>NC_071123.1:2490000-3090000 GCF_024256425.1 Clarias gariepinus | reverse complement strand
CCAACTAACTTCACGTTTTCTCTCATTAAATCTTCCCTTTGGTCTTCCTCTAGACCTCCTGCCTGGCACTTCCAACCTCAGCATCCTTCTACCGATATGCGCACAGCCCATCTAACATGGGTTGTCCCTCTGATAGACTCATTCTTCATCCTATCCATCCTTGATCTACAGTACTTTTGTGTTTGTTTTTTATTGTTTTTATTGTTGGTACATCCCTCACGTAGTAAATCGAAGCTAAGTAAATGCTAATGAAATCTGGTGCAATGGATCTCCAAGCTACGTTTACTTCCTAACTAACTCAACTGTCTCCATCTACTTTACAAAATGTGACTGACAGATGGAAAATATTAACAAATCCAGTCTTCGGCCAGGGCCACATCTGATTTATGTAGTGGTCAAAGTTAAGTTCTTTCCCAAAAAAAACATAAATAAATAAACAAATAAATTAATCCAGAAGTTCTTATCCCATATTTGTACCTCTGGGTAACGCTAAGGGCGAAACGGTGGCATAGTGGTTGGCACTGTCGCCTTGCACCTCCAAGGTCCGGGTTCAATACGTGTCCAGTTTCGATTCTCGCCTCTGTGTGCATGAAGTTTGCATGTTCTCCCTGTGCTTGGTGGGTTTCCTCTGGTACTCCGGTTTCCTCTTAAGGTGGGATTTTTTCCAGTGTGATCTGGCAACCCTGGCTGTTAAAAAGTTGCCAGTTCTTCAGTGAAGAATTTTGTTTGCCTCATGACCATAAACAAATGCAAAAATTTGGAACTTGGTCTTGCCTTATATGTTTAACATCAGAGCGCAGGGTCAGCCATGATACGGCGCCCCTGAAGCAGTTATGGTTAAGGGCCTTGCTCAAGGGCCCAACAGTGGCAACCTGGTGGAGCTGGGGATCGAACCGTCGATCTTCCGAACCGTAACTCAGTGCCTTAGCCCTCTGAGCTACCACTGCCCAAAGTGACTTATATCCAGTGTTTGATTAACAAAGTGGCTTGCGGGAACCCTATTTTCCGGTGTGCACCACAACTTCCCAAGTCACCTGCATAGTTTTGTTAATTTTATGGAGTAAATTTTTCTGAGCTAGTAAGCTAAATAGATTTTTGTCTTAGCTAGGTTTGTTTATTTATTTGGTATGTATGAAGCAGCTCGGTCCTATAGGAACGTTGTTTCATTTCACTGTTTAACCGAACTGTTCGTAGTCAAAATCACAATATTAATAGACGTGGAATTGGAATGTAATGGGCGAAAGAACATGGATAAAATATTAACATATTTATTCTTATTTATTTCTTATTTATTTATTAATTATTTTTCATACATAAAATTGGACATATTTTTTTTGAGCTCCCACTAAAAGTCTCAGGAGACATTCAAGGATCCTGTGTGCTTTGTAGGGGACCTTAGCTCACCTTATCTCACTCGTAATTCACCACGCCTGTGTCTGAATGACAGACAGGGTTAAAAAAAAGGGTTTAAGACTGTATTAAATAAAAAGACGGTATTAAATAATCTTCAAACATCAGTTCTAAATGTACTGCCCCTTCCACCCTTAAACCCAATTCAATTGAAGGCAATAAGGCATCTAATCTTAAAGACTGGGTCCGAGCAGAACATATTTAGGAAGCAAAATGTTTTTTTTTTTTAATTTGCAAACAATTCTGCTGTTGCTTGTAGGCCTGGTAATTACTGATGTTGACTAATTTTGTTATATATAGTCATAGAATCTGATATTGGAAACAGTCTAACAGATGTAATCAACAATAGATTGCGAAAAAAAAATGAAAAGCATGTCAGTTGGCTGTAAGTTTGAAAAATATGATTTAGATTTCCAACTGTTCCTGCACTTTAACCTTCATCATTGTTGTGTCTATTTTCATCGCTATGGTATTTTATCCGAACATCTTGCAAATCAATCATGTTATTTTTATATTTTATTGTTTAAAGTAATTCATTGAAATATGTTCTGGGATAATAATAATAATAATAATAATAATAATGCACAGTGAACGTGGGAGGGGTATGTGATGGGTGGAAGGGGGATGGGGTGGAGGCGATCATTCAAGTGGGTTCAGGTGTTTGGCAAAATATTTCGCTTTGGATTTTGGCCGCCGGCGCTGTTTTCACTCTTCATATTTCCTGGCTCACAGTCTGGTTTCGAAAGATAAGCCTTTGAAAGAAGGGTGACAAAAAAAAAGAAAAAAAAACAAAGAAATCTGAACAACAATGAGATCTGGCACAATATAGCTCAGACCCACACACACACACTCAAACACACACACACACACATTGTTGTTTTTATTTGTGGGCATCTTTTCTGGCTTCCTTTTGTGCCAACTCAGGAAAGAAGTTAAATATAGAAGATCACACGGCAGGTCAGCGAGTGCTACGGTAGATTTCAAACAGCTGGAATTTTAACCAGCTACGTGTCTTTTCTCTTAAATAAATCTTTATGAGGATCTTGTAAAATATAAAGTCTGCTCACAGCTTGAGTGGAAACAGCACCAATATGGCTGCCATCAATTTCCGGGCTTTTTGTGCTTATTTAGGAAAGAAGAAAAAAAAAAAAAAAGGAAACATAGACTTGGGGGGGTTCTTTGTAAAATTCTTGAATGGGCTAAACCGTGTCCTAAAGGGTTCTGTTGTCAGTCCGTGATAAACTGATGTTCATTTTACAACGTTAATTATAACGAACTATAATAAATCTATTATAAATGGAATAAAACCCTTCATGTAGTGGTGTTATATGAGAAGAACCAACATCATAGTGATAGCATTAATTCCTCATCCTTACACAACCCCATCACTGGTTATTTCCCATGACATACAGAACTTATAATGTTTTATATTCTGATTCATAACTTAATACCCTACCTCATATACCTTATCAATTAGCAATGCATCATATAACTATCGAAAAGCATACAGTATAACAAGCAATTAGTGATGTACAATAGCTTTTTATTGTGGTCATGGTTGTCTTTAATCCTACAAGGGATGTTCAAGTCAAACCGGGACTGGTGAATGAAGGCGTAAACGTGATTCACATTTAGAGAAGACTTTATGTCACAGTATGCTTATGCGACTTTTAGTCAAAGTAGACACATATTTACCCCACCTCGCATTTTCCTGTTTGCATTATTAAAGGAGTTCCTGGGAGGCCGGCGTTTCAAACATGAATCACACACAAGGCAGTCCAATCATACTGAGAAAACTTGTTTTGTTCTGGTTTGACTTGAACACCCCTTGTGGTTTTATGAAATAAATAGTTTATCATTGTTCCTGATATATTTACACTTAACTTCAATTTTAATAAACTATTCATAAATGAAGCTTCTAAAGGATTTAAGTGGTGTTTAATAGTAACCATTAAACCTGACTGGAAACTTACAGTAATGGAGACCATTAACCCATTTCTGTTAGGGTCCTTCACAGAATGTAAACAATGAGGGATTTTAACTGCAAGGTTGTACTGTAATGTTTGGCACAGGCAGGAATTATGGGATAAGATGTCTTTTTTAACACAAATTATTGGCACCCCTGAACTAGATAAAGGGTATACATGTAATGAATTTTGTTAGACAAACCTGTCTTATTGGTCATCCTTACAGCCAACAGTCGGTTTACAGCTAAAAGAAATTGTAAAACTCTCCTTGGTTCGATTCCCGTCTCGGGGTCTGTATGCATGAGTTTGCCGGTTCTCCCTGTGCTTGGTGCGTTTACTCTGAATATTTCTTTCGTATCTGCGAATAAAATAAGAAATATCTATAAGCAGGTTTAATAATCTTACATTTGGTTTATCGTTATCTTAAATGAAAAAGTGGATATAGTTAACTATATTGAAAAAGTTTTTGCACTGCAGATACAGACACAGATAGTATATTAAATTAATAAATTGAATATGTGTAGTTATTTTTTTGCACAATTATATACTGTATGATCTTCATCATAATAGGTCTGTATTACTGACGTGCTGATGTTTAAAACAAGACTTAAAACGCACTTACTAAGAATAAGCTTGCTATTTTTTATTTTATGTTTTTTATAATTTTATGTTTTATTTTATTATTTTTTTTATGTTATTATCTTATTGCTATTTTATTGTAATTTTGTTTATGTTGTGAAGCACTTTGGTTTAACTTAGGTTGGTGTAAGGTGCTATAAATAAATGTTGATTGATTGATTGGTTGATTGATTGGTTGGTTGTATTATTGATTTAGAAAGCTCAAAATAAAGTCATTAGATTAAAGATTTTGTAATTTTATCTCTTTATCCCTTCCTTTTTTAAAGGTTACTAAACGTAGATATACAGTATAAATAAACATAATATATATTTAACTATATTCAAGACAATTTTATTACCTAAGATCAATTGTTGCAGCGCAGATTCAGGTAGTGTTATACTCCTAGTATGTAAAAAGTTGGATTCCTGTATTTTTTATTTGCTTTAATTTAACTTTATTCAATTTATTTTAATAGGATGTTTTTACACGTTTGTGCTTCTGTGTTAGTGCAACCCTGTGAAGTACTGTAGAATGCTCAAAGCAAAGACATTAGATTAAATATGATGCCCTGACATCATCCCAATCATCCCCATCTGTATGGCTCCTTTAATGTCTGCACCCCTGGACGAAAAATAGAACAGGTTTAAAGGAGCGGAAAAAGAAGTCGAGATAAGCTAAACTATCCACACAGACACAGCTCGATTCAGGTCAATAGACATGGCACGTTCAAGGTCTTGTTTTGGTTGCAGGCAACCACAAGATATCTAACATATCCAGTCTGAGACACAGAAGCATGATGTACCTTTAGCTTTTATCAGAGGAAGCAGTGTTTATTTCGGGAGACTGGAGAACAAGCCCGCGGAGGGTGTAGGTTTGAGGTCAGTGTGGGTATTAGGTCGTCTCTTTGTGCTGCTGTGTGTGATGATGAGGCTGAACTCACCATTTGTTTTTTTTTTTGGTTTCCTGCTTTAAATAGGCCACTAGTGCATGTGTCTTGCATGGACGGATTTGTTTTTTATTTCCTTCCACCTTCTTTAAAGGTGAAGTCACTGCCGGCTCTTACGATAGCGGCCTGAAATAGTTTTATTTGTCTGAGGAGGACGAAAACCACACCTCCCACATCAGGGAGTCATTCTGAAAAACCTTCTGCTTCCAAAATACATTCTTCAGGACGTGAGAACCGAAAGCGCAAATACAGAGACTGGATTTTTTTTTTGCATCGCTTCAAGTGATAACATGGCCTGAGTTATGGTACATTCTGGGCTGGTGTTGGTTGGTTGCAAGTAGGAACAGAAGAGAAATTATGGTCTTAGATAGAAAATCAGTGTTGCCACACACTTGTTTTTATTGTTAAATATCAGATTTTCTTTGGTGCCTCAAGATAATTAACACAGGAAATTTGTCTCTGTCAATCACCTCTTGCTGCACATTATTTAATCTGGTTATTACTTCCTGGAACTTTTTATAATTACGTTCGATACTCTAGTTTGATTCAAAAGATAAGGAGAAATAATTATAAGAAAAAAGGAAGTTACAAATCTTGGATTTAAAAAATGGAAAAGAATTGTGATATGAAACATATAAATAGGTTAAAGATTAATACTAACATCACACCCCAATAATTAACATTTATACCAACCCCAGGTGAGGACCAAAGGCAAGCTGTAGGATCGTCCAGTCCGATCCTACAGAAAAGCCAATATAGCACAAATTGCTGAAAAATAATGTATGTATGTTGTTTAGAAACAAGGCCTCCAAATTCCCCAGATCTCAATCTGATGAGCATCCATGGGACGCTATGGACATACAACTAAGGGCCATGGAGGCACTTAGCAACCCCCAGACTTCTGCTAATGTCCTGGTGCCTGAGAGATCTTCTGGAGTAATGCCCTGATGGGCACAACAGGAACCTATAACCTACTGTAGGTGTTTTTAGTCTTAATGGTTAAAGCACCACTTTAAGCATGTGTTATGTTTATGAAATAGTGTAAATTTTTTTATTGAATGTTGTAACGTCTACTAGGTCTCCAGAAGTAATTCCATTTTTTTTTTTTTTACACTCATTTTCAGGAGTGTTTTCTATCAGGCTAATATCCAATACAATCACAACCACAACACAAGACGGATATAAAAAAGAAAAGAAAGTGAGAAATTTGAGGCTTTCAAGGTGATATTTATAGTCGGATGGGCCTTTCATCTCGCAAGCATGCGCTAACATGTTCGAGCCAGATGCTGAGCCGGATGTGAGGCTCAACCACCTAAATATTGGGACTGTGTGTTGTGTTGTGTTGTGTAACACACGTTCCCATCTGCAGCAGACACAAAAAGAACAAGAACATCTGATACCCAGCTCTTGTCCAATTTCCAAACAGCTGCTTTTTAGAAAGAACATTTTAATTATCCTCGCTTTATCACCTTCCTTGTTGCTTTTTTCAAGTTTAGATACAATTTCAGCCTTAGTCGTTTCCTATCTCCTAAAAATGCCCACTTATTATACGGCAGGCAATCAGAAAGGGAAGTTATATAATATTTTCATATCACACGCTCACCCATCAGGTTATTGTATACATGCAAATGAGCTTGTGGAGGTCCACAAGAAAGGTCAAATATTGCACGAAAACTCGTAATCATATAGTATACAGTATAAGCATGAATCAAATCAAAAGTTATTATTTCTTCTTCTTTTTCTTTTTTTTGCATATCAACCAGATAAGCTCAAATACAGAACTGCATTAATTCTATATTAGATTAGATTAGATTAGATTAGATTAGATATAATTGTTTTTGTGCATGTACATGTACATGTACGTAAATATACGTATGTATGTATATGAGTTCTAAATGATACAGTATATACAGAATAAATATGAGTGGAATACACAGAAGTGCAATGATAAGCATAAATTATGGATGGTTGTATTCTAATGGCTATTTATATTTATATTCAAATTCTCTATAATTTCTCACTCATATGATAATTACGCTATGTTCTGTGCATTCTGAGACGAAATAAGATGCCTCTGCGAGAATTAGACACATTATAGCTCATAGTGGAACCTGTTGATCAAACATCAGCGGTCACGGCTGTTCCTCCTCACAGCTTTTAAACAAATATGTTTCTAAATTTTCATTACAAATGCAAATAGTTCTTCTAATAGAGCACAAAAGTTAAAGCGATAAGAAAACCAGGAGCCTGGAAGTCATTCCCCATCAGGGAAAATCTTGAGACCAAAAGAGTTGGACCAGCTCGGAGGGTGGACTGAAAGCTGGCAGTGATCAGACCAAGCCAAATTCATCAACAGTATTGGAAAGAGCTGCTATTGCTAGTCCTAAAGCCAGAACCAGAATCCTTTCCATCCTTATCTAATTCTACAGTGCAGGCATGGAACATTTCCCGCGAACCATTCATCACTCAGGTTGGGGAATGAACTTTCCTGAAGTATTGACTTCTTCAAACGAATCCTGTAGATCCACCTCTTCACGGAGTGCTTATGTAAGAACAAAGCCATCTCTGGAGGGAAGAAAGAAAAGCGCTTGATCTACAGAGCACTCCACTACACTCCTACACGCTAACACTAACACTTCTCCAACAAGTTTCTTTTTGACCCAGTGAAAAATGATACAGTACAATTGTAATCTTCTGTGTTTCATAAGGTGTCTTCATAAGATTTTCTTCTTACCAATGTAAAAAAAAAAAAAAACATAAATGTGATAACCTGGTCATTCAGGGTCGTTCATGAATGATTCGTTCTTTTTAAACGAATTTCTAACGTTCCTCAGAAGAACGAGTAGTTTCAGAGAGTGATTTGTTCATTTTCTACTGGGTGCAAATCATTGCAAAACCTCCGTAGGTTATGTACAGGGAACAGAATTAAGCGATTCTTTCTGAATGACTCTTCTACTCCGAGTCGTTCGCTCCTGTGTCATGTGACTCCCATAGACGCTATGCAGTGCAATAGATTCAAAAGAACGAACGACTCAGACTGGAAGATATGAGAGGTGAGCTACTCATTCTGCTACTCATACTGTATGTCCTTTCTGCATTTTAATATTTTCAATACTGGAACTATAGCCAAACTTTGTGTATGTAGACGTATTGGGAGTCTTTTTATTGAAAATGCAACATTTTATTTTATTTCTGATCAAAAGAATGAAATAAATTAAATGACTCAAATAAAGATTCGTTCATTCTGATGAACGAAATTCAAAGAACCGAGTCACTAAAATGATCAAACTTCCCATCACTAATGTCCGCTCTGGTTTTAAGGGGGTCTGCCATCATAAATCACCATTTATGCTTTTTTTTTCTACCCCGAAGATGACGATTCAGCACTATCCTTTCAGTTTTTACTAAAGTGTTGGACAATTCCTAACCCAATCCCTAGTTGTTCTCTTTACTTGATGCAGGCCAATAATTTGACCCTTTACAAATGGTGACTTATTTTTGAGAAGACCAAGTAGAATTTTAATCATATACTTCTTTGAGTCTACAATGCTCTTCACAACCTTTCATTACAACTTCACTCACTTAATCATTGTCTATACCTCTTTATCCTGTATTCAGGGTCATGGGGGCCCTGGAGTCTATCCCGGGAGACTTGAGACCCCTGGATGGGGTGCCAATCCATCACAGGGCACACACACACACACTTATTTACACACTACAGGCAATTTGGCAATGCCAATTATCCTAATCTGCATGTCTTTAGACTGTAGGAAGAAACCAGAGTACCCGGAGGAAACCCATCAAGGTGGGTAAACACCTGCAGGTAGAGGTGCAAGGCAACAGTGCTAACCAAAAATGGGAACCGTTCCAAACCTTACTGGAGGGAAATAAAAGCAGAGATCTAAAAATTCACTAGACTTAACTATTACACTGGTAATGTCTCCCTGCCCTGCTAAAATTCACACCAACAGCCACACATTCATTGTTATATGGCGTTCGAGAAACTCATGGTTCCTGTCTCGATGTTCTGTACTATGTTAAAAATGAGAATGTGTTATTACACTAAATGCAAGTCCACTATAATGAGAAACAGCTGACATAGCAAAAAAAATGCTGCATAAGGCTATTACTGTGTCACAGCATATTTCCCATTATTGTATTAATTTAATTGTACTCAACCAAAAAAAAAAATAGAACAAGGCTATGATTAATCCCTCATGTTTTATGTTCTCATTATCTCCTTTCAGAAATCTGACAGAATCCATTTGCAAACAAAGCAGCAGGAAGAAAGTCATCAGATATTACGCTGATCTGTAAAACTCCCAGCAGCGTGAATGACTTTCCTTCCTCTGTTGTCCCACCATACTTGGAAAAAAACCCAGCAAGTCTGAACTGTGGGTCTTGTGATTAGTAAGCCACAGAAAAGCATCACAGGCTGCATATACAGTAATTAAATGGGGGTAAAAATAGTGCATGCCTGATTGAAAAGATGCTCTTGTTTCATTGAGAAGGACACCCAAAGGCTTCTCTTGAACACCAAGAGGGTTTTGTTATGAGCTTCTCTGTTCTGCATTAGAATGAGGGCTGTGGTGGGGGTTGAATGAATGCCTGAATACGTTATGTTTGGGATGAAGGAGTCACAGGGCTCTTCTTTCACTTGCTAAAATCAATGTGATTGCGCACTCCTTTCCCGGCTGAATCCCAAATGCGTTCCTGTTTCACAAACACAATAACGTACCATTTGTTATCACTCAGTAGTACATTTTGGGAATAATAATGTATCTACTTGTATACCTTTGCGATGCGTTTTTATCTATTCCTTGTCAATATAAATGAAATAAAGCTTTGAAGTATTGATATAAAAGATATTCACTACCATATACAGTATAGTATAATACATGTACATCATATGGTGGCGTAGTAATTAGCACTGTCGCCTTGCACCTCCAGGGTCTGGGTTTGACTCCCATCTCATGAAGCTTGCATGTTCTCCCCGTGCTTGATGGGTTTCCTCCCACAGTTCAAAGACATGCAGATTAAACTAACTGGTGTTCCCTAATTGCCTGTAGTGTGTAATTGAGTGTGTGTGTACTGTATGTGTGTCCTGCAATGTATTGGGACCCCGCCTCATGTCCTAAGTCTCCCGGGATGGACTCCAGGCCCCCACGACCCTGTATACAGGATATATGATGTAAGAGAAACAGGTATGTGTTCAGTAACAGGTAAAATCATAGTAACAACATGGTATTTAAAGCATGAACCTCTTTAAAATCTCTGAAATCTCAACATTTTGTATACATCGCTTTGGGGCGAATGAGTCTTTCTGAAGAACTTATGCGTGGGTGTGAAAGACTGAGCAAATTACAAAGCAAATGATCTTATGGGATTTAACCAATTAGCTGATTTCCAGGTTATTTCCGAACTAATTATATCATTTGCCGTGCAACTGGGATGCTCTAGAAGTGGAGTCCCAGCGCTCCCCTGGGTTTGGAGACCGAACAACTAAATTAAGGGTCATCTTGATGTCACTTTTGCATAAGAGTAAACGTTTGCATAATCAGTAAGTGGGTTAGCCATGAAAAAGCAAAACCCAGGAGGCAGGTTTTCATTAACAAAAAAAAAAAAAATAAGTGATGGAAGTCTCATGTGTCTAATACTTAGGAGACAGACTTTATTAGCCAGAAGATTTCGGGGATTTAGTCATACATAGAAAAAAAAAAAAATTATATATATATATATATATATATATATATATATATATATATATATGGGCGCTTTCGGAGAAGTGACCTTGGGACAGTTTTTTTTCTCCTAAAAATAGTTGTTTATTGTGGGCTTAATTAAATGTTAATTTAATTAAATGTTTATTTAAAAGAAATGTTAAATGGGACTTTAAGAAACACATTCTAAGAAAAAAAAAACTGTAATATTATTTAGATTTAATACATAATATCTATGTAATACTAACTCTTACATTATGTAATATAATGACCTAACTGTATAATAAAATACCAGAGGCGTTCGAATCAAACTGGGACTTTTGATTGTTCAGAATAACAGAACACAGTCCTAAGAGTAAAAACTTCCCTTATTTCTCCATATAATCCCCTGCTACACTAATGCACTTATCCCAGTGTTTCACAAGTGCTTGGACACCATCAAGTTTTCTCAGTACACTGGAGCCATGATTGGACTGTCTGTCTGATTCACATCTACAGTAAATACTGGCCCTCCAGTGACTCCTTTAAAACAAGAGGTCTTCTTTAAAATATTGTCATAATTCAAGTGTTTCACCGCGGCTGAGAGTCTCATCACCGGGCTGTGCTTGACGGCTTCTGTAAAGGTCAATCAGTTTTTATTCATTTTCATTGCTTTTAAATAGGCCTTGGAAAAATGTCACTATGTAAATCCTAAATATATTTTTTCCAATAAAAATATACTTCAAGGCATTTTATTAGTGTATATACAAAAGCCTTTTAGTGAGTTCAGTGGAGAATTTCTTTTTATTATTATTATAATTTTTTTTCCTGATCTAGGTATATATGTCCTTTAGTATTAGAATGGTTCACATTTTACATTATACTGAAAAAATACACATGGCTATACATTTTAAAGACAATTTTTTTACTGATTTTGTCTGACCTCAGTTTGATTCTTATTCTTATTGACAAAGTATGCATGTTGATGATTTTCAGTGTCAGTTTAAAATTTAGATCCAAAATTATTATTTTATAAAACATTATTTAGTTCTCTTCTCCTGGTAGGTGTGATATTGCACTATTGATATGAGGACGAAGAGAAATATCCATTTTTATTCAGTTATTTATCTTTATTCATCAAGTTTTTTGCATCACTGCCCTATATCTTTACACTCAGTAAAGCTAATTGAGCTAGTGTTTAATATCAATCATCATCATCATCATCATCATCATCATCATTAAATTTGCCGTCTTTTAAACCAAAATCACTGAAATAAATAATGTTCAAGCAAATAGGGTGAGGTTTATTTTTAGAAATGCCCAAAACCAGACATTTTTTCCAGACGTTTTGCCAAATCTGTGAGACTGATGACGTCAATAGCCTCGCCCGGAGACACAACACGAAACAGGGATTCAATCAAACGAAATAAAACAGAGCTTCCAGAAAAATAAAACACAATACATCATAATTTGAAAAACAATGTTAAGTCATCTATGTATTATTCAAAGCTACAGTATATTTAGAAAGTCTCCTTCGTGATATTTCCGATAACAATTCCTGAATTATAAAACAGTCAAGACTCTTGACTACGCTCTCGTCCTCAACTCAAGACTATTGTCTGCTGGATCTGATCGACTCTCAATCTTTTTTTTTCAACCTGTCAATGAGATAAGACTTGACGACTTATCCATTCTTGGATTGAAAGTACTTGTTTTTCTATCCATCCTCATTCATTGTGACTTCGTCATCTCCCCAGACGCTTCATCAGCTCCGTCTTGGGCTGCTCAGTGGGTGGCGAGGTCATCACAAACACAGGCCACCAAAAACATTGCGGGCTAAAATTAGCCATCCGTTAGTCTCAACTGCTTCCCGCCCAGAGTTTGTCGGCGGTGTGACGACAGCAGTCTGGTCCTGGGGGGATACACTGCTCCATTGTAGTTTGTCTTGTCCACAGACTAATCTTTTCATTCATAAAGGTGACCCTTTATTTCTAAGCTTGCAAACAAAAGATAATCAGAAACTCAATCAATTCCCAGTTACTTCTATACCTCTTGACTTAGCCTTAGAGTCTAAACGCAATAATTTACTATTTACTGTATATTAAATAAATTTGCTGTTTTTTAAATACAATTTTAAATAGAATAAAGACTGTCACAGAAAAGGTAATGAAACTTTCATAATGTTTTCATTACAGCTTATAAACCCAGTGGGTAATGAAATAAAGCAGTGTACCCACTGATCTCTAATTACAGAATCATTTAATGAATCATTTACTGGTATCTTGACAGAGCCAGAGAGCTGCTAGACTAAACTTCCCATCATCCACAGGTAGTTACTTGCCCCTGATCACTTTCACCTGGGTGTCGTTATTCCCTGTCTATTTCAATTTCCATTTTTCTGTGTCTCTAAATTGCATTTTATTTCTTGGTTGTTGAACTTATCGTGCATCATTATGTAACCAGAAGTACAACCCAGTGATAACGTTTTGTGTTTATACAAACCCGATTCCAAAAAAAGTTGGGACGCTGTACAAATTGTGAATAAAAACAGAGTGCAATGAAGTGGAAGTTTCAGATTTCAATATTTTATTCTGAATACAACATTGATGACATAACTGTTTAAACTGAGAAAATGTATCATTTTAAGGGAAAATAGGTTGATTTTAAATTTCATGGCATCAACACATCTCAAAAAAGTTGGGACAGGTCCATGTTTACCCCTGTGTGGAATCCCCTCCTCTTATTATAACAGTCTGCAAACGTCTGGGGACTGCGGAGACAAGTTGCTCAAGTTTAAAAATAGAAATGTTGTCCCATTCTTGTCTAACTGTCTTGGGTCTTCTTTGTCGCATCTTCCTCTTTATGATGCGCCAAATGTTTTCTATGCGTGAAAGATCTGGACTGCAGGCTGGCCATTTCAGTACCCGAATCCTTCTTCTACGCTGCCATGATGTTGTCAATGATGCAGTATGTGGTCTGGCATTGTCAGGTTGGAAAATGCAAGGTCTTCCCTGAAAGAGACGATGTCTGGAAGTTGTTCTAGAATTCGGATATACCTTTCAACATTGATGGTTCTTTTCCAGATGTGTAAGCTGCACTCATGCAACCCCATACCATCGATGTAGGCTTCTGAACTGAACGCTGATAACAACTTGGCCTTGCCTTGTCCTCTTTAGTCCGAATGACATGGCGTCCCAGTTTTCCAAAAAGAACTTCAAATTTTGATTCAGCTGACCACAGAACAGTTTCCCACTTCGCCACAGTCCATTTTAAATGAGGCTTGGCCCAGAGAAAACGCCTGCGCTTCTGGATCATGTTTAGACATGGCTACTCTTTTGACCTACAGAGTTTTAGCCGGCAATGGCGAATGGCACGGTGCATTGTGTTCACCGACAATGTTTTCTGGAAGTATTCCTGAGCCCATGTTGTGATTTCCATTACAGTAGCATTCCTGTGCTGTATGTGATGCAGTGCTGTCTAACAGCCCGAAGATCACGGGCATCCAGTATGGTTTTCCGGCGTTGACCCTTATGCACAGAGATTGTTTCAGATTCTCTGAATCTTTTTGAAACTTAAGATGCACTTAAGATGATGATAACTTCAGACCCTTTGCAATTATTCTCTGGAGACTCCTTTCTGATATTGCTCCAATATTTTTCGCTGTAGCATTAAGGGAAATGATGATCATCTGCCCATCTTGACTCCTGAGAGACACTGCCACTCTTCACAGTTTTTTTTAATACCCAATCATGTTGCCAATTGACCTAATGAGTTGTAAATTGGTCCTCCAGCTGATTCTCAACTTTTTTGGAATGTGTTGCTCCAATGAAATCCAAAATAAGCCAATATTTGGCATGACATTTTAAAATGTCTCACTTTCAACATTTAATATGTTATCTATATTCTATTCTAAATAAAATATTGAAATTTGAAACTTCCACTTCATTGCATTCTGTTTTTATTCACAATTTGTACAGTGTCCCAACTTTTTTGGAATCGGGTTTGTACCTTGTATCATAGTTCTTCCAGTTTCCTGGTTAATGGTTTCATCCCTTTACATTTACACACTATGGGCGGTTTGGGATCAGCAAACTGCATGTACAAATGAATGAGTAATTTATTTGGATCCACACACACACAGTCCATTGCTACAGGTCCTTCACTCAACCACTTTTCTTTTTTTTAAAGATGTAAAATGCACTTTAAAATTCAGTAAAACATTTGACTACGAATGTAACCACTAATTTGGTTTATACTAGTGATATTACAATTGGACAATTTGCATTAACACACTGATTTCAAAGACAACAACTGTCACATTGTATTGTATTGTATCATATTGTATCGTATCTCATGAGATTAAGTGTCATCTTCACATATTAATTTGTTGCTTTATAAATCCATGTTATACCGTGTAGAAGACTGAGGTTCACACTCTTTGTTTTTCTACACAGCTCAACGATTAAAAATAAATGTTTTGCCTGCTTTTTATAGCTCAAAAATTGCACAAGGGAAAAATCTTAATTTGAAATTGAAACTGCAAACCGGTTGTAAGCCAGCTCTTAAAAAGATCAGAGGGTGTATAGTTTAATCTGATGTGAAAGTCAATTACTCATGATCCGTATTTAGTTCTTCATCCATGAGTCGGTGCTGTTTTGTTTCTTCCTTTATCGCACTCTGTCATGGTGCTGATTTTTCTTCTCTGATTGCAGTTTTTAAACGCTTGCTCTGGTTCGAGCTTTCCTGGCTGCAGGCGAAAACCTTGAGCAATATCCTCGGAGAAGGAAAAAAAATGCTTTAGGAAAACAAACATTTCTTGGAAATTTTGTCCATGTTGACTCTGTTGCGTGATTTTATTTATAAAGAACGTGTAAATAATAGTATATCTTGCAAATTTTGGATTTCCAAAGAGGTGTTCTTATTTGTAACAGCTTGTAATTAATGTTGGAGTTATTGTTTGCCCTAAAATTGCTTCTTGATCTGATTTGGTAGATGGTGAATGAAGAAATAACATCTAACAAGCCAGTAAAAAGTTATTGCTACAACATTCAGACAACTAGCTTATGATAAAAAGTCTTTGCTAACATGTCTAACTAGTAAGTGATAATCACTGCTAATTAGTTTTATTCATAAGATTTCTAAACATTATAAGAATGTAAAGTATTGTAAAGTATCTAGTTGGGCATTATAACAATGACTTTTTATCATAAAATTGCTAGCTAGTTAAATGTTATAGCAATCACTGACTTTTATCCTAATCTAGTTGGTTACATTACAGCAATGACCTTTTAAATCATAAATGAGCTACTGTAGTTATAGCAATACACATTATAACAATGACTTCTTTATGTTATATGCTTTCTAGTAAGGTGAAATGTTTTTATATAATATGCTTTCTAGCTAGCAATGAAAACTTAATCACTGCTATAACATCCATCTAGCTAGTTTACAATAAAAAAACATTGTTATAATGTCAAGCTAGTTTAAGATTAAAAAAAGTAATTCCTATAACATTTAGCTAGCTATTGATAAAAAGTCATTGTTATAACATATAAGAAGTCATTGCTGACATCAAACTTGCTGGCTTATGATAAAAATTCATTACGCATATAATATAAAAAAGTCATTGCTATAATGTCAATTCCTATAATTAGCTAGCTTAAGATTTAACAGGTTATTGCTATAGCGTCTAACTAACTAGATTAGGGTAAAAGTCAGTGATTGCTATAATATTAAACTAGCTAACAATTTTATCATAAAAAGTTATTGATATAATGTCCAACTAAATACTATATGATAAAAAAGGAATTCCTATAACGTTTATAAATCTTATGAATAAAAATCATTGTTAGAAAATCTAACTAGCCAGCTCATGACAAAAAGTCATTGCTAATATGTCTAAATATATCTACTGTAGCTAATATAGCTAATGGCAAAAAAAAAAAAACTACTGAGCTAATGAAAGAAAATTTATCCTAGGATAAATGTCATTTATTGCTGCTAGCATTTAACATGTAACCTGCTAGCGTATGACAAAAAAAATGTCTACCTAGCTACTTTTTAGTAGCTTTAAAGCAAGTATACTTTAAAGTTTTTATTTTTTTTATTTTGAGCTAGCTTATAATATAAATAGGCATTGTTATAATATGTAACCAACTAGCTTATTAATAAAAGCCATTGCTAATATGTGTAAAACAAAAAAGAACTAATTATTGCTATAATTTATTTATGCTATAATATAACTAACTAGCTTATAATAAAATTCATTGCTATAGCATCTAACAGATTTACAATAAAACATCTCACAATATATAGATTCATACCATCGGTCTAGCTACAAATAGCTATAAAAAGTCGTAGCTGATATACTGTAGTGTCAAATTATTCAGTTTCGAATTAAAAGCATTTCCTCTAACACATGTTTTTCCTTTCGTCGCTTGAATCTGCTAAAATGCATTTAGAGCGCTGCTGATGTTTTGAATAACCCGAGTGACTTTCTGTGAGAACAAACTGTTTCTTGGAAATTCAATCTCTGTCTTTTCATTCATGTTGAAGCTGCGGTGTGACTTTGATTTATAAAGAAAGCATGGAAATGAAGGTGACAGTTAACTCGTCTAAATCTTTATGTTCCTAACAAGTTTCTTTATTTGGAACAGATTTAAGGTCAAATCCTTTTTATTATTATTATTTTTTTTTCGTGAAACCATAAAAAATGATTTAAGACACAAAAAGATTTAAAGATTCCTATTTAAAAAGAGGAAATAAAATTTTATTTTAAAGAATAAATGTGCATATAATACTAGGTATTATTATTATTATTATTATTATTATTATTATTACTTTATATAAGTTTTATTTTCTCATTTTTATATTCCAGTATATTTAAATGTACTTATTCATATGTGCATTTTTTTTTATTATTCTTAATTTGCTCCATTTACTCAATTTATTTTTATCAACCTACCTATTATCCTAAAGGATTTTTTTTTTATAAAGGCACATGATGAAGACATTGTGTCAGGTCGTCGTCAGACTCTGACAGGGTCACTGACACCTTTAATTAGTTCACCATTTCCAGGGATTATCCAATTTTTTTTCATAGGAGAAAAAAAATCTCATCTCATCCTTATACAATGACCTCGTGAAGTAAAAAGAAAAAAAAATAATAAAAAATAGTTTTTATCTAATAGATTTGCATTTTCGTTTTCTTGGATGCCAGGCTGCTGAAAATCAAAAGACCTTGTTGTTATTTATGAGCTGATTAATTATCTTAATTAGGCCTTTATGTGAAGGGTGTAATAGTCCAGGCTAGATGATGATTAAGACTTATTTGTAAGCATGATTAATGCTTGGTGCACGTGCAGGATTTGGATTTATGCCAAGCAGAACAAATGTTACTCTAATGATCGTAATTTATGTTTTAAGCTGCGTTCACGATGTTAAATATTTATCTCCAGATATGACGTTAATGCTTTGATATTGCTTTTGCATATATTAATGTATAAATTTGTGCCCCCTTTTTGTTATGCTGTACTGCAGAAAGTGGTATGCATGTTTGCATTCTTTCTTGGATTCGGATTTCATCTTGCATTAATAAAATCAAATATGCATTCTTTTTCTTTTTACTGACAATATCCCAAAACACAAAAACTGGGTGCGAAAAAAATGTGCCCTTTCATGCTTTTCAGTATTCCCGCACAGCTGAATCTACATTGTTTCCCGATTTCAGATCTTATCCTGGCTCGATTCAGGCCCTCGTTTTGAATCCGCTGCATTTCTCCAGGCCCTGTGTGGAATTAGCTGCAGCTGCGTAGGCACATTTTTGCAGATTAGAGGTTCAATCTGCTTCTTCCCTAGAGTCCATAACACAGAGGCCTGGTGGAAGGGGAATGGGGGGGGCATTTAATTTATTATTTTTTGTTTTTACACATACCCTTGCTTCAACCCTATAAACCATACCAAGTCACGCTATAACCAATCTTCTTGTGTGTCAGTACCTGAGATACACATCGTGTCGCTTCGATTTTGACACCGTCACTTAATTTTTTTTGCTTCTCTTTCCCAGCATTCATAGTGGCGCCCCCGGGGCTGCGGTTGATTGATTGTCAGGATCGGTATGCTGCAGCTGGATGAGTCATGCACGCCTCTGTGTATTGCTCTTATGTGACAGAGAGAGAGAGAGCATGTTAAAGCTTCTACGCTTCTAAGAATAGCGCTCCGGAATTGAGAAACGGATTGACAGAAATGGATTGCTGTAGTTGTGTAAAGTGGAATAAAAGTGCTGAGAGAAAGAATATATATTTATAAGTGTTCTGGTGAGGTGGTATGTATGTTTATATCACGATTCCAATTTTTTGGATGGTGTTGATTGATTTCCTATAGACGTCTTTTTGAAAGATTTCAAATTGTTACACCATTAACCCCCTTTTTTTTTTTTAATATATTTTAATGTTTTATGCCAGACCCTCCACCTAAATTAATTGCTGATGATGTGCAATATTTGCAATGTTTGCAATGATGCAATATTTAAGGAAGGATTCTCTTTTTCATTTTGTTAAGCTGTATGTTTTCCATCACTGGCAAGTCTTTAGGACGGCTTTACGCTTTGGGATTTTTCTGCGATGTGATGAGCTGCGTCATCTTCCTTATAACTTCAAAACACGTTCAAGAACAGAAACGACTGCGATGATGTAATGAGGAACCAGGAACCTGCTATTATGCACAATACATTTTTTGTCTTTTTAGTGGGATCTTCATAGTGTGTATACAAACAAAATAGGAATAATAATAATAATAATAATAATAGTGAATGGGTGAAGTTTAAAGACAACAATTAGATTTCCCTCTTAATGTGACCTCATATAAGAAGAGCCCCTTCCCTGGCTTGTTGCTCAGCTCTGCTGTTCTCTGGAGGGGCGTGGCTCAGCAGTAGCTCATTTACATAGACACTGAAACAGCATGTTTGGAAGTAGAGTGAAATAAGGGGAGTTTAAGATATAAAAAATACATTATCTAAGGGCTATTTCAGTTGGAGCATTAACACACGCACATACGCGCACACACACACGTTTGGGAGCTCAGAGACCTGTATTAACTTGTTTAAAAAATAGTGAAATGTGGTAAATGTACCTATGCCTAGATGTAATGTATGACCTCTTGTTCATTAATGAATAATGCAATCAGGAGCATTTTTGTTTGTTTGTTTGTTTGTTTAAAGGGAATAAAACATTTGGTGTTCTGTTTTGGAGAAAAAAAACTGTTTTGGTTCTCTTATAATTTTAGCACGAAAAAGTGGCAGAATTCCTCAGTTTATATGTAATTTAGTTTAAAAAATGTTTTAAAAAAAGCTAAACAGATCCTAAATTATAAAAGAACAAATGACCCAAGAGTGTTAATTCATGATAACGTCATCAATATTTAGCGCAACACAACTAAGCGCTGAAGAAGAAAGGATTAAGCATTAGTGATGCTAAATAAAGATTGCTAACCTAACATAGTCTTTAGCACTTAGCCGCTAACTGCTAACCATTAACAGATATCCCACTGTAGCACTTCCAGGAACTATAGAAGGCTAGGTTAGCTATTAAAGGTTTTTATATCAGCTGCCTGCTTGTCTAGCCTCATTTACTGGAGCTCTTAAAAATGCAGCCCAGACAATAGCAGAGTGGGGCAGGTGTATTAGGTCACAAAAGTGGGGAAATCTGATTTGCTAGCTTAGAACCTGGCCAGTACAGTACATGCAAGTTCATGCACACTGTATCTAAAAAGTAAATTTTTTATAATACATAACCCTTAAAACATATGTGGGTGTGGCGATGAAGCCACCATACGAACTTAGACTAAAATACTCAGGGACAGTTCATCGCCGCTGCATTGTTTCCTGCCCATGGCTCCAACACCTACATATTCTCTTCGGCGGCACAAGATATTTTATATACCAATAAGTAAAACCAAACATCATGAACTTTCCTTTATTCCCAGTGCTTTAACATTGTATAAAACTGTTGTAGAGATTATTTACATGTGCTTCATTAGGATGCCTTTTCTGTTTATACAGTATGTGTTATTTATTTATTTTATTTAAAATTTAGTAATTGATTGTTTCGAAGTATGTGTAAATTTAACCCATTTCAGGGTTTTGTACTGCAATATCCTGCCTTGTAAAATTTAAACAAATAACTTCTTCTACCTTCTAACTTAAATGGCAAGTTGTTTTTGGTCTTTCAGCTTGTTGAGGGGTCGTCACAGCAGACCATCTGTTCTGGCTCAAATGACAAGCATATAATACATTTAAATGGCTATTTTTATTAAATTCTTTTATTTATACCACTTTAGAGGGTCGTAGTGGGCCTGGAGCCTGTCCCAGGAGCGAATTTGCATGTCTATAGACTGTGGGTTTTTGTCTATAGACTGTTGTCTATTCAAAACCTTGGGCAGGTTGTCAATCCATCGCAGGGAACACACACGTACAAACACTCACACACTCATTCACGCACTACAGGCAATTTGGGAACCCCAATTAGCCTAACCTGCATATCTTTGGACTGTGGGAGGAAACTGGAGTACCTGAAGGAAACCCACCAAGCACGGGCAGAACATGAAAACTCCATGTACACAGATTTCGACCGTGTATATATACAGTGTATATAGTATATTTAAAAAAAATAATAACCTACTGTTGGATGCCACTATGAAAATTAACCAGGCAGATACTAAGGATGGATATATAAATAAATGAATGAATGTTAAATCCTGATGCATTAACTTACTCACTCACTCACTGTCTATACTGCTTCATCCTGTATTCAGGGTCGCGGGGGCCTGGAGCCTATCCCAGGAGACACAAGGCACAAGGCGGGGTACGCCCTCGAAAGGGTGCCAATACATCTCAGAGCAAACACACACTCATTTACACACTGCGGGCAATTTGGGAACGCCAATTAGCCTAATCTGCATATCTTTGGACTGTGGGAAGAAACTGGAGTACATTCTTCAATATCAATGCTTGTCACTTCCTTTATACTTTACATGTGCATGCTTTGTAACAAAAAAAAAACATCTCTACAGGCTCATTCGTTTCAAAACACAAGTCACATGGACTCAGGAAAATAACAACCTCCTTAAACTCCAACTCGTTAGGGTGTTTTGTTGCACACAAGGACGTTAAAGACCCAAAACATATTTTGCACCTCAGTATGATTCACCTTGTTTCCCCTTTCTTGACAAAATAGATCTGTCACGTGGCCAGTCACCTGCCCAAATTAAGAGCTACAGACCACTGTAGAAAGCGTGTGATGTTTTTTTCTGTGTCCCTGATCTTCTCGCTTTGTCCTCTAGTCCACTGCTAAGAGTGGCCTACCAGCGGCGGCTAAAAATATCTGCCTTGGCCTGTATTTTAATGGAAGTAGGACAGCTTGAGATCTTGGAAAGACGCTGTGGCAGGTTTGCAAGCCCGTGACATCGTCATCTAACGTTTGTCATGCTTGTGATGTGAAGGGAAAAGAAGCTGTTGATGATAAAGCAGATCAAGATAGAAACTATGTACAGACAAAGGATAAGAGCATGCATTCATGTATCGGGCTATGATTCAGACATCATTTAGAATTAGTAATAAATCCCAATACCAACATGTAAAACAAAACAGATACATGATTCTGTGCTATGCATCAGGTGCACTGTTATATTTTTAAATCCCTGGTGAGTTCTGCAGTTCTTGCATTTTAGGTCCTAGGTCCAGGCTAGAAAAGTGTCTATCAAATGCATACGTGCATTTAAAAACATTGTGCTGTTTCATAAATGCACTGCTGCTGACTAACCCAAAGTTTAGTGACTTGTTGGTGCAATGTAATGCCCTGAGGTTCCTAGTTAAACTCCTTTTAGTTTCTGGTTTCCATCATTCTGGGTTGAGCCTGACATAATGGATGTTTGGTCCACTTTGATGGACTGCAGAGATCTTTGAAAGAACCAAAACGAAGCAAACAAACAAGTTAATGATGGCATGGGTGGCACCAAAGGTCAAACCCTACACATTTTAAAAAGATTTAAAGATTTCAGAACGCTTGTCCTGTTTAACACCAACAAAGACCTTGAGGAATTCCTTTATTGATTATGTGTGGGCAAGAATGCTTTACACTGTCCTCTTTAGCAGCAGTTACTCTTGGTGGATCAAAACTTCATGTTTCACTGTTCTTCATAGAAAGTCCTTTAGATTTCCTGTTTTTCCTCTTAAAAACAAAGCTGTGGGTAATTTTAAAATATTAAGATGAGAATGTAAAGTTTTTTTCCCACCTTTTTTAATTGTATGCACAAGTTAATACTCTCGAGGGGCAACAACCCCTTACAGGACACCACAAAGTTTCAAAAGTTGGGAGTTATTTATTTATTTCATTTCTTAATCTCGTGCCTAAATGTTATCCTGTGGGAATGGGGTCTTGTGCATGCACTGCTCACCTTCTAACTGCAAAGTAGAATATACAAGTACAGCACAGTCAAAGGAATTCTTTTCATATCCCAGTTAAGAAGTTGGGGTCAGACAGGGCCTTCTCAAGGGCCCAACAGTGCAAATTGGCAGAAACCCAGAGCCTTACCCGTTTGAACTGGTACTTTGAAAATAAACAATGTTTTAATATAAAAACTATTTACCTCTGTGGTTTTTATTCAAACAATGTAGTATGACCTTAAACTTTTACAGATAGATAACTTGTTCAAACAACATACAAAATTCCACTTTTATGGACTTTAGGGGCTTTTGCATGAAACTGTAGGCTTAACATTCATGGAAATTCCCTTATTATACTAATACAAACATGATGATTCGTATAATGTAGTCTGGCTGTGCTAACAAGACCAGGCAAGTTGACAGAATTTACCAGCAAAACATGTTCGTATGAGAAAGTAAGGGTAATTTTAGGGGTTTTTTTTGTTACATGCTTTAAAAGTTACGCCAGTATCATATAACCTGGGCAATCATGACTCAAACAATTAAGGCTGTAGGTTGCTGGTTTACTGAACGGAAGGGCGAGGGTTTGAGCCCCAGCACCACAAAGTTGCCGTTGGGTCCTTGATTAGGGCCCTTAACCCAGTCTGCTCCAAGGACTCTGGTTCTGTTCTCTGACTGGCATATGTAAAAATAAATAAAAATGAAATAAAATAATATATATTATTCAATTCAATTCAATAGATAATAATGAGATGAATGAATAAATGATGAATGAAATGTCTCTGATGAGCAAGCCAAGGGTGACGGCGACAGTGGTAAGGAAAAACTCCTATGAAGTTATGGGATGAGTTACGCGTATGCCAGATTAAAGAGATGCGTCTTGAGTCTACTTTTGAATTGGGAAACTGTGTCTGAGCCCCGAACACTGTCTGGAAGGCTATTCCAAAGCTTTGGAGCTAAATATGAAAAAGCCCTACACCCTTTTGTAGATTTTGAAATTCTGGGAATTACAAGATGTCCAGAGTTTTGTGATCTTAAGAAACGTGGTGGATTGTAGCGTAGCAGAAGACTGGTTAGGTATGTGGGAGTTAAACCATTTAAAGCCTTGTATGTAAGTAATACTATTTTGTAGTTTGTTCTAAACTGAACAGGTAGCCAGTGCAGGGATGATAATATTGGGGTTATATGATCATATTTTCTGGATCTGGTGAGAACCCTGGCGGCTGCATTTTGGAATAACTGAAGCTTGTTTATTGAGGATGCAGGACAACCACCTAGTAATGCATTACAATAGTCCAGTCTGGAGGTCATGAATGCATGAACTAGCTTTTCTGCATCAGATACGGATAAGATGCTCCTAAGCTTGGCAATATTTCTAAGATGGGAAAAGGCTGTTTTTGTGATATTGGAAATATGATTTTCAAAGGACAATTTACTGTCTAATATTACAGACAGTATATTGTAATATTACAGCTGTTGTGTGCCAGGTCTTTTACTGTCGAGCTGGTAGTAACAGTACATCCTTCTAAACGCAGACTGAATTGTGAAAGCTGTTGTGTGCTGGTTTTTGGGCCAATGAGTAATATCTCAGTCTTATCTGAATTTAGTAAAAGAGTTATTGGTCATCCATAAAACTAACAGCTTAATCAATTATTAACAAAGGAGAGAGAAAAAAACCAAAACAACTTAATTTCCTAAATTTCTCTTTTTTATCTGTACATTTTTATGGAGCAACTGACTCGTCCTTGTGAAATACATCATCGTATTGTGTAAAAAAGAAAGAAAGAAAGAAAGAAAGAAAAGAAACACTGCCAAGGAAAGAAGCTCTGCTTATTTTAACTTTTTAGTGTGTTGGACTGAACCGAGTGTTTGATGTTGATGGAACAGATACGCTAGAGGAGATGTCACCACTAGGGGCAGTACCGTTACTTTTGCGCTATATTTCATTTCTTTAGCTGATGTTTACTAGAATGGTACTGTTATGGGATAAAATTACCAGGGATAGCTTGGTTAATTATGCCCTCGCTTTCAAAGGGGAAAAAAATGCGTTCTAATAAAGTCGAATTACAGGCATGGACGTATTGTAATTTGCTGTTGTGGATTATTTTTTTTTTCACTCTTCATCCCTTTTTAGTAACGATTAGTACCAGCTGTAAGACGTCATGATTATTATGTGGTTCAAAACATTACCATTTCAAATGAAAATAGGAAAATCAAAGTAGATAGCATGATAAAACTTCTTTAGTTTTATTTCCTTTCTTTTTTTTGTATGTCCTCATTTAATATGTTGCTGATTTATTAAGGTCTGGATCTCTGACATCTGTAACATGTATTTATGCGACTGAGACTGTGACTATTTATGGGTAACTATTACAGAATGATACAGAATTGTGTGGGTATTTTAGTGTATTTGGCACACCTAGTGGCTGTTTTAGTTATTTTTCTTAGTAGTGATGTCACAGGAAGTAGGCTTATACAGAGTAGATGACCACTCGGCAGCTTCAATTGCAATCTCCAACTATCTCTGGACATCTTACCTGTACTTTGGCATCGTTCGTATCTATTACATTTCCTATTGGTTAATTGATTTATATATATGCATATGGAGCTTGAGGATTGGTTATTTATAACATTTATAAAAAAGTAATGTTAACTGTTTTTGATCACACGGCATAGTTACATATGTTTCAAATCTAAGCACAATGTGCATTTTTGTTTTTGTAAGATTGTTTTTTATTTCAGTTTCACCCTTTCTAAAGCCAATAAACCTGTGGAATAGCATCTAATGTCTTCAGAGTCATGGTTGAAGGAAGGATGTTTATCTGGCTGTCTTAGCGCAATATTTACAGTGTGAAAGGGGACAGTACAGTGAAAAGACATCACTTGGGTAATGACATAACACAGCATAAAGGAGATAACATCGATATCATACAAAATTCTTTAATTACTAGAATATAGCAAATCTGTATCGTCTATCAGAGTTGACATTATGAATTCAGCTCCATACAAGACAAGGTCTAAAGCTTCCCGTACCTGTCGAAGTAGCTCATGCACTGATACTGCTGCTGCAATAGCCAGGGCCAAAGCCAAAGCCGCTAAAGCATGTCTTGCATTCGCTGAAAAAGAGGAGAAAAATGAAAATAGAAAAAGCCCAATTAGAGGCCTCAATGTAGAAACTCAATCTAGAAAAAGAAGCTGCTGTAGCAGAAGCTGATGCTCTAGAGGCAGCAACAGATGTGACTAGTGAAAGGCATAGCTTTAAACTCCAGTCTGATACTGCCCCTCTGAATGCAGCGTGACATAACAAGGACTATGTAGAGGATCAATCAAGGGAGAAGGAAGATGCTAAATCTGCTTTGGAATCAAGATCCTTCCCTGCACACAAGGACAGGCAGGTAAAGACAGGACTAGCACCTTCCTGTTCTGTACGCGCCGCTTATCTCAGCACAGAAGAGGACCCACCTGCTCTAAATACGAATGCATTTAACAGCCCTGCCTGACCTCTACCTAGGCATAGGCCCTTTATTACTTCTAATGTGAAAGACAAGCTTCCTCAGTCTTTTATTAGGCAACACTATGATGCCCAGTATAGTAACAATGCAGCTATACCGCTTCCTTACAGTCATACTGCACCATGTGCCAATGACAACAGCTCCAGTATGTCAAACTTTTTTAAGGTTTCTCGCCCGCCGTAAACTGGTTGCTACAGGTCTACTCAATTCAATTCAATTCAATTCAATTTTATTTGTATAGCGCTTTTAACGATTTACATCATCACAAAGCAGCTTTACACAATCAAAAGAATTAAGTTTGTATGAGATTCAATGATGGACCAGAAAGCTACTGCATGGTGGCGCTTTTTGGAAAATGCGCCACCATGCAGTAGCATTGGAAAATGCAGTCTCCTTGTAAAGTGCCTTGGAAATAAGTCAGTTGAGCATGCTAAACGAATTAGAACAGTAAATATCAACAACTCTGAAATGGGACTCTAAAATGTGTTAAGGCTCACCAGAGGCCATAGAAAAGGCTCTCTTTACCAAGATCGACAATTTTCCAAAAAATTACCAACCAAGATTACACAAAACTAGGAGAACTAAGTGACCTTTTGATGGAACTAAACACAGCCAAGTAAGATGGGGACCTCCCAGGTCTTTTTATATCTTGATACAGCTATGGGTGTCAATCCCATTGTGATGAAACTACCCTATGCTCTGCTGAAGAAATGGCTTTCTTATGGTTCCAGCTATAAAGAGCGATACCAATTAGCGTTGCCTCCCTTCTTTGTCTTTTTGAATTTCATTAGCAACCAATCCAAGATCAGGGATGATCCGAGCTTTAACCTGTCAGCACAAGTGGACACTAGCGTCAAAAGAGACAAACCCACATGGAGAGAAAGAAAAATATTTGTCCACAAAACAGATGTTTTTACTCCAACTTCATTTAATTACAACATAAAACAAGAAGAACCAGGAAAGAGGTGCCCAATACACCGGAAACCCCTCTTTTCAAATGTCTTGCTTTTCACGAAAAGTTACTGGAACAATGTAAAGCCTTTACTCAGAGATCACAGGATCTGTTATAGATTTTGCTTCTCTTCCACCCACACTGCCAGAGAGTGTAAGTCAGATATCAAATGCACAAAAAAGTGTGAAAGTGAGAAACACCCTTCAGCTCTTCATCCTGGACCTGGACCTGCACCTTCGATCATGCATGCCACTTTCTTATCAGGGCATGGGGAGCGGGAGCCAACATCAGCTCTGGAGGGATTAGCAGAAGTAACTGCTGAATGTACAGACGTATCCGAAGGTAACCTCACTGACAGACACTGTTCAAAGATATGCTTAGCAAAGGTTTACCCTGCTGGCCATTGAGATAAAAGCATAAATGTGTATGCCATCTTACATGAGCAGAGAAACAGATCTTTGGCTTGATCTGAGCTCTTTGACGTGTACAACATTTAAGGTCCTAACTCTTCTTTCGGCCTTACAACCTGCTCAAGAGTAACAGAGAATACTGGCGAGTAGCTTGTAACTTCCATATTGAGCCAATAGATGGTAAGATAACGTGTCAGCTTCCAAGTCTTCTGGAATGTAATGAAATTCCCAACAACAGGGCAGAAATTCCAACCACTAACATAGCCTACCACTAAGGCTTCCGTTATGCTTCTGCTAGGCCAACATACTCTGACTCCACAAAGTCTGCAAACATCTTAAAGGACTTTCAGATTTGCCTTATGCCCAAAAGCTGGATTTGGGATGGGTAATTATTGTAAATGGCTGCTTAGACAGTGTACTCAGGCCTGTTACTGTGAATACACTCTACACATGAGCTTTCCAGCAAGGGCATCCTACCATCTTTAAACCATGCCCCAACACTTCCTGTGTCAGGGAGAGATATAGCCACCAATCTAAACAGCGTTCAGTGAAATCACAAACCCTTAGTTGCAACTGCAAGGGTAAACATCTCGGTTGTTCTGTCTTACATTTAGCAGGCAGTGACAACTGTGTGGCTTCATCTATTGAGGACCTAACCTTCATAAACATAATGAAAAATAGCATGGGTAGCAGCTATTAGCTGGGTAGCAGCTATTAGCTGGGTAGCCGTTTAGGGTAGCCACGACAGAGACTTCCAGACAACTGAGCCCAGGCATAAACAGATTCACTGTTCCTAGGCGCAGCCTGGAAAAAAGACCAGGTCCATGTGTTCGGGAACAGTCCCTTGCCAGCAGTGACCCAAAAGTTGAACAGTTTGTGAACCGTGACTTCTATGTTGATGATGGCCTAAGGTCCTTTGCCACAGTTAGTTAGGATGTGCATCTCCTAGAGGGATTCTCTCAAGGACTTAAGTGGCCTATCGATTGGTAGACATTACATAGAAGTGTCTTGTGTCAAGGCAAAGCACAGAGAACTATGTGTTTTTTTTTATGTCTCAACCTATGTCATAGCTGCAGATTGACCTGTCCCTTGACACTACAACTTTCTATATGGGCAGAAAAGTGTTGCTGGGATACATTTAGAATGAAGTTAGATGTTTCTATGTGTATGTTACCAACCGCATTATAAGGATAAGAAGGTCCTCTCGACTACAGTAGATCAGTGGAGGAGTCAAGTGACAAAAACCCAGCAGATCACGCAGAAGAACCAGTCAGTCATTGCATCACAGCTTTCAGCTACTTAATGGTTCCATGGGCCTTCCTTTTTGAGGGTTCCTACTGAAGAACCACCAGACTAAGAAACATTTGAGTTGGTGGATCCATTCACAGATGTCAGGCCACAAGTGTCTGCTCTAAAAACTGTAGCTTTAGCCAAGCGGCTAGGATCACAACGCTTCTCCAAGTTTTCCTGCTGGAAGTCCTTGAAAGGTGCCATAGCTCACCTCAGCTGGACCTACAGTATCGCTGGACATTTCCATGAGGGGAAAGCTCACAACAAATGCAGTGAGGGTAAAGTGTGGCAATTATGTAAGGCAGCTTATTCAGTCGACCAACTTTTTGCATTCTAAATCCTTGATCACCCATGTTGTTTAAGAAGACGTTTATGCACAAGAACTTGCTTGCATTAGGAAGCAAGAAAGGATTCCCCAAAACAGCACTCTCAAGTCTCTTGATCCCTTTATCGACTCAAATGGTCTTCTGCGCATTGGAGGTCGAATCAATGCAGCCAGAGTGGATCAAAATGACAAGAACCCTCTCATCATTCTAGGGAAACACCATGTCGCAACACTACTGGTTAGGCCACTACTGGTTAGAAAACACTATGTCGCAACACTACTTCAACCAGCAACGTCAACACCAGGGATGGTTGTTCCCAAAAGGAACTGTCCGCACTGTAGGCCTTTGGATAGTTGGGGGTAAAAGGCTTGTAAGTAGCATCATTCATCACTGTGTTACTTGTCGCAAATTACGTGGCGCTCCTTAAACTTAGATGTCAAGTCTCCCGTCCGAACGACTGTCTATGAAATCCCCTTTCACAAACGTTGGACTCGATGTGTCCAAGCAGCCCTTCTGACTACCAGATGGTCTGTATTTTAATCAGTGTATTCCTATGTGTATAAAGACACCCTGTTTCCTGATATTTCCTAATATAATATCATGACCAGCCATTACTGAAAATTAAATAAGAGGATCTTATTTGCACCAACATTGCGGTCTGGGGAAAAAAAAATCATGACTACCACGGCACAAATATGTAATCCCATGATAAAAGCTATTGCATGAATGCTTGAAAAAGCCAAGCATTCAGGGTCAGAACAAGAGCAAGGCTGGTTTGCATGACTTTTATACCAGCCTAGTCTCTCAAATTTGATGGCTTGATATTTATGTATTTGTATGGGTGCATGTCATTGCTCACTTCTTTTATAAGGTTTGGTACATGTTAAAAGACATGATGTACTTGCATTGTGTGTTTGATTTCCGAGAAAGAACATACCATTCATACACTTGTGAAATACTTAAAATCCGTGGGATATAGTGAGGAAGGGCGTTCAAGTCAATCGGGACTTTTGATTGTACAGAACACAGTTATGAGAGTAAAAACTCTATTTATTTCTTTATATATTCACCTGCTACACTGGATAGATAGATGGATGGATGGATGGATGGATGGATGGATGGATGGTAGATGGATGGATGGATGCATGCATTGTTGATCCCAAAGGAAACCCCAGCCTTTCACTAGTGCTTGGTACCACAAGCTAGAAAGTTTTCCCAGTACACCGGAAAAACATGATCAGATTGCCTGCCTACATCACCTCAGAAACGCTGGCCTTCCAGGAACTCCTCTAATGTCCAAAACATGTGGAAATGGCTTGGAGCAATGTCCAGGACTGCAATAACCCCCTGAGTTCCTGTTACATGCAAGTGGTGTTGGTGGTCTTGTTAAGAAGGTGGAGTCAAGTTATTTGACAATTTTCAAAGATCAGGAGTATGGCCTTCTTTAAAACTTATGAGCTCACGCTATTACGATGGATGGCACTTTCATCCAAGTGTGTTACGACATCCTCAACATTGCATGAACAGCAGTTCTATATGGAATAAAATCATTATATGATGCGTAAAGTTGGGGCAGGGGTAGCTCAATAGTTAATGTGTTGGACCCCAGGACCACCAAGTTGCCCCTATTGGGCCTTTGAGCAAGGACATTAACCCTCAACTGTTCAGATGTGACATAATAAATGTAAGTCATTCTGGCATAAATGTGTTATTTTGTCAGTTAAGGCACATCTTTAGTACCATTTCGCCATATCAATAATCATATTAAAATACCTTTATACAGTTATATTGAAAATAGGGTGCTAGTAAAAGTTTTGGCGTATAACATCATGCTGTAGACCTTTGGTACTTGATTCTGAGATCCCTGATGTCAGGATGTACCTATCTGACTGTCACATGAAGTTTTGGGGAAAAAACTTGGGGAAAATATTTCAGTACCACCCCCCCCACCCCCCTACATGAACACTATTCACTCACCCACCCACCCACTCACTCCGCTGTAACTAGTAATAAGTGCTTAATAAAGCAACAAGGCTCCATTTGAGAGTCGAATCAGACTACACTGGATCGGTATTCATTACATCATCGCAACAGAAAAGCACAACAGTCCTTCAACAATTTTAGATTGTATGTACATATACAATATTATCATTTTAAAATGTCACCCAAGATGGATGCTTTTCTTTTCCTGGATTATATTAAATAACTATTAAGGTAATTACATTCCACAGACTCGTGCGTTCAATCTCATTAGTCCAGAATCACAGAAAACGTCTCTAAAAGCAATAAATCTCTAACATCAGACGATGGCTCGGCGCATCTTTTCCCACCTAATCCTTCTAAAAGGGAGCCAAAACAAAGCTTTCTGGGAATAAGTGGATCGTCTCAGTCTTTGTCTCCTCTCCTTACCCCTCCTAACCCGTGTTTCTATTTTGGGCTTGTGGTGTGAAAGCAGCTAGCCACATCAGGGGGAATGGAGCAGGAAAAGTACTGGAGCGAATAGGTGACGCTGAACGACGTCAGAAAGGAGCTCTTATTATTCTGCGGAAGAAAAAAAAAAACGAGGTCCAGCTCTGGGCAAGGCTGCCTCGGATAAGTTTGGTTTGTTGTTGCTTATAATTTCTGATTAAATGTCATAATCAGATCTTGCAGATGGGCTTCACGTGATGTTCTGTTTCCAGCAAATGATTTTTTACAGCAAATGCCATCTTTGTTTAAAAGTCATGCAGTAACAGATGGAGTAATCTGCCTTGGAAAAAAAAAATACTAGCACAGGTCACTCTCAGGGAATAAACAACTTGGCCTACATACTGTAACGAGGCACCGAATAAGGAAGGCCAGGTTTGGTTCTCCTGGAAGCATTGCATTAGTTACCGGCTCAATAAACGATTTAATCAGTGACTCTGGAATTAAGTATATTAAGTACCTTCATGATTCCACAGCTTGTAGATTTACATTTAGCTGCAAAATAACAAAGTAACGTTCCTTTGGGTAGCCATCGATACTTTATTCCTATAACTTTGATGAGTATGATTAGGTATCGTTAACAATAATGTTGTCCTTTAGCAGATGAAGCAATAGGCTTTCCTAATATAGAAAACATTTTATAAATTAAACTGCAGATTATATTACTTGAAAGTTAGCCCTTTATGCCCTGTACAGTCCTGGCCTCGCTTCAAACCATCTCCACATGTTTGGGCAAACATTAAAGGAGTTCCTGGGGGGCCTGGTGGTATCCCTAATGGAATCCAAGCACTGGTGAAACTCTGGTATACTGTAAGTGCATTAGCGAATTATATAGTTGTTACTGTGCTCTGTTATTCTTCGCAATCAAAAGTCCCACTTTGACTTGAACGCCCCTCATATATTCAACTATGGAATCATTTACTTGAGTGTACAGTGTGATGTATGAATATGTTGATGGGATATTTTCATCAGTCGGTACATTTTCACATCTGTGCACCGTGTACAGTACGAATCATCGATCATAGTCATTACAGATGTTCTCCAGCCACAGGATCTAACAGAGTTACAGTAACCAGGCATCCCTGCATTCATCATTTAGCATTTTGCAGCATCTCTGGATTGTTTCAGACCCAAAAATGTCTTCCTGTTCGAAAAAAGTTATGTGTTGCAAGAGAATTGCCAAACCCTGACCTTAGCTCGGCAGGATCCGCCTGATGATGAGTGAGAACGCTCTCCGCCTTCGTGAAATCCTCTCCTCTAATTACCTCATCTCGATTTCAAGCACAACCGCCCACTGGACAAGATTTAAAAAAAAACATTTTTATTGGACAGAGAGAGTCATCTTTATTTTAAGTCTGATTCATTTAGGACACATGTTACGAGATTGCTGTACTGATTTATTCATGGTTATTGCCAGATCTGTGAAAAGTAGGTCAAAGATAATAATAATAATAATAATAATAATAATAATAATAATACAAACACAGTTAGCAAAAGGCCCATTATAATCTTTAGTCCACATCAGTTAACAATAAATACAACAAAATGAATAAAAATGCATTCTTGTCCTTTTTCCTCCCTTTTGAGACAAGATCACATGACATCATACAGCTGAATAACTATTACACAGGCTTCATCAATGCAACCGAGCTTTTGTAGGCATTTTAAATCATTACAGTGCTGCTGTGTTTATGACTGCAGTAATAAATAAAAGATGCTGAATCTCTCATATAAACCGATGCAGGATGATTATATAACTGGTGTTTTTCCTTTAACGTCCCTCCCCTTTCGCTTTCCAGGAGCTACGAGCAGCTCTGCATGCTTTAAACCATCAGTGATACAACACTGTAGTTACCATACGGGTCGTTGGTCACCAGATTTAAGAGCTTTGCTGTTTTTCCCCAGAAGACAAAGATTAACTCAGCAAGATGCCGCAGTAAGCACTCACACTCTTAACCTGAACCCGAAGACCTCTTTAAAGAGAAAAAAAATCTAGTTTTGACGTCAGCTATTTTTTAAGAGTGTGTATATACGTGTGCCCTATTTTTTTAAGGCTTTTTAATTTAATATTTAAACAGGGTTGGTTTATAAAAAAAAAATCTTAAGTTTGCATCTTTTTATGGATCTTAAAAATAAGGAAAAAAGCATTTAAAAGCAAAACTACACCCAGATGAGGACTGGTTTCTTTCTAAGTCTACCTCCCTTTAAGGTTTCGTCCTCACGACATCCAAAATAATCACAAAATAATAATAATAATAATAATCCATTTAGGAACCTCTGCAGTCCAACTAGGCAATGTGTGACCAATGCATTTTTTCGCATTTTTTACGACCATGGTAGGATCTCCAGTCACCATTCGCACACACTCATTCACACCCTACGAGCAATTTGGGAACACCAATTATTAATAATAATAATACTGCTAGGTGGCACAGTGGTGTAGGGGTTAGTGCTGTCGCCTTGCACCTCCAGGGTCCAGGTTCGATTCCCGGCCAGGCTCAATTCCCGGCCGGAATTCCAATTGCCCTGCGGTGGATTGGCACCCTGATTGGCATTCCCAAATTACCTGTAGTTTGAGTGTATGTGTGTGTGCCCTGTGAGGGATTGGCACCCTGTCCAGGGTGTACCCTGCCTTGTGCCTCCTGGGATAGTCTCCAGGTCCCCGTGACCCTGAATACAGGATAAAGCGGTATAGAAGATGAGTAAGTGAGTGATAAAGCTGCTATACTTTCTGAGTGTTCCTCATTTTATTTTATTAATTTGTTTTTGACAAAGGCAGCACAGTGGTGTAGTGGTCAGCACTGTGGAATCGCACTTCCAGGGTCTGGATTTGATTCCCACCTCGGGTCTGTGTGCATGGAGTTTGCATGTTCTCCCCATGCTTTGTGGGTTTCCTCCTGGTACTCAAGTTTCCTCCCACAATCCAAAGACCTACAGCGTTCCCAAATTGTGTGTGTACCTTGCGATGGAGTGGCACCCAGTTCAATTGTACCCCGCCTCCTGCCCTAAGTCTTCTGCGATAGCCTCCAGGCCCCTGTGACCCTGTATACAGGATAAAGCGGTATAGACGATGGCGACCGCAATGTGCTTGATGAAAACTAAAAGCTTTCTACAATACACACAGAATGTGAGTTCACTATGAAATCCAATTATAGATTTTGGATTGGCCCTGAGTTAAAAATAGAAAGTTCCATATTTAGCTCTTATTTTATCCTGATGGTGAGTTATGGATCGAGGCATTGTGTGAAAACAAAAAACAAGTTCTATTGTTTTGTCTCCTGTGCACAGCTCCACGTCTCCACTCTGCCCATTTCTGACGGGAACACCGTGTTTCAGATACAAGTGCTTATTAAAGACCCTTCACACGTCCCTTTATAAGAACAGCGGCACGCTATTGTTTTGCCGAAGCGCTATAAAATATTTAATAGGTTCATGTCACGCATGTCACGCAGGATTATAATGTGTGGTGTACTTTGGAGGTAAAGGCTCTTCAGCTGGTGTTTAAGTACTGTACACAGCTAGGAATGAAATATGTCATTGATTCTTTGGTGATGAATACAAGAAATCGTTGAAGCTGTGCAGCTGTGGAATTTTATAGGCGACCTCAACAGAAGGCCACTTTTAACTTCTTTTCCTAGAAGAACATCGGCATACAATGTGGTGTCCAGTTTACATCCGAAAATGATTCCTCGTGCTCCCAGAATCACTTTTTCATAATCTGAGTCATCTAATATGGCCATAAGGAAGGAAGTAAAAAACAAAACCTCCATAAATGTAATAACCTGGTGACTCAGTATTTCATTCAGGTCGTCAGCTGACTTCATTTTATTGCCCAATAACGTTGCTGAGTCTAGACCTGAGCGACTGAGGCGAACCCCAGACCATAACACTGTCTCCAGAGGCTTGTACAGTGGACACTATGCATGATGGTGCATCGCTTCATGTGCTTCCCTTCTTACCCTGACACGCCCATCACTCTGGAATAGGCTTAATCTGAACTCATCAGGTCACATGATCGGTTTCCATCGCTCCAAAGTCCAATCTTTATGCTCCCTCGCAAACTGAAACCGTTCTCCTGATGAGTTTCTTCATTTCAGTAATGCAACCTAAAAGGTGAAACTAATATACAGGATGGGATAGACTCATTACATGCAAAGCAAGATAGTTCAAGCTGTAATTTGTCATAATTGAGATGATTATGGCATACAGCTCATGAAAACCCCAAATCCACAATCTCAGAAAATTAGAATATTACATGCAATCAATTAAACAAGGATTGTACATAGGACATATCGGACTATGTACTCAGTACTTGGTTTGGGCCCCTTTTGCAGCAATTACTGCCTCAATGCGGCGGGGCATGGAAGCTATCAGCCTGTGGCACTGCTGAGGTGTTATGCAAGACAAGGATGCTTCTATAGTGGCCTTCAGGTCTTCTGCATTGTTCGGCCGCATGTCTCTCATCTTTCTCTTGGCAATGCCCCATAGATTCCCTATGTGTTTCAGGTCAGATGAGTTTGCTGGCCAATCAAGCACAGTAATCCTACGGGCATTGAACCAGGTTTTGGTGCCTTTGGCAGTGTGAGCAGGTGCCAAGTCCTGCTGGAAAATGAAGTCAGCATCCCCATAAAGCTCGTCTGTGGAAGGAAGCATGAAGTGCTCCAAAATCTCCTGGTAGACGGCTGCGTTGACTCTGGAGTTAATGAAGCACAGTGGACCAACACCAGCAGATGACGTGACTCCCCAAATCAACATAGATTATGGAAACTTCACACTGGACTTCAAGCATCTTGCAGTGTGTGCCTCTCCATTCTTCCTCCAGACCCCGGGTCCTTTGTTTCCAAATGAGATGCAAAAGTTGCTCTCAGCCGAAAAGAGGACTTTGGACCACTGAGCAACAGACCAGTTCTTTTTTTTGTTTAGCCCAGGTACAGTAAGATGCTTCTGACGTTATGTCCAGGATCCGTCTGTGTGTGGTGGCTCTTGATGCACTCAGCCTAGAATATTGAACCTTTCCTTTTTATAATATTCAAATTTTCTGAGATTGTGGATTTGGGGTTTTCATAAGCTGTAAGCCATAATCATCTAAAATTATGACAGATCACGTCTTGAACTATCTTGCTTTGCATGCAATGAGTCTATCTCATATATTAGGTTCACCTTTTAAGTTGCATTACTGAAATAAATGAACTTTTGCATGATATTTAAATTTTCCGTGTTTCACCTGTATATTAAGTGCAGATTTTCTTTCCATTAAGTGTGTTTAAAGGCAGTGCTCTATACAGTATACTATTGTAAAACCCAGTCTCAGACTCTTCTACTGAGAAACAACCTTGGAGATGTTTTTCATTACAATAATCTGAATGGGTTTCCTAGAATTCCATGTGCATAAGTACACTATAAGTTCTCTAACATCTACTTGAGTTTCTAACTCTAAATATGACTCCAAATCTCAAAACGAAAACACTGTGTTTAAAGTTCAGTTGTAGGACATTAATAAAAAAATAAAAATAAAAGTTTTTTTTTTTATCCACCTTGGAATCTTGAATGAAAAACAAGAGCAAACCATTCGAACATCTCATTATATTACTTTCATGAAGTGCGTGTACCATAACAACTTGTTGCTTATTGAACCTTTTAATAACATTAGTTGGACGTATCGACGTTTTTTAGCCAAAGTCTGTCAAGCAAACCAGCAATCAGATAGCAATCAGATACAGCAGCTATAAACAGTCATTTCCTCAGCAGCCTTTTTTTTTCTTTCTTTTTTTTTCTTTCTTTTTATTTCTTGAGCCAAATAAACATCTTCTTTTGGAAATCTTGACTCAGTCAGTGATTATGCGTGTTTTTACTCCATTTTCATAGAGAAGTCATCAGGAGGTGATTGAGCCGTTACTATAGAAACGGTAACATATTAAAAACATAACACATAGTAATTTGGGAATTTATTGAGATGCAGCTTGGACGTTTGGAGTCCTGATAGAAAAAAAAACTTGATCTTTTTTAAAGCACTTTTTCTTTTATTCTCAACACTGATTGTTCTATAACTTTGGGAGTTAGTCATGTTCTTGCGTGTTTCTTCCTTCGTTCCTCTGTGGGTCTTAAATGTTTTATTGAAATCTTTTAATTTCACAACTTTACTGCTTAAACTTGCCGCTTGCGTCAGGATAAAGAGAAACTCAGAAACAAAGTTAAAAAAGAAAAATGATGAGAACACATTTTCCATTGCACCTTTTTCCAATCTGATGTTTCCAATGTTTCTACTAAATCTGACCTCAAATTTACTCCATCAGACAACAGCGTTTATACCATTGTCCTCCAGCCCCATTTTATACCTAAAGCACAATTTTTTGGAAATGATCTATTTATTTTAGAATAAGTCACATTTGGAATTATTCGCCATGTGCTTGCTGTTTATTTAAAGCGAAATTGCTTTGCCCTCTGACTTTTAGTGTAATAACTGTTGTTCTGTTGTGCTCATGCTGTGTAATTTCATCCCATTTGGACATCAGTTTTACCCGGTGCCGATTTTAATGTTGGGTAGGGGGCAAAGGTCAGACAGGATGAGTGACCTTGCATGGTGAGAGGCTCCGACCTCTGCGCTGTTCTCATCTAAACCACAGACGATATGAGACATCCATCAAGTTCCATTTTTACAGACTTTTGTTAATATATATATATATATATATATATATATATATATATATATATATATATATATATATATATATATATATATATATATATGTGTAAATTAGAGAATGAATCTAGTCCTAATCTAGTCTAAGTTAAATATGAAATAGAGGATATTTATAGAAGTGTATGACGATGCGACTATTGTGCAACGCTTTCATGTTTCTTTGTGGACAAGCGCTGCCTCAACAGTGTAATATTAACTTTTTACCACTGACGCATAGATAGGATCTAATACTGAAATTCTTACACTTCCGCATTCACATTCACTTGTAGCTATAATTTGATTCCTAAAATTATTCTTTCCTTTTTTTTTAAACCACTGAATCCTGAATCTGTGTTGTATTTCCAATTTGTTCCAAAGTGGATGGTCTGGACATTATATTAAGAATGACATGTTGTACGGCTTCTATTCCATATAAGGCAACCCCAGCGACATGAACTACAAATATTATTTTAATAATATAAATAGACTTTCCAGAAATCAAATTCAAATTCACATTTTATACACATGACCAAAAATAGAAAAAAATACTCAGCAAAAAAGAATAAAAAATAGAAAAAATATAATAATATACTAGACAATAAATTGCCCCCCCCCCCCAAAAAAAAAATAAAATAAATTAAGCTATGGAATAAAATATAATTAAAATAGAAATTTTAATTGTATGTGATTGCAAATGAAAGTTTAAACTGCAGACATACAAAGTACTTTTAAAAGTATAAAAATGTAAAAAAAAAAAAAAAAAAAAAACAGTATTTAGGAACTCAGACATCTACAGTATGTATCTTCAAATTGCAGTTTTGTGATGTCACTTGAACATGACGATGCTCATAGTTTCAAGTTTAAAGTTTTATTGTCATATGCACAGTAAAAAAAACATGTTCCCCCTGTACAATAAAATGTTTCCTTTACTGTCCCCCTAATTAATTCCGCTAAAAAGTAGAAAATGAGCATAAAAAATGAAATAAAAAATATAAATAAATAAATATACAGAGGAATAGGTATATGTAAAAAAGATATATATATATATGAAAAATATGCAAAAGTATGAAATGAATATCAAAAATATAAACACTGTAAAAACATAGACATAGTGTGCAAGAGAAAGCCCATAGAGTGGGTGTGTGTGTGTGTGTGTGTGTGCAAAGCTGCAATGGTTTGTGCAAATTGTGCAAATGATTGTGCAAGTAATTGTTCATGATTATTATTTTAATATGATTATCATTGTGTGATTGTGCGAAGTCTGCAATAAATGTCCCAAGATCTATTGTCAAAGTCTGCAATGAACAGTTAAAAATGACCATGCTTGCACACTCCTATTAGCTGTTTAGGAGTCTGATGGCAGTGGGAGGGAATGAGTTCTTTAGCCTGGATGTCCTGCATCTCACACTTCTATACCTCCAGTGGTGACCATTGTATTTATTCCCAATTTTTACGACCGTGGTAGGACCTCTGGTCAACATTCACACATGCATTCACACACTATACGCTATTTGGGAACAGCAATTAGCCTAATCTGCATGTCTTTTGACTGAGGGGGGCAAGCGGAGTGCGCAGAGGAAACCCACCAAGCATGGGAAGAACATGCACACAGACCCGGAGTAGGAATTGAACCCAGGACGTGGAGGTGCGAGGCCACAGTGCTAACCACTACACCACGTGGCACAAAAAAAATAAGCACTATAAAAAACAACAATAACGTTTTAATTCATCAAGTGTTCATTTGAGCTCTTCCAGACTTTGCTTTAGGATACACTGATAGATAGATTTTGAATTTCTGAATTTATTCGGTACTATGAAAAGCTGAGAACACAAACTGCCAATTCTTGCATATTGCTCAGCACCGTTCAGACAAGCTTTTTTCTTGTTGCTGAAAAAATGCTGAAGAAGCAGCAGCAAAATAAAAATAAAAAAAAACAGAAATGACTTTGAGCAGAGGTCAGGAATTCATCACACAGCTTTAAGGACTGAGTGGCCATTGTCCTCTCCTCGAGTCCATTAAGAATAAATGGTATAATTTTAAAATAGGTGCCCAGAAGCGATGCAACTTGAACAATGTGAGATCTGCAAGGCACTTAGAGAAATGTTCAGAGTAATTACTGACAGCCAGAAATGCTAGGTAGCTGTGTGCGGATATGAGCAAACTCTTACAGCTTTAAATGCATGTGGGAAAGTGGGCCAGTAGGACCCAGGACTAAGTACCACTAAAAGAGCGGAGAGCAGCTGCCTGCTAAAACCCACATACAAAACCAGTCACGGGAGCACTTTCAGCAAGAAAACTCATCTGATAACATTATGTCATCTTAAACAACATGCTGTCTCCTTAGTAACTGCTTTGAAGTCGTTCCGAATCGCCTCTGAACCATCCGTGTTGTTTTTTACACATCTAACATGAGCTAGGAATCTAAAACAAGGCTGAATCGCAAATCCACCTTGAACCCCCGACCAAGGGAACTACTTGACAGAATTGTACACCCTATATACTGTATAGTACCACACTAGCTGGTGGCTCAGTGGTAGGTGTTTCGCCTGCCATGCGGAAGGCCTGGGTTCGATTCCCAGCCGGTGTCCAAACCCCAACCACTGGATGCAGTGCCGGTTCCAAGCCCGGATAAAATGGGAGGGTTGCGTCAGGAAGGCGTAAAAAACCTGTGCCAAGTTGTGGTGCGGACTGGGTATTCCGCTGTGGCGACCCCTTGTCGGGAGCAGGCGAACAACAACTCTAAAGTGGGATAAGTGAATGCATAAAGAAAAACTTAAGGATGTACTGGAGGCTACCACTACCTCCGTGGTCCTCACCTTCTCTCCGCATAGTACCGGTAAAAATTTAGCTGTACTTTCACCCTGATGAAACATCTCCTTGACATCTATCCATCTTCTGTAGTCCAACTAGGAACCGTGGAGGCCAGTGGTGATTACCGTTGTATTTATTCCCATTTTTACAACCGTCGTAGGTCCTCCGGTCAACATTCACACACTACAGGCAATTAGGAAACAAGTTTAGAATTAGTCTTATCTGCATGTTTTTGGGGGGAAACCTGTCAACATGGGGAGAACAGGCAAACTCCATGCACACAGACCCTGAAATGGGAATCAAACCCAGACCCTGGAGGTGCAAGATGACAATGCTAACCACTAAGCCACTTTGCCACCATCCTTGACATAATTATAGGAAAGTAATTAACAATGGAATGTGATGCTGTACCTTGGAGCTAGTACCTTGAAGTTGTGCATTTTCCAATAACCAGACATACTGACATGTTATGGTTTATTTATACCATGGACAATTGGCAATAGTTGGGAATCTTTTCTTACAGTAGCATCCTTTTTTTTAAACTGTTTAAGGTACATGTTGTGGGACGTTTACAAAACATGCTACTATAGTTCCTGTTCTCACTTACACTAAAGCAGCTGTAAACAGTTCATCATCCATCAATCCATCACCAGCTTTTCTTTTCTCTCTTAAAAAAAAACCTGCAATGAAAGACTGTGAGGTGAGATTCTGGTTTTAAAGGTGCCAGCAAAACAAAGCGCTGACACTAGAGTGTGTTTCGGTGTGTTTCCATAAACTTTCAGTAAACATCTCCTCCGAAGTATTAACACCTTTTTAAAACTTAATTTTTTTACAGATTTTGTTAGTGATTTAGTCATGGGAGGCCTGGAGTCTATTCAAGGGGACTTTGGGCATGAAGCAGGGTACACCCTGGATGTGTACCCTGCTTCATGCCCAATCCTGTGCACAAGCACACACACTCACACACTTTGGGCAAATTAGAAATTCCACTTAGCCAAATCTGCATGTTTTTGGATGGTAGGAGGAAACCGGAGTATGTGGAGAAAACCCACCAAGAATGCAAACTCCATGCACACCGACACAAAGGTGGGACTCGAACCCTCGACCCTGCTGTCCACTACACCACCGTGCCCTATTCCTTTGAATTAGTTGTTAAATGCATTAATGAGTGCAAACCTGCTGGAAAACAAATAACCTTCTCCTGACCAATCAGAATGCAGGATTCAAAAATACTGTTGTGTATTAACATTTAAAATGTAAAATTTAAAAGAGTGCTGATATTCAACAACTTGTAGTTAAGTTAGTTTGCTTGTCAGGTTCAAATATATTCCAACTATTTAAAGTACAGAGTCCATGGCACAGTAAGTGAACCGTCTCCGCGTGAGGATCTAGGTGTAAAGGCGAAAAAATGTGCTGTGGTGTGTGTTTGTGTGTGTGTGTGTGTTCGTGTGTGTGTGTGGTAGATGGACAACCTTTTTTCTGGATCCCCTCGGTGCAGGTGAATCAACAATGCCGTCACTTTGCGCAGTCAAGCTATTTCGACGTCTTATGTTCCCTATACTGTACCGTCTTTTCCCCCGGTCACTGAAACCCTGAGCTCTTTGTAGACCTTGTGATTCAACCTTGTGATTCAAGGTTACACTTTAGCTCGGCGCACAACAGACCGCTCACACAAAGCTCTTTACGTGTGTGTGTATCTGTGTGTGATTACCAAACAGAATTAAATGATATAAAATAAAATAGCTTTATTGTTATTGTACTCACGGTATACATGGACATTGAATAATGTGGTATATTTAAAAGTAGTCATAAACGCACGGTGACATTTAGACTCTAACAAGAGAAGCTGCCAATTATCCAAACTGACAAACTGGAATTATTGCTCTATACAACTGTAGTGAGCAAAAAAGCATCTCACACAGCGCACCCGAACCACATATTTAATGATAATGATATTTAATAAGCACTTGTCATTTAAAATTTATTTTTAGCTGTTTTTAAGATGGGCCTACAGTTGATGTGTACAATAAAAAACAGAAAGATTTATGAAAAAGTAAATGCTTTACGTCATTTTTTTTCCTATTTTTGTATTGTCCAGGCCGGTTAAACACGCCAATTAGATTTTCCCCCTAATATTCCCTCATATAAGAAGACCCCTGACTTTTTGGGCAGTTCTGCTGATCTCTGGAGGGGCGTGGCTCAGCAGTAGCTCATTTACATAAATACTGAAATGGCACATTTAGAGGAGGAAGTTTAAGGTAATAAATTAATATTCTTTATCTGTTTTTTTTTTTGGGAGCATTTAAATTTATGCATACCAAGCAGATTCAAAAATGAGTTATGACTTATGAAGTTTAAATCATTTATTTGTTTCAGACAAGATGAAAGCACCCTGTACCCAGAGAAAGCATTAATGTTATATATACACTCACCTAAAGGATTATTAGGAACACCATACTAATACGTTAGTATGGAGTTTGACTACCTTTCGCCTACAGAACTGCCTTAACTGCCTTGGCATTGATTTAACAAGGTGCTGAAAGCATTCTTTAGAAACGTTGGCCCATATTGATAGGATAGCATCTTGCAGTTGATGGAGATTTGTGGGATGCACATCCAGGGCACGAAGCTCCCGTTCCACCACATCCCAAAGATGATCTATTGGGTTGAGATCTGGTGACTGTGGGGGCCATTTTAGTACAGTGAACTCATTGTCATGTTCAAGAAACCAATTTGAAATGATTCGAGCTTTGTGACATGGTGCATTATCCTGCTGGAAGGAGCCATCAGAGGATGGGTACATGGTGGTCATAAAGGGATGGACATGGTCAGAAACAATGCTCAGGTAGCCTGGGGCATTTAACCGATGCCCAATTGGCACTAAGGGGCCTAAAGTGTGCCAAGAAAACATCCCCCACACCATTACACCACCACCACCAGCCTGAACAGTGGTAACAAGGCATGATGGATCCATGTTCTCATTCTGACTCTACCATTTGAATGTCTCAACAGAAATCGAGACTCATCAGGCCAGGTAACATTTTCCAGTTTTCAACTGTCCAATTTTGGTGAGCTTGTGCAAATCGTAGCCTCTTTTTCCTATTTGTAGTGGAGATGAGTGGTACCCGGTGGGGTCTTCTGCTGTTGTAGCCCATCCGCCTCAAGGTTGTGCGTGTTGTGGCTTCACAAATGCTTTGCTGCATACCTCGGTTGTAACGAGTGGTTATTTCAGTCAGAGTTGCTCTTCTATCAGCTTGAATCAGTCGGCCCATTCTCCTCTGACCTCTAGCATCAACAAGGCATTTTCGCCCACAGGACTGCCGCATACTGGATATGATTTTCTGGATTTTCTTTTCTTATTTTGTCTCTCATAGTTGAGGTATACCTATGATAAAAAATTTTCTCTCTCATCTTTTTAAGTGGGAGAACTTGCACAATTGGTGGCTGACTATATATGGAATATATATACAGTATGTATGTATACCATATATATATATATATATATATATATATATATATATATATATATATATATGTTGAGCCTTTTAGCCACAGTAAGCCATTTTAAAGGTTTTAAGGTATGCCGTACATCCTTGCAATTCGACTTAACTATTCATAAACTTGCAGAAGAGACGCATCTGTGTCTGTGTGAACTGTTTACACGATCATTCACCAACACCACTTGCACACTACAGAAACTTGGCTGGGAGTTACCGCCACATGCCCCTTATACTGTCCTGACCTCAGTCCAAGCCATTTCCACATGTTTGGACCGTTAAGGGAGTTCCTGGGAGGCCAGCGTTTCAGACGTGAAGCAGCCAATCCGATCACAGCGCTGGCGTATTGATGGTATCCAAGAACTTGTGAAATTCTGGGCAAAGTGCATTAGTTTAGCAGGAAATTTTATATAGAGGAATTTTATATAGAGAAATGAAGTCTCATGACTGTGATCTGCGCAATCCAAAATCCCTGTTTCACTTGAACGGCCCTGACCGAAATGTCTGCTGGTGCTCGTTATTATTCTAAATTCAGTGCTGAAAAGTAAATTGCTTCCCTGAATACCTTGTACTGCTGTGTTTCATAACCGAAGCTTTATATGCATGCTCACACACCACAGCGTTCAAGGGCAAAGCACTAACAAGACAACCAGGAAAATTTAGGACAGCGTGTACCGTTTCTCTCGATTTCTTTTACTTATGCAAGTCAGTATAAAGCAAAATACTTGTAAGCTTTAGTTTCAGTCCAAGCTCGTTCTTTTGATGCTTTTTAAAATCATTGTACAGTGAAAAGGAGAAAAGGAGAGAGAGAGAGAGAGAGAGAGAGAGAAAGAAAGCGATAAAAGCACCCAGTGATATAATTACAATGTTCATGCAAAGTGTGTCTTTTTAAATTCATTTTCACTTCGATTACCTGCTACTTATACTGTATATCCAGGCATAAAGTGCAAAATGAAAACAACGTCATGCTGTCTGATCTTATATTGTTAGCATCATTAGTAGCTGCGCTGTTATACAACATGCAGCACGGTGAAGCTGTAGAAGTAGACTTAATTTTATGTACATTAAGGAGAGTTGATTGTTGCACTCAAATTATTATTTTTTTTGCTAGGCATTTATGAAATTCTTCTACTGTATTATTGGGCGGAAGACTTTAAGAAATGAAAAAAGGTTTAAATTTTTTTGATTGTTGATTTAAGTTAAATTCTTCTTTATGAAGATTGTATCAATTTGGTTATTATTTATATTATTATTATTATTATTTAACTTTTTATAATAAATAAAAGAAAGGTTTTGTCTGTAAATTGGTCAGAACCTCGCTCTTTCAATGATATCTTTTTACGTTTCGTACACTGGAGGACCCGAAACTAGTCAATCTGTCTGTATGTCTGTATGTCTGTCCCTCCAGATTTTGTTGCAGTATCACGCAAAATTGGATGAACAGAATTTAATGTAACTTTGGAAGTAGTTAGGTATTTGCTTGACGAAATATCAAAAGCACAAAATGTTGAGTAGATGGAATGTTATCAGGAATTTTGTGCCAAATTACATCACAGCAGCCACCACTTTTATGGACGAATTTAGTGCTTTTGCCATAAATTCAATCTAAATGTTGAGTAGAACAGAAGTTATATGAGAAGTTATGTGTCAAAATTATTACGGAATTTACATTAGTTAATACTACTACTACTACTACTACTAATAATAATAATAATAATAATTTAAATAAATAATAATTTCATTATCTGAAGATCATTCTTTCATTTATTTTCAATATATCGTACAAGGTCACAAGAAGCCCGGAGCCGGTGCTAGAAGACTTCGCGCATTGTACACGGTGGAGGCGGTGTACACCCTAGATTGGCTGCCAGCCCATCGCCGGGCACGTACACAAACACACACACACACATACACTTACTCACACTCTACAGGAAATTGGTCAATTCCAACTAGCCTAATCTGCAGGTCTTTGGACTGTGGGAGGAAACCCACGGAACGATCACACCAGCTCGATGCTTCCACAACAAGGCACTGGTTAATAAAAGTGGTTACGTGGCTGTTAACTGAGCTTCTATCATTACGGTAATCAAGAAGACATCTACTGCTTATCTAATTGTTGCTATCAGTACAACGGCTCATCTCTGGCCTGTAGAATTGGTACTATGGGTGCAGTTTAGATGATTGGAGTCTGCAGGATGAATCATCTCATGCTAATGTTCTTCACAGTCCCTGAGACAGAGAATATTCTTGTTACTTATTTCAGAGAAGGCTATTGATTTCCACAGCCAGTTTTTTTTTTTTTAACCGAGGTTTATTTTTAGCTCATTTCCATTACATGCTCTGACGCAACCGCGGAGGAGATTAATATTCATGAACCGTCACAGTTATTAGGGTGGATCTTAGAGGAGAGGGAGTGTTATGTGAATGTAAATATGTACTCTGGTTGTAAAGGACCGGGGAAGAAACAGCATTATAAAAGGAAGGAAGTTGCACAGTTGTTTGTAGAGTACACAAAAAGGGGGTTATGAGACGAGAGCAGAACGTCATTAGTGTACCTTTACTTTTATGTTGCTTTACATAAGATCTCATCCAGGTCAAGGCTGATTGGCTTGGAAGCGCTTATTATATTTGAACTGGTAATGTATAACTTATGACTGAAGGTCTGGTTGGTGCAGTGTGTTTAACCATAATTGAACTCGTCCACATTTTGTAATTAAAGTAGAAGTAAAAAAAATAAATTCTTGAAATTTCTTTGGGGTTTAAAAGATAGAATGGAGGGAAGAGTGGTCTCAAAAAAAGGAATTAGTTAATGAATTAAGTTAAAGTGATGCTAATTGCATAGTGGTTAGCAATGTCGCCTCGCACCTCCAGGGTTCGGTGTTTGATTCCCACCTCAGTCTGTGTATGCGGACTTGTACGTTCTCCCTGTGCTTGGTGGGTCCTCTCCAAGTACTCCGGTTTTCGCTTCGTGTGAGTGTGTTTGTTGGTTTCAGACCTTTTGGAACACATTTGGTATGGCGAAACATGTTGGTGGTAGCATTGGGTTATTGGGACACTTTTCATCAGCGAAGGGAAAACTGGTCACAGTTACAGTCAGTCCATAGCATAGGATGGAGCCAAGCAATGCAAAAGGAAAACCTGTTCTGGGCTGGAGACGTCCAAAGACTGGGCCTGAGACTTACCTTCTAACATTACAACAACTCAAAACCAGTTATGTGATTGCATTGGAAAGTCCAGGTCAAATCCCATGCCTCTATCTGGTTAAGACTTGCTGCTCTCTAATGGTCAACAGCAGAGTCTTGCCAAGTAAAATGGGCACAAATATCAAGATCCAGATGTGCAAGGTTGATAGAGAGACATAATCAATCAGTAAATAAGTCCTGCAGGAGGTAAAACAGCAAGTGTGTCACAATAAAACTAAATGTTTTACACCATTAAAATGTTTGAGCTATTGTGTAAATCCCATTGAAAACGTGCTAACGTGCAAAGTTTGTATGGGGTGAATGATTTAATTAACGCCTTCTGACCTACAGTATCACGACCCAGAAGCCAGAGTGGTTAAACTCCACTTATTTTCAGGAAACAGATGGAGATTTCAGCAAGGTCTGACCAAAAGGAATATATCACCGACTCAAGTAGGAGTAATGGATGGAATAAAGGTGAGGCATGTGTGACGAATTCTTCACGCTTGCTCAGTAACAAAGAAAACAACACTTGAAGGATTGTGTGTCGGTATAATGAGCTTTGAAAGTTTGAAAGGCTATTTTCAGGACGATGAGATTTCAGAAAGAAAAAAAAGGAAAAAGGTATGTGGAAACTAGATGAAATATTACAAACATGGCCTAGTTTTCACTGTTGGCTTTGGCGCGCGTTTCCCGCCCACCCCTGGTTTATGCTATTTGAGATCACATGTTTTTATCCTCGTAGTCCATGTTACGTAACTCTTTCTTTCTTTTAAAATTTTTTTGCAAGAAACTTTGTAAGCTTGCAGGGGGGTAAAATGAACAGGCAGTGCTTTGGTTCGTTCTCAGATGGACTATCAGGACATCCCTGTGGAGAACTAGTCGCTTTATGCACCATTATCCACCATCACCCTCTGTCATGTAGCATGCTGTCCGGTGGGGGTTCTCCTGGAGGCACAGCGGCACCGTTTTCACAGAGAGGGTCTGGTGAGAAATATGTGTGGCATTTGCTGTTAGACGGGACAGGAATGCTCGGTTGAAGTCAAGGTTTTTGGTAAGCTACAGAAAAAAGACACGTCAGGAGGACGTACACGATTTTCCTGGCTTTATTTATTAAAAATTAGATACTGCTTTACTGCATCGCTCATTCTCTATGAGGTTTATCCTGTACAGGGTCAGGAGTCCAACCTAGAGAAGTTGTTGAACCAGGCAGCGTACAGCCTGAATGATGGACAGGGTGCCAGTCTACAGTATCTCAGGGCACGAGCACACACACACATTTACTTTCACAATACTGGCAAATTAGACACACCAATTAGTCTAATCTGCATGTCTTTGGACTGTGAGAGGAAACCGGAGCACCCGGAGGAAACCCACCAAGCACGGGGAGAACATGCTAACAGACCCGCGGCAGGAATCGAACCCTCGACCCAGGAAGTGCGAGGAGACAGAGCTAACACCGATGTGCTGCCTACCGCGTAAAAAATTACTGTATAGCATTATTTTATGAACACGATTAAAGATTTGTTTGTTTTTTTGTTTGTTTGTTTGTTTTCAGTGTACGGACAATACTAAACAATAAGCTAGCATTGTTAACAGACAACATATTAATTCCAGTAGAAGCACAGTTGTTTATTAAATTGTCCATGTTTATTTTATTTTATTTGTTTTTTTTGAGAAACTACTTTGACGAAATGACTGTCAGGAAATCAATAACATTAAATAAAATAAAATAAAAAAATAAGAAAAACAACAAGTAAACACCAGGCGCCAGTGGAGCTGCAAGAAAAATACATAAAAAAAAAACAGAAAGTTTTATTTTCTCATCGTTTTATGTTTTTAATATAAAATCATAAGCAGTGTTTTAAGAAGTTAAACTATTTACGGGTTCCTGGCCAAACTCTCATGCGCGGTGGAAATCTGTCGAACATGTGTGTGACGTGTAATGGAAACGGTCCCGCTTTTTTTTTTTTTTTTTTGGGACTTTGTGGGCCGACAAGCTTGTGAGTAGCATTACGTGTGCAAGCGTTACATCACAGTCACGCTTCCTCTCAACTAAACCACAGCGCTGAGCTCTTGAGGGAAGAGAATCTTTGAACGCTCGGCTAATAAGATTCCAATTATAGGCACATCATTTGGAAAATGTCATCACTCAGGTTCCATTTCCTGGCCAGGCCTCGAAGGAACGAATTCCTGATGGATGGCTTTAATTTCATCTTACCTTAGTTCTTTTCAATCAGCCGCATGATCGAGGTCTTCTTTTTGACCTAGAAACTTAACCCAAGAGCAAAAAAAAAAAAAAAAAAAAAAAAAATCTAATAATAATGATTATAACTGTTACATACTGCAAGTTTCAGGAAATGGTTCATAATCAGGAAGGAACGCTATGTTGAGTAGGTTGATTAATATGTGATGTCATATTAGTCAGGGACAATGCAAATTCCTCAGGTTCCTACTCAACTTCTTGTTCTTCTTCTTGTCATCTTCTCTGTATTGATCTCCTCCAGGTTCTCCAGGTTCCTCCCATTAACATCGGGTCAGATTCAACTGTGCAAGCCCTGTAAAAACACCCTGATGAAGAAATGGTTCATCCTGATGGATAAACCAGTTTGAGCTGGGAGGTAGGCTATGATGGCTAAATCAAATAGACACTCCATGGTTACAAAAATGGTTTACAGAAAAAGCTTGTCAATGAACCTGTGTCCACTCAGATTAGAAGCCTAACTTGATGTCTTTTGCTGCTGTCCACCTTAATGTTCACAACGTTGTCTTAATCGCCACTTGTGTAAAGAATCAGTCGGTTATTGCAGACAGAATCACTGGGGTTACCTTGATTTTCACTTTATGCTAAATCTTGATGTTTTCACCCAAGCTCCTGACCTGTATGCACATGATTTTATGTTAACAGCACTTAGCAAACACACTTATTATTATTTTTTTAAATCTTGTTACACATCAAAGCAGTTGACGGTTAAAGTGACTTGCTTAAGAGCCCATCAGTGGCCCACCAGTATGGTGCTGGGGTTTGAACCTGAGACCTTCTGATCAGCAGTCCAACCCCTTAACCACTGAGCTACATTTTGCATTTTTATAAAACGCATTACCCTGCTAGCTTCTGATTGGATGATTGGCAGATTGCATGCATGCGACGTCAGATTTCCCTTTTTATGTTCCATTCGTCCTTGATCTCCTGACTCGAAGATTTTTTTTTTAGAACAGCTTCACTTCACAAATTTATCCCTTTCACTACACAATCTCAAAGGTCCATCAATGGCATCAATTAAAGCTGTACAAAAAGAGCATCTTGTTTGTATTTTGTTCTTTGGATCTCTCGCTCTTCCTTCAGTTTCCCTTCATTTCAGTTCCCATTTGCTTCACTTTGTTGGGATTACACAGTCCAGGATTGTTGTGGTTTGATCCCATCCCAGTCCCCCCTTCATAAAAACCTTGGCTGACCTTGCGGGGCTGGAAATATCTCGCAACGACGTACGCTGTGTGTTCAGCAAACACCATCTGCAGCTTTGGGAATGCGGCCGTCTCGGGGGAGCGTATGCTCACCCACTGGAAGATTTATGTGATGTTTCAAGAGCTTGTGCAGATCTACTGACTTTGACATGCATGCATGTTCTCGTAGGATAGCGCCGCGGTGCACACACATTTGCTTTCCTTTCAGGGCACTTTTTTACACAATCTGAAGTGCAGTCGCTCGTCATGTGTGTGTGTGTGTGTGTGTGTGTGTGTGAAAGAGAGAGTCGGTGAAAAATCCAGGTTTGGTGTGATATTCTTCCACCTAGTGAGCAAATCCGAGTACTGCATGGAGTCTATTACGCTTTATACTGTACATCAGATCGTTACCAAAAATCCTCAATTTATTCAAACTCTATGGCCTTGCATAAGTATTCACCCTGCTTGAACTTTTCCACATTATGTAATGACAAAACCTAGAAGTGCAATGGACCTAATTGGGATTCTATATCAATTTGAGGCCTTGCTAATGAAAAATTACATCATTGGCACGTTTTGTGAGGTTAGCTGAGTTCACAGCCCTGAGTTTATCACTCTGTACTGCCTCCTAGTGGAACGAGACAGACCATCTCTTTGCTTTCTATTTCAGTTCAACCTTCAGCATTTATTTTTGTGGCCTGGATTAAAACCTGTAATCGGTTAGACTGTTCCAACTCACAGGACGACAATCTTCATTTAGCTTGACTGGGAAACCGTTCCAGGTTGAAGGACAGGACGATTAACATATGCTAATCATGTGAGTCATGGGTGTGGATGAGCAATCACTTTAGCGCAAACTGTCTTTCTCTGCAAATACAGAGAAACTGAAATCAGACCCGTTATTCAACGTCCATCTGTCCTCGGAGGCTAAGCGTGCCAGTCCTGCCCACGCTCGGACCTGGTGACTAGCCATGCCAGCTAACCGCCCGCCAGACTGAGAGACACTTTCCTCTTTCAGCGCCTCTTTAACGTGTAAATGTCAAAGGACACAGAGAAGTACCACGCCAGAAGGTCCATTCATGAAAAGAACGATTCACCCTCTGCTGAACAAGCAAAGCCATACCGTAGTCACTTAGTCGTTTTCTGATACTGGGTCGATACTGAAATCCTTATGGTAACCATGGTAACTGATGCATCTCTCTGCAGAACTTCGGCAGTCGTTTGGGTATTCTCTACAGGAAACTTTCTCTTTCTACATTAAACACTACGCATTAGATTCGAATATTTGTGATGCGTTTCGTGATTCCAGCGATCGGCTCTGCTAGTGAGAAGTTAGCGGATGTGTGCTACCCCGGCGGTGTTATTGCTAGCGCAGGAGAAAAACATTTCAACAGTCTCAAACAACAGGTTTTAATGCTACCCTTCTGACCGTTTCTAAGTCACGTGATCAAAAAGTGCGGTGTAGAAGCAGTGGAGATGTTGAGAGGAGACTCGAATTCACAGAATCAAATTTAGGTTTATAACTTTGCTAGTCTAGTTTTATATATATATATATATATATATATATATATATATATATATATATATATATATATATTAGTGTCTTGTGCCACACATGTTCATGTCAATACATCAGACTGAGAAAATCCAACAAATCCAATCCAAAATCGATCCAGAGTATTGATCTGATCTGCAAATCTGTCTTACTAATTAAAGCTTATTATTGTTTAACGATTCTGCTTGAGTCATTCCACTAATCTTTCATTCACAATGTTCTGACTGTTTTGACCTTTGACCCTTCCTCAGTCACTAAAGCTTCTATGCGAAGCCATGCATAGAACAAGTGTGTCTTCACGTCCCCACGCGAGGGAAGTAACAGCGGTGTACGACATCTCCTCCCACTCCGTCTGTGTGTGCAGTCTGTGGACGCCAGCTCTGCTTAAATATGAGGCCCTGTCTACAGCACACACACACACACACAAACCATTCATGTATCTATATATACACCACACACACACACACACCTACACACACACACACACACACACACACACAATCTACATGCCAAGTGGCCAGTTTTAGCACGAGGATGATAAATTTGCTTGGTGCCAGATTCAACAAGATGTTAATTCCTCATTCTTGTCTTAGTCTTCAGCTCGCGATGCAATAAAGCTTCAGTTTAACTGAACTTACGAGCTGTCTCGCTTTATTGGTCACCACCATATTGCTAGTGTTATTATTTATTATTGTATGGACATATTATGTATCAATCAGGAATTTGGACACACTTTCTAACTCCGTGGTCTTTCCTGATTTTTATCGTAAGACAATCCTGATGGCGTCCAAGATATCTGCTAAAATGTCTTCTACAGTAGTTCTGCTCTGTAAAGCTTCATAACAGCTTTAATCTGAGATGTGGTTTGTTAATTGGTGTTGGTTTTGCTTTCCTGGGAAGGTCTTCATGAGAGACAGTTTCATCATGGAGCTTGATGGGTTTTACAAACACACTTGACACAATACTGTTCTTGAAAGAACTGTTCCAGAACAGCTGACCTTCATGACTTAAAATAACAACTGACTGTTGCTGTTGTTGTTACTTTACTACCTAATGCCATATGTGTTATTTCATTGGTTACTATACAAAAAAAATTGAATTAGAAGATGTATTATGAACAGCTACGTATATAACCTGATTTTTGCAAAGTTTTGATGTAGCCACCAGATTTTAGACACCTTTTATCAGACGATCAGTAAAGTGCTCCTCGGAGTGGTTTAAATGTGTTTAAAGAGTTTTGAGAGAATTTTGATGCCAATAAAAGGATGTTTGCACTCCGTTACTGTTGCAGTCACTCCAGCAGTACTAAGTGACGGGTATGCATTACTTAGTGACCACAATAAGTTCTGTTAAACAGGACATTATTAGAGTTGGATGTTGTTCGAGCACCCTGTTATATACTTAACCTAGCCATGTGGGATACTATAATTTAAGCCCAGTGGTTAAGCAAATACATAACAGTACAAAAAAGTTCAAATATGCACACAACCTTGTGCTTTATAATGGACTGCCTATAAAGAGTAAGCCACTAGCGAGCTCACGCTATGATCTAAATCAACCCAGACTTTAACCGCCATTCATTTTACTACGTCTTCCTATAACCCACACCGCAAATGAGCCCAAAACATCTTTACTGCCTTCTCCGAGACATGCATTGTAGGCGATCTATTTTTGTAAAATGCACACTCCTGGGCTAGTGGGTTCAGCTGAGTCGCATGTGTTTCCTCCAGATTGGTCTGACATTTTGTGATAATAGGTTCATCTGCCTGCCTGATCAGGAATTAAAACCATGCCAAGCTCCTGTTTAGCTGACCTGACATTTAGTCGTTCATTAATACATAGACTACTCGTATCTAGGATACTTAGATTTCGTGTTCCAGTTAAGAGATCTATTAATACGGGTTGCTCTTTTCACAGGTACTCGCGATTTTCAGCTCGCAACTTGACTCCTGAGCTCTCTCTCTCTCTCTCTCTCTCTCTTCCCTTCCTCTGCAAATTCGTTCCAGACTTATTTTCGGTGTTTTTTGAAGCAGCCAGAGGTCTTTCATTAGCCTCTTTCCATAACAGCTGTATTGGTTTCTGCTGCTTGGGATTTTAAGTGAAGACATCGCTAAGCCAGTTCACGAATTAAGCTCGGTAACAACAGCCGATTCAATGAGCCAAGTCAATGATTTAATTTTGTGGGTCAGTCTTAGCTATCAGTTGGTTTCACAGCTGCTTAGGGCGTTAAAAATGATATGCTACATCCATTGTTTACTTGTAATATATATAAAAACACATGATCTGTACCACATATACTGTACTGTGTTGCATCATTCTCCTAAACCCATCCCAGGGAACTCAGGGCACAAGGGTGGGTACATCCTAGATGGTGCCAATCCATAACAGGGCAAAAGGCCCCACTCTCACCCCTTGTCAGACACTACAGGCAATTTGGAAACTCCATTCAGCCTAGAATCCAAAGTTTTTGGATTGTATAAGGATACCGGAGTACCCAGAGGAGCTGTACCAAGCACAAGGAGAACAAATTTACTCCATCAGTGTTTCCAGATGACCCAAAACCACCCAAAAGATTTGATCAATATTCAGTTCAGCATTCTGAACATTGTAGATTTGCAGTTTGCAACCAGTTTGCACAACAGCAGGCATCCGGAGTTATGTACAGTATGTCAATAATAGCAGCAGAGCACAACAATGCAATAACACCACCTACTGGACAGGAGTGTGGATGAGAGAAGCACCCGGCATGGAAACAACTGCATCCTTCATGTACAGCTGGTTAAACTTGTAGTAAAATAAGAATATCATCCACACACTCGTAATGCCTTTGCAGTCCATGACGATGATGGTTGTTTTTGAAGTTTTATTTTTATTTGAGATTTAACTTTGCAAACTTTTCCTGACAGACACTGCTCCAGAGTAGAACGTCTTTGCCATCTTGACCACCATTTAGTGCTTCAGTCCTCTAGTGGACCTGCTAGATGGTGGGTCAGCGCCTGCATCTAGTACCCAATGACAGAGAAGTGAGTTTACGTCATGATGAATGATTGGCTGGAGTACACGCACTCCTTCTAGGTTTTGTTTCAAATTAGATTCTGAAATTTACAATCGTTAAAAAACATCAAAGCTCTTATAAAACCAAACATTGTTCACCCACCTGGAATCCAATTTACCTCCAATATAGACCCACAAAATAAAATGCAAACCGCCCAATCTGGCAACACTAACTCCATGCACGCAGACAGGAGGCGGGTTCAAACCCCCGACCCTTGAAACGCAATGTGATGGTGCTTGTAATAATACAATGTGTAACAATATTCAAATTCTAATTTTATTTATCACATACTGTACATGACCTGAAATGAAAAGGATAGAAAGATTTCCCTTCAATAACAGGAAAATTGTATTATAAGAAAACAAATAAACTAAGATTGAAAATTGTAGGGATTTTAGCAATTTCGAATGGAAACTACAAATTTACTAATTTACAGATTTACATTTATGAAGTAGAATTAAAATAGAAATATATAAATTACAGAAAATATAGAAGGGTAAAAAGGTGTGGGACTTAGTGGTTAGCCCTTTGGTCTCGAACCTCCACGGTCCGGGTTCGATTTCTGCCTCAGCTCTGTATCCTCTGGGTACTCCGGTTTCCTCCCACAGGCCAAAGACATGCAGATTAAGGTTCCAAAATTTTGCCATAGTGTGTAAATGGGTTTGTGAGCGTGTGTATGTGTGTGTGCGCCATGTGATACTTGACTTGACTTGATGGGTTAGTACCGTGTCCAGGGTGTACCCGGCCTTATGCCCTATAAGTCCCCTGGGATAGACTCCAGGGTCCGGGTTCAATTCCCACCTCTGGTCTGTGTGCATGGAGTTTGCATGTTCTTCCTCCTGTGCTTGGTGGGTTTCCTCTGAGTACTGCAGTTTCCTCCCACAGTATAATGACATGTAGCTTAATCAATTTGTAAATGCCAGTTATAGTCTAACCTGCATGTCTTTGGACTGTGGGAGGAAACCAGGGTACCAGGAGGAAACCCACCAAGCACGGGGAGAAGATGCAAACCGCACGCCATTACTCCACCATTCGGCCCATAAAAGATTCAGAAACGACAATAAACAGTCTGATTTCACCTTCCAGACTTCTCTGTGGTTTTAATTAGTGAATCATGCATTGATGATGAAGTGCTAAGGAATTTTTTAGGAGTCAAGTTGACCTCAGTTACCTCAGTTTCAGTATGGTTTCCAAAAAGCAATGTATCATCTAGATAGTCTTAAAAGTAACTGTTTTCCCCAGGTGTAATCGTCAGAAACGTTCAATATTGATTAAATATGTTTTTACACTGAAAGGTTTTTTTCTAAGCTTGTTAATTAACTAAGCAAGAACGTGCTTTAAAGCCCTTAACTTCATTTTTTAAGGCTTCGTTTCCAAAACCTAATCAAATTATCGAGGAAATACGCCGATAATGACGCAAGACATGCAGGATGTGAGCGGACCGGCACGTCATGACTGACAATGATCAGGATCAGAAGTAACTAAGGAGAGGAAGAGCATGTATCAGCGTTATAGTAATGACAGTATGATAGTCATAAACCACAGACTGTTTCTTTTGTCTCGTCCTGTTTCTTACAATCGCTAGGAAAATGATCTCAAGTGTTTATATATACAGTATATATAAAATTACGGACCATATATGAGTTAAAAAAGTGTCTGTTATAGGATTATGTGTGTGTGTGTGTGTGTGTGTGTGTGTGTGTGTGTGTGTGCGTGAAATCCTGACCTGTGAAAATCCGCTCTCACCTCACACCCTGATGAAGTCTAATGCGGTTTTAACTCTCTGGCAATTGAAGGTGTTGACTAACTGCTGTTTCTGTAAAAATGGATGATGGGTGTTTTTTAGTTGTTGTTTTTTTTCCCACTCTTCAGCTGCAAAAAACTGTCAGAAATCAGTTTTTGCACCGAGAAGGATGAACCTGGAATGGAACAAGTTTCACGCCGGTGTTGATGCGAGCTCTGCTTAATTTGGAAACTTCACACCTGCTAGTTAATGGATCGTGTTGATTAGACATCAGGGATGTTTAGGATGCAGGTAGATAAATGATCTGTAAAGAAATTCCGCATTAGTGCATTTTGCACAGTTCGTCAAGTTTCCACTTGTGCGATTGAAAAATAAACAAACAAAATTGAACAGGCATGAGTGGAGATGCAAATATTGATCCAGAGAACAGAAGGAGAAAGAAGGTTTCTTTTTATAACCTTGTATTGTTTCATTCTGAAGACTTCACACAGCTGATTATGGACCAATTGTTCAGCACAGAACGTGTTTTTGGGAGAATTAATACTCAACATCATGAATAGAATGAATAAACATCCTTCTGAACCTGGAAGCTAAATTGTAATTCAAAAGAAGAATTGACACTCTCACTCCCCGTCTATACCGCTTCATCCTATATACAGGGTCGCGGAGACCTTGAGTCTATTCCAAGAGACTTAGCGCACAAGGTGGGGGGGCACACACACATCCCAGGTAATTTGGGAACACCAATTAGCCTAATCTGCAGGTCTTTGGACTGTGGGAGGAACCCACCAAGCACGAGGAGACCATGCAAACTCCATGCACACAGAGATGGGAATCGAGTCTGGCCGGGAATCGAACCCGGATCCTGAATACAATGATACTTGTTTAAATCATTTAAATGATGTGGTGAAAGAACCAGATGGGGCAAGAAAAGGTTCCCCAGCAGGAGAAACAAATGTGCACTGCCAAGCTTAGGCATAATTTATAGAGAGGATGGAGGGATGATGTCGCCAGCCACGCCCATGACCCCCCCAACCCTGCCCCGCAGAGTCTGTTGCAGACTTGGTTAATGCAGCTGTAAATGCAGGTGCGAGCAACAGCAAGCGTGTCCACAATAAAAAGAGGAAGAGTAAAAGAGCATCCAACAATTCTGAACAACTTTTGCTACGTCTATTCGTCTTAAAATGAATGTGAAACAGCCACTTTGAAAAAAAATAAATAAATAAAATAAAACAAACAAAAAAAAAACCATAGCGATAGGGGTTTGTGAGATCCCCCCAACCCCCAGCCACCCCCCGTAACTGGATGGACAGGTCCAATTATGGACATCAGTGCATAGACTTTTCATGCATTTAGAAGTTATGAATCCCGAGAAGATTTATGAGCTTTCGGATCTTAAAAATGTAGGTTACAGTTAAAAAAAAATAAAAATAAAAAATAAATAAATAAAACTTGTTTTATTGTCCAGTTTTCTCCCTGAATGGTGGTGTGACCTACTGGGTGCACAACACTGATCTACTAGGGCAGCACAGCCTTCATTTCAGTAAGGGTGTGTTCACATTTGTAGTTCGATTCTCTTGGTTGACATTTTTGAATATCCGACCAAAAGACGCGACAGAACACACACAGACTATACAGTATATGGTGCTGCCTTTGCCAGCTTAAAACTCATGAATGGTTTATCAAATGTAACGTTATACATTAATAACAACACAAGCCATCTGCTGCAATAATAAGTCGTCGTCCATGTGCCTCATGTTTTCATTTTGTGGCTAGCTTTTATCCAGACAGACGCCAGAGGTGACCGTCTCCCCACAAAATAAATAAATAAATAAATAAATAACGCAAGCAGCGATCTTTCATCCCCGCTCCTGCGTCTCTCTGCACGGTACGGCAGCACACGAGCGAGCGATAGTACAGCAAGGGCACGTTCAATAACAAGTGCTCCAAAAATACTCAACATTTCATTAAAATGTTCACAACTGTTGTTTCACAAGTACTCTTGTCAGTGAACGCAGGCCTTCTGGGCTATCACGTGAGCTCCTGCGCTCTCGTGTGTTGTCCTTAGTGAATGTCCTCGAATGCTTATTAGATTTAATTGTTTTCCTTTTTTTAAAACACGCACTAGGTGCACGTCCAAATGTCACAGATACAGAATCTGGCAGTGAAAGCCGCCGTCATCTATACAGGGCTGCTGGGAGTCTACCACCTTTCTCAGGAGACTTAAGGCATGAGGCAATAGGGCATCTTGATAGGGTGGCAATGCATCGCAGGGTGGCAATGCATCGCAGGACACATACACACACTCACACACTCATTTATATACTACGGGCAAACAGGGAACGCCAATTAGCCTGAGCTGCATGGATTGGAAACCCACCAAGCACAGGGGAGAACATGCGAACTCCATGCCAACCGACTCCGAGGTGGGAATCGAACCTGGAACCTGGAGGCCACAGTGCTAACCACTAAGCCACCTTGATGTTGCAGTGAAAGTTATGCTAACGAAAACGGCAGAGTGATCTTCACAATATGGTGCGCAAACACAACGTTGTGTGATCTAAAAATAGCACTGAAGGTTTGACGGTCCAAAAATTTGAATGGAAAAACAAAAACAAAGACGACTGGTTACGTACAGTACGCAGAATTGTAACCACTGAAATACTCATGGAACTTTAGCATGGTGTGATGTTTAGTCTCGTCTTTTGGGGGGGGGGGGGGGGTTTCGCCTTGGTAGCAGAAGGTATGAATGATGAGAAGGTTGGGATGGAAATGAGTCAAGGGCATGGAGGCATGGAGGGAGAAGTAAATATTGAGTCTTTTGAAAGAAAGGATTGAACATGATAAGCCGTCTAAACATACAAATATATGAATGTTTTCCAAGAATTGAGCTGCATGTAGTTTCAGAGAAAATAGAGAGACACGACGTACACCCAGCAGTGCTATTTTCACCTGGCATTGTGCAGCTAATACCCCGCATCCATTTATCGCTCTCTTAATTGTGTTAGGACATACACTTGATGTTCGGTTTCGAAAATAAATCCAATCATCCAGCGGTTATTGCGGTCTGATGATGGTTTGTGAGAGAATATAACTCTTGACCAGCATCAGCTTTTTGATGATTGCTCCTTCATAAAGACTTGTTGCAGTTACACACAGCTGACGATGGCACCAAATTGCAGTCATCTGTAAAGCACAGGAAGTGCTCTCGAAAGAACATAGACTGAAACATTTCTGGGAGGGTGAGGGGAGCATTGATGAAACAAAATGTTCTCATCAGAGAGGACCTTTTTTTTTTACGGTGTCAAACGTACAGGTGCATTTCTTTTGCTCGGGTTTTAAAACAATCCGTAGTCTTTTTAAAAGCTATAATTGATAGGATTTCTCAGCTAAGTTTAAAAATGTCGAATGTCAAAACGACACAGCTTCAGGCGTGTTTAAAGGGGTCATACAGGCCTACATGCACTTTTTTAAGCTGTTTGGACTGAACTGTGTGTTAGGAGAGTGCGTACACAACCACTCTACGATGATAAAGAGCCGCCCAGTGGTTTTCTTTTCATTTATAAAAAATAACATGCCCCTTCTTAAATCAGGCCAATCGCAAATGCCTGTCGATGTGACGCCACGCCACACCACAAGAGGCCGCTCCTATACTAGTTGATTGACACTGGTGTTTTAGCAAAGACCCGCCCCGAGTGAGAAGAAGCTGTCGGCCATTGTTTTTCGCCGCTGGAGCAAAATGGCGCCTAAGCGAGTGTTGTGTACAGTTGTTGGGTGTAATAGCGAACACAGCAGTCGTCATTCACTACCTAGGGTTAGTGACCTAGGGTACCTACCTAGGGTTAGGTATCTGAGCCACTGAGGAGGCAGTGGCTGAATTTAGTTTTTAAAGCTAACGTCCCCGCTGATCTACCTAAATGCGTTCATGTTTGCACTAATCATTTTTCACCAGACTGCTTTATAAATGCGGGTCAATATAAAGCAGGTTTTACTAGGAAGCTGCTCCTAAAAATGGATCTGTACTAACGCTTCGTGTTCCTGCTTCATCTTCACCAGGCTTGGTGAGTGTGATTTATTTTACTATGACTCTTTGCAGATCGCCTTTTCTAATAATCACGATGAATGCGGAGTGTAAGTTAACTTACACTCTCATAGAACATGGTTATGGCTTCTTCTCTGTGTACATCAGTCTCTATATAATCCCTGATCGCCGTTTATAATAAACAATGCATTAAGGTGATTGTCTAGTTGCAAACTGTGTGGTTAGTCGGAAAACTATATTATGCTTACCTTTGTAACGTTAGATGGTTTATAACGATGTCTGTCGAAGATTAAGAAGTCATGTAAACACATCAGTAAACACATCGCGTCCGTATCTCTCTCGGTAAGCTTCTCCGCTTTATGTTGTTGTTGCTTGCAGCAGCGTAACAGCCCGTTAATTCATGCCCATGCAGTGATGAGAAAGACGAATCGAGTCGATGCATATCCATTCTTTTAATTTCTGCGTTGTCAGGCGATATTACAAACTTCCTCGTAGGTTCCGTACTTAAATCAAACCAAAAACGACTGAAGAAAACAGGCTCAGGCTCCATATTTCAGCGTTTTCCAGTTTGGACTGCATTACCCACTGCGTTGTGGGCAATGCTTTGTGGGTAATGCAGTCCAAAGCATTGCCCGCACTGGACTACACTTCCGTGGCTATACCCCACGTGTGTTGTGAAGACACGCCCCACAGAACTGGGGGGGGGGTTAGGGTTAGGGTTGGGGGGGGGGGGGCAGGTGGCGGTATCAGCAGAGGACATGAGCATTTAAATTAGCATGTACTGAAACAGGTTGCTGAGAACAGAGCTAGTTTTTACCAGGTAAAAGTAGTGTTTTTTTTACACAATAATTTTGAATTTTTAATTAACGTATAATACAAACTTTTCATTAGGACCCTAAAGATCATATTAACATTTAATGAAAAATGGGATGTGTAGGACCTTTAAAGAAAAACTAAAAGTGTGACTGCAAAAGACAATCAGTTAAGAGATGAGAGAAGTTCATATGGTGGGAAGTGAGTGAATGAGAGACAGCTGATTTAACCTTGATGTGGAATTTGCAGCACGGCCCAGATGTTAGCTTGCTGAAAGCTGATAATGACAAGAAGGTGTTGAGGAAATCCTTCAGATTCAGGTGCGAGTTTTCTGGTGCAAACTGACACTTAAACAATATGGATTCATTGAAAAAGCAGGTGTTGGGGAAACCAACCAGAGTAGCCCGAGTACCCAGACCTCATGGAGAAAGCTTCACATACTGTACACACAACCACCACTGGAGAGACTTGAACCCCCAACCTCGGACGTGCAAGACAATGGTGCTAACCTCTGAACCATCCAGCAGTGCTGATATACAGTAAAGCAGTTCAATGTTCCTGGTAATGTTTGTTCTTCTTATGAGTTATCATGGTACTGCTTACGCAGGTTAAGGTTTAAAGTCTAAAGCATGTTTACCAAATCAATCTGTTTCAAATTGTAAAACTGTAACGCTTTTAAAACCACACCTCCAGTGAAACCCAGCCCTATAAGTACAGGAGGTGTGGTTTTAAAAAACGTTACAGTTTTTCAATTTGAAACAGATTGATTTTTAAATTTGGCTGGTGTGAAAAAAGCCACGCCTCCTTCGGTGTGACTGACATACAGAAAGGCCACGCCTCCTTCAGGGAAACTGACATGACAAAGGCCGTACCTTTATCACCGGGACCGGCAAGCACTACCACTATGCCACCTTCACATGGACTACAGGTGCAGAAACTATGGTAGAAATAATGTCTATCTCATCTACTTGTTCCGAAAACCTTCGCCATGCTGCATCACTTCCCGCTTAATTTTACTTAAGTGAGCTTGAGGTCTTGAAGACATCACCTCTCCAAACAGAGTTTAAATTAAGTTCAGAAGTGACACAAGCAGAAAGAAGTCGTGCGTAATCATACACAGAGGGTCTTAACTCTCTCTCATACACACACACACACACACACCAACACACAAACACACACTCATGCTCCCCTTCCGGAAAGTATCTTCTTATGCTTGCACACAGATGTGGGATGCTCGAAGTGACTCCTCCGCTCGATGGTTTCCAAGAACTTTTGGGGAAAACGCAAGAAAAAAAACAGGAATGAAATCCACCAACGCAATCATCGTGTGCATCTACGTAAATGTCTTACACTAATGCAGAAAAACTAAGAATCATCTGTGTTAAGTGTGTTAATGCACTATATATATATATATATATATATATATATATATATATATTTTTTTTTTTTTTTCAAGTTAATTTTTTATTATTATCAAATATCTTTAAATGCTATATTTTTTAATATCTCGAAGCTGATTAGTCACAAGGTGTTGACTCATTTTCTTTAACAGATGATTAATATTGACATGAACCACACTGCACTACTTTCAGATGAAGTTTTTTAAAATAATTAAAACACAAAACAAAAAAAACAAACAACAACTAAAAAAATAATAATAATAAAAAAAATAATATATATACAGTATATATATATATATATATATATATATATATATATATATAATTTTTCCCCCTCTAAAGAGTCTTTAGTGTCTTACGTTTTTGTCCGTGTCAACTCTGTGTGAAATGTGTGAAGTCTCGCTACTACAGAAACAATGATACATTCCAGCCAGGTTCCATTCCGTCAACCTGAAATTTTTTGTTACTGAAAATAAACTAACACCTTCTGACCATCAGATCTGTGAATTCGACAACACATATGGTTTAAATTTTAATAAGTTTGTATAGAAATGCGAACTTTTTTTTGTTTTATAAATGTCCTCATGAAGCTTACTTTAACCTACACCATCCTGTACCGTCAACGTACTGTATATCAATATCCTGTGTTAAAAAAAAATACCTGAATTTAAATTGCCTGTGTTTGTTAATTTCAAGCACTCCTTTTCTTCCAGTTCATGCCTGGGGTTCATCACGAATTTTACAGACACTGAATTTTTTTTTCTTTCTTTTTTTCCTTTCTTTCTTAAGCCGGACTCAGCAGGATTCTCTTAGATAAATGTTAATTAGAGGGATATGGCACCTTCATGATGGAATTTCATTAACCACCCAAATGTCATCTGTCATGACGTCACCCCTGTTCTCTGTTTACGCCGGCTTCCCAGATCACACCAAGACAGATTTAAAAACTTTACTGGAAGTGACAAAAAAAAAATCTAACATTTTTTAATATAATAAATGTTTTTTTTATAAGATTTTTTAGATGAGTGAATTTTAGCAATGTCTCACCTGTGAATGAATCGACTCTTTGAATCAACATTTAAATGACTCCCAAGTGACTGTTCATTTCTTTGTATACACTGTAATTAAATAATAATAATATTAACAATAATAATAATAATAATAATAATAATAATAATTAATAATAATAATAAAATTATTATTAATAATAATAATAATAATAATAATCATCATCATCATCATCATGTGTTAAGGAGTCATTTGACCCTCAGGAATTTTTCTCTGCATTGTTGCTTCTTATATACACTATGAATTGTGCAATCAAGTGTAACAACAGAACCAAACCAGTTTTCACTCTGAATGCATAATTTAATCAATAAAATTTTTAATTACTTTTTAATTAAAGTGGCTCAATAAACTTGTTACAACCGGTGCATAGTGCATACAGTATGTCAGTTACAAATGTAATTGTTTTAATTAAGATTATATGAGATAAAATATAAATAAATGATGTTATCCATTTTTGAGCATGTGAGTCATTTATACTCAATAACCACAATGCAAGAAGAAGAAAAAGACGGGGAAAAAAGAAAAATAAATAAAACACACATACACCCATGCACACGTGTGTATGGGTGTATGTACCCTTTTCCCATACACCAGTGTAATCATCCCCAACACACAGAAATATGAGTCCCGTCTCGAGTGTGTGGAGTTTGCGTGTTTTCCCAGCAGTTGGTCGGTTTCTCCAGGTACTCCGGTTCCCATCACTGAACACCATTTTATGTTACTGAAAACTGAAATAAGTGTTTCACTCGCTGCCTAATACACTTTCACTTCTCTCTCAGGTTCCACAGTAATGAGATATTGCAAGTGTAGCTACTGTCACAAGGGCAAAATTATGATGTATGATGTGATGTGATGGGTCAGAGCAACTCCAAAACTGCAGCTATGGTGGGAAGGTCCGGGGCTACAGGCGGACATACCAAAAGTGATCCAGGGAAGGGAAACCGGTGAACTGGTGATAGGGTCATGATGGATGGCCAAGACTCACTGATGAACGTTTGGAGCGAAGGCTGGCCCGTGTAGTTCGATCCAATAGAAGCACTAGTGTAGATCAAACTGATAAAAAGGTTAATGCAGGTTGTGAAGGAAAAGTGTCAGAACACACAGCGCATCAGTAATAGTGGTCATAATGTTATGGCTGATCTGTGTATATAATGTACTGTATAACTAGTTAAAAACAAACACAAACCTGTATCCCTGTCTCAGTCCTCGGTCATTTTGCTTTTTCTGATCTTCGAACATGCCCAAACTTAATTTTAATTAATGGAGGAACTAAATCTCTTTTTGTTCTCTAAGTGCTGACTAAACTCAACTCTGGTCCAGCACATTTACAGACTCAAGTCTCAGATGTTGCACCAAATTCCTAGCTAATGGAAATACTGCCACCTAGTGGTCATTTTAAAGTTTTTTCCCTCTTATTTTCTGCACAACATGATTTGTTTGTCTGTAGAGAGTATTAAGTTTAGATTGTAAAACAACACCATTGAATTCTTGATTGTAATTGTTTTTTTGCAACCACACATGAACATTCATTCATCCATTCATCTTCTTTACTGCTCATCATATACAGGGCTGCATGGGGCCTGGTGATTATTAACACACTATTGGGCCTGGTGACTGTCACAGGAGACATTGGGAGATCAAGGCAGGGTACAACCTGCACAGGGCGTTTTGGGAACGGCAATTAGTCTAACCTGCATGTCTTTGTGGGAGGAAACCGGAGTACACTGAGGAAACCCACCAAACATGCAAACTCCATGCACACAGACTCCGAGGTGCGGTGCCACCATGCAAGGGTGGCGTACATCCTCTATAATTTAATAAATGATGTAATATAACCAAAATAAAATGAACCCTAATTAAGAAATTCAGTCAACTCTCATTATGTGTTTGTTAACATTAACGATTGCATAAAATAAAAGTCTTTTTTAATTCCATTCCATTCTTTGCCATGTTTCCTCCAGTGTCTGATCCACTATTCTTTAATTTTTAAACAGATATTGATTAGTGGATCAGTGCCATCTCTAGTATATATTAATCTGCTCAATCTAATACCTTATTGTTTCTATAGCAACGGCTCATCCACAGGGACGTGTATAGCAGATGCTCCATGTAATCTAAGCCTAATGATGAAGAAAGTTTTTAAAATTGTGTTGTTTAACAAATAAATAATATTAGCATTGATGGAGACATTTATGTAACATTTATACGAGAGACATTAAAGTCAAACCAGGATCTTTGATTGTAAAGAATAACAGAACACAGTTATAAAAGTAAAAACTCACTTTATTTCTCTATATAATCTCCAGCTACACTAATGCACTTATCCCAGTGTTTCACTAGTGCTTGGACACCATCAAGGTAGAAAGTTTCCAGAATACACCAGAGCCTGATCAGACTGCTTGCCTGCTTCATCTTTAAGACACTGGCCTTCCAGGAACTCCTTTAATGTTTGCCCAAACATGTGGAAATGACTTGCAGAACTTGCAATAAAGGTTATGGGTACTGTAACTTGAATAACGAGACTTATCTCAAGAAGGGCAGAAAAGCTTCTCAGAATGCAGAACACCTTAAACATTGAGGCAGAAGAGCACATCAGGTTCCACTTCTGTCATCCAAGGACAGCCAGCCAATTTATTTATACACACTGATACACTCCAACATCAGTTCTATCAGTTTGTATGCCATAAAAAAAAAAAAGATAACACACAATGTTTTCCAGAGTGGTGTGATAAGAAGTGTATTATTTCCATGTAAAAAACAAAGTGTATTATTTCTATGTAAAAAAATAAAAGTTTAAGTGTTTTTTTTTAGAACACAGCAAACTGTTAAAAATTATTATGTTTTAAATTACAAATTAACCTCCTGAGACCCAAACTCTAATGTTATATCTTCCAAGTCAACTTAGACTCTTGAGAGTCCAAGTTCAAGATGCTCAGGAACTTTTACTCCTGCACCACAGAGAGCATCCTGACGGTAAACATCACACCCTGGTTTGGGAACAACACCATGCAGAACAGGCGAGCTCTACAGAGGGTGGTGAGATCAGCCAAGCATGTCATCTGTACCGATATTCTATACACTTAACATCTGGTACACTTCTACTTCAATTCTATTTCACTATTTCATTACTTAAACATATTGTCAATTTTACAGCTAAGATTTTCTATATTTGTATAATTTTCTCTTTTTTTCATTTATTTATGTCTTTATTTGATTACTCATTTATGTTGTTTTTAAATTCTAAGTCACGGTCTGTCATATAAGCATTTAACTGCATATCATACCGTGCCGCTCCTCACACCGCTCCAATGTTTTGGCACCCCTTCCTTTAGCCTGTTAAATACGCTGACATTGTAGATGCTCTAAACATATCTACAGTATATAATAATAATAATAATAATAATAATAACAATAAATGCATGTATGTACGTATATATATACTTATGGTTTTTATTTCATCGAATAGTTTGCACTATATAAGGTACTGTTCAACATTTTTATACTTAAAATAAAAGACAATATTTTTATAATTAAAATATCTGTCATGACAGTAAAAAGAATTCTAAATTTAATCTTAAAAATTAAAAAAAAAAAATATTAAAATTTTTTAAAATCCTATTATGTACAATATCTGCCATGACAGTAAAAAGGAATGAAATTCCTTTAAAAATGTAATCTTAAAATTGACAAAACAACAATAAAAACAATATATAAACTAATCAAAATTTCTACAAATACAAATATATACAAATTAAAATTTATTTTTCATAGTTTTATACTTTTATGTACAATATCTGCCATGACAGTAAAAAAGGAATGAAATTAATTTTAAGGTAATCTTAAAAATTATAAATAAATTTTTAAATTTATAAATTATAAATTTTTTAATATATTTTATACCTTCATGTACATTTTTGATGACACTAAAAAAGAGATAAAATTTATTTCAAATGTAGTCTTAAAAAAGAATAATAGACATTTTTTTAATACAATAAACTAATTTTCTGCCACGACAGTAAAAAAAAAAAAAAGATGAAAGTCATTAAAAAAATGTAATCTTAAAAAGGACAAATCAACATTTTTTTTTATTTTTTAAATCTGGGTTTCACAAATTTAAAATTTGCAAATGCACCTCTAGGGTGAGCCAGAACACAGTTCATGCCTAGTCTTTTTTTTAAATGAACCAATGAGGTTAAACTCTCTGTCTCTCTCTCTCTCACACACACACACAGACATTCTGATAAAAATTTAACACAATCCTGGGTTAAAAGAGAGAGAGAGAGAGAGAGAGCTAACCTCGTCTTGAGAGTCACATATACACTGTGTGGATTTTTTATTTTTATTTTTAAAGAATTGTGCATGAAACAATAAGTATACTGTGATATTGTATTAATGAAACATGCACATCAATCAATTAATACTTGTGTACGTGTGTGCAATTAAAAAGCATGATTTGAAAACGCAATTGCATTTTCTTTTCCCTCTCTCTTTTTCTTGTTCTCCCTCCCCACTGCCTGCATGATGGCGGACCTCCTCTTCGGCCGTGTTGTTGTTTTGCGCATGCGCATTCCAGCGCAAAAAAAAAAAAAAAGCGAGAGAGGAGGAGGAGGGGAATAAAAAAAAAAAAAAGGTCGATTCATTTTGAAAAATTTCTCGCATTGGAAAGAAAGAAAAAAAATTGCGCTTTCGTCATCTGGAGAAATAGAGAGAGGGAGAGAGGGGGGGAGGATCGTCCTGATCTGCGCTGCTGGGAAAATAATTCACTCTGACCCGCATCGGGTTTTTTGGGAGGTGTATATAGATATAGATAGATTATATATGTAACGAAGGCGGCGCGTACCGCTTTGCGCGCTCTCTCTCTCTCCCTCCTTTTTTTTCTTTTAAAATTTTAAATTAGATACTTTGTATCTCTTGTGCGCAGGCCGCGCGCTCCGCGCTACATTTTTGCGTTTGATCTGCTCTGATGCGCGACGGTTTCCCGGGTAAGAACAACTTCATCTCTCTCTCTCATGTGTTGCTGTGTTTTTCCCCCCTATTCTAAAATTAACTTTCTTAGGCGACATACATTATAGCGTCTGCATTAATTTTTTTAAAATCTTAATCCACTATTAAAAGTTAGTGATTTTTTTTTTTTTTTCATTTTAAGGAATGCAAAAATTTTTGCTCCCTAAGAAAAAAAAAAAATCCATGATGGTAGAGGGGGAAACCGAAAAAAAAAAACCCGTTAAAGAGCATACAGCGGCCATATTTGGCGATTTTTTCCCCTCTCTCTCTCTCGGTGAATTCTGCTTTTATTCGGCGATTAAATCAAATCCGCTGTCGAAACAGTAATCGATCAACTTGATTTCTCACACGCATGTGCGCACGTGTGTATGTGTGTGTGTCTGATCTCTTCCGAGTTGGAACGCAAATTGTTTTTTTTTTTTTTTATCAGCGCGTTTTTTTTTCCCAAACAGTCATGAATGTCGTTTTCGGTTTTGTTGCAAAATTAGCGCCCCCTGTGGTCAAATTCTCGGGAAATTAAAGAAATTACGATTAATTCTAATTGCATTTCACATCAGGATTTTTTTTTTTTTTTGCTCATGCATTTTTTTGTTTGTTTGTTTGTTTGTTTTTAATGCTGTGGGTTATTTTTCCCCCTCTTTTCCCCATGACATTGTGTGTTTTATGGTGTACGCTCAGGAAAAGTGCAATGCACAGCTCAGCTTCACTGTCCTTTTCCTGATTATTTATCGTGCCTTATTTCCTCATGCTCATTCCTCATTTTGTTTCTTTCTTTTTTTTTTTTTTTAACCCAAAAGCATTTTATCACAGTTTATGTTCTAATATAAACCAAAGCGCTGCTCGTGCCTCCTGCACCGTTTCTGTTTCTCCTCTTTCTGTATATGGTTGCATTGATTTATTATATTCCTGCACATATTATAAAAATCAATCAGACTGGTCAGCATGTTCCAAATAGATTGTGTGCGTTCTTTTCTTTTTCCTAGTGAGTTTTGTTTCATGCTCATGTGATGATAAGGATGCATTTTCATAATTTTCCAAAGAAATGAGCAGTGCAATGCAATTTTTCATGATTATTTTATCTAAAAAAAAAAATCTAGTACTGAATCTTTAACATTTAGACTCGAGTGGAGAAATATGTAGGATTCGATGTTTCTCTTCCAGTGGCATGTTTTTTGATTGTGTTTGTTTTTTTAGTACAGTGCTGCAACGTTCACCATGCATTTCCATGCAGACATCTGCCATTAAAGATACTTCAAAATTTGCTCTCTCTCTCTCTCCTTTGAATAATTTTTATCACAGCTTTATAATTCATCCACCAGGTACAAACGTCACAAACTTCCTGTCCTCAACCGAACACGGCTATATTTTCGAAGCTTACTGTTGAGATGGAATGTATTTTATTCATGATTTTACGTTGCATAAAATAATTAACGATGTGATCGATGAAACGTGCTTAGAACGCTAATGTTTAAGGAGTGTGTCTGCTGCATGGCATGATTATGAAAATGCCTGCTTACGTGTCACTTGTTTAAATCATATGCCTTTTAAAGAATAGGAGACAATTTTGCTTTTAAATTAGTGTAAAATGTAATATTTTATATATATATATATATATATATATATATATATATATATATATATATATATATATAAATAAAAATGAAAGGAATAGGAAAGTATGCATTTATTTCCCACAAAGTAATCATTTAAGTGTGTCTCTTGGTAACACGTTCAAATGCAGCCTCGTATGGTAAGCGTCTCACATGCATGAAATGAAATTGCACTTATGTGATTCTTCTTAAAGATAACGTGACGTTTATAGAACTAAAGAGGAAATATTTTTAACTGTAGAAATAACAGTTGCATGGAAGTCAGAAGTCATGTGCACATCAGCAAGGCAGCAGATGGATTAGGAAATTGAAATCTTTATAGTTTAATTCTGTGAAATATCACGAGAAATTGCCGCTTGTTAAAATAAAATGGCAGCGTTGCATTATTCGTGCATTCATGGATTCACTTTAGATGGATGTTGTTTACTGTGGCTGTATAAATGATGTGATGCTAGCTAATACGATATCACCTCTATGATACTCTACCTCATTATGATTCTAGGTTTTTGGTATTTTACCTTTTTTTTTTTTTTTTTTTTTTTTTTTTTGCACATTCATTCAATTGCTTGCGTAATTTTTTTTGCACGTGAAGCCTGGAAAACTTGTTAGTGTGGACATTTATGATTATTATTTTTTTGCTGCTTCAGGATTGACCTTTGCGTTTACACTTCCCTTTCTGCTTTTGTTTTTCGCAATTTAGTCTGAACTGAAACTGGGGGTGTATGAGAACCGTGCAGAATTTTGTAGGAAATTTGATGTTGATGGGTATGAAGGAAATGTTACAATGTTGCAATATGTTTTTTTTACTTTCTTCATTTTTTTTATGCTTTATAATATTAATATTTTTAAAAGTTGAATAATTTCCCAGTTGCTCTTGAGCTGGTCATGATTACAACAGCGTGTTACCTTGTAATAGTTCAGGTGTAGTGGACCACCATGACCATGAGACCTTCCTCCCCTTCAATGCAATATACCGTTGGCCACTGTTGATATTGATGCTAAAAAGAGGCTCATCTAGATGGGGGAAAAAAAGGTGTTTTCAGATATGATCATATAACACCATTTTTCATTACTCGTAATGGTTCTTATTTCCTGATCCATGCTTCGATATTTTTTTTTTTGGCAACATGCATACACGTTTACATTTTTCATCAGATAAAAAGAAACAAATTTGTTCTAAATACAATTTCATGCCCTTTTATATCTGTAGTGTCCGTAACTTTTTAAAATGTCACTTTACTGTTATTTAGATGAAACATGAAAAGATGTCAACCTAAAAAAGAATATTATTCTAAAATGGAAAATTGGTAAGATATTGCAACATGAATTTGACATGGTTACGGACACTACAGATTTTTTGCTTATAAGCTTTTACCATGTGCTTCTAGAAGCTTGCACCAATTTTAGTATCAATTATTGTTTGAAGTGAGACAATATAAAGCTGGGGGCACATATAAATTATTTCCAAAACGGCTGAAGTTAGCAACTTGAAATTTTAGGGAAGCAAGATCAGTAACTTCCATGTTGCATAAACTTTAGAAGTAGCTTATTTAGCCACACACAATTTCTGTATTCTATGTATAACACAAAATAATAACAGTCAGAAGTTACTGACTAAACACTAATACCAAATAACACCACATGGTGAAACTTCCTTTATGTTAAGGTAGACAACGGCTGACTGTGTGTAGAGGGGAAGAAGTGTTGATTATCTACCTCCATGAACCTGCTCTCGTCAGTAACGAGCGGCGCAGGCTGTGATCGGTTTAGTCCGCAGTTCATCTATAACTAATGAATGTAGTATCGTGGAGAACTGGCTGCTACAGTCCACGTTTAATGCGGTTAGAATAAAGCTGTTGTGGGGTGATTTATTTTTTATTTTTATTTTTTTTTTTCTCTTCCCCCATCCCATGTTTTTCGGCTCTTTAAGCTAACTAGCTATCTAATGCCAATGCTAGCTAAAGGCTAACTAGGCTTCGGCTTATCGGATCTGCCTTTAATATTCACTTAGAAAGGTTCTTGCCTCAGTATGAACAGATTGAATAGGAGTATTTAATCTAATCTCGTTTAAAATGTTACATTTTACGGCATGTTTTAATAAAGAACAGAGATAAATGCAGAAATCCTTGTTTCATTAGCATCACTGCAGAAAGAAGTTGTGCAGCCCGTCAGCCTGTGACTATAAAAACCAGTCGAGAGTCTTAAGAATAACTCGCTAAATTAATTCTAAGCGACACACATTTTGTTCTCGGTAATGCTGTTTGGTTTATGGCATACATACTGTAAGTGATTTAAAACTGGTATTGTATTTGTGTAAGTTAATAGAACACAAAAACGTCTACTGTCAGTAATCGTCATATAATGATATTATAAGTGCTGCTGAAAATACAGTTAGAGATTAAAAATGCTTGACCTCTGCAAATCAACACGGCTCTGCAGTACACTCGTAAAGCCATGCATACCGGCAGTTATTACAGTTATGAACCCTCCCATGTAGTTGTGAAAATCAATAAAACACAAACACTGGCATATTTTCAGTCATGCAGGTGCTGCTGCGGTAACAAAGGGCTCGGCTTTGTAGTGCACTCCAAAAGTCTCGTGTTATTAATCTTGAGAAATAATTAACCCAAAATTTAAGTGCATTCTTACAAAATCCCATAGTTCTTATGTTCAAGCGGAAAAAAAACAGACAATAATGTTTGTGTAAGTATGAAAACAGTATGCGCGCATGCCGTTACAGGGGAATCAATCAGCAACAAGGATGGTGCGAAGAAGCATCGTTGCCTGTATTTTCAAAGTTCTATGAGCAAATTGCTGTATTTTATTTATGTACTAAAGTAAGTATCCTTTGTTGATGGAAAAAGTTTGTAGAAGTTGGTAACTTATTACAGTTATGAAGCTATAAATAAACTGATCAGTGATATTATTATTAGTTTACTTCAGGTGTATGTTTTTTAAATTCCTTAAATTCACATGATTTTAGACGCGCCCTCAGTTTGATGCATTGCGGTTTATACTCCGACACATAACTGCTCATAACTTTTGATTTCACTTATGGTCCAGGTTAAACCTCAGGCAAATTCCTAAATACTGCAAAACTTTCATTAAATTCTGTCTAGCCAGTAATGTGTGACGTAAAGATCTCATTGAAATCTGACCAATGCACAGAGAAAACCTTTGTTTGTTGCTGTTTTTGCCTCGTTGACCTTCAATCACGACCCTGTGCTCTATTTCAAAATTGTTGGCAAAACTTTATGCTCATCTCTTGCCTTTTTTTTTTTTTTTTGCCTTTATTTTGCCCTCGTGCTCTGAACCTGCAGGTTAAATACCACTAACCTTTGACTTTCAATCTCAAAAACACATTTAAACAAGGTTAACGTTACTGTTTGTTTAAGGAAAAACAAATATTAAGCCCGGGGGATGGTTTGAATCTGTGGCAAAAATTCAGAAGGTTTAATATTTCAGGTATCATAGGCTTCCAAACTCCACGTTTACAGTTTAAACCAGGTTAACAATCAGTAATAGATTAATAATGATCAGACGCACATTTTTCCCCAGTTCTAGCCGGGGCGGCACGATGGTGTAGTGGTTAGCACTGTCGCCTTTCACCTCCAGGGCACCTGCGACCCTGAATACAGGATAAAGTGGTATAGAAAATGAGCGAGTGAGTTGTAGCGGGAAAAAAAATCAGTTTAAAAGTGTTTTAGATCCGATTGTCCGTGCAATGAACCAAATAAGGATTGATCCTTATCCAACTTCACAAAGCGCGAACAGACTTAGCAGTGTTACTTGAGGGATTACTTCTCTTCCCACATTGTGTTAAACTTCTATTAAGAAACAAAGAAGTAAAATGCTTCATAAAAAGTAAACACAATAGCATCTGAGAAGCTGGTACTGAAGTAAGGCGTGGGAGTAGGACTGTAAACGTATACACAGGCGTTTTAGAAACATCTGTTATAAATAGAGTGTAGTTGTAAAACAGAACTTAGTATAATGATGGATCGAAGGTCAAGGAGATTTTTGTTTTTGTTGCACCTAGTTTTTAAAATATATAATTGGAACAATTAAATGTGTAAAAATGTCTGTAAAGGATTATTTTAATTATTGACAAACGCTACATAGATTCCCGATTACACATATAATAGTGTTAAATTACAGACTTTTCCGATTAAATCAAAGTCCATAACTGTGCTTTCAATTTTTTATGAAATTTATTGTTTAGCATTACTTATAAAAAAAATAATTGGATGTTGGAAATTTTTTAAAATATATTTCAGTGTTTATATTTTCTGTTTAATATTATAATTGCAGGTGAATCAATTAAATATTTGGATCTTTTTTTTCTCTCATTGTGCTAACCCTTTATTTTCTAAATGAAAGCAGACTTTTGTATTTCTGGATGTTTTTGAAGGAAAATGCCCCATCCTGAAGTAGATGAAATGTTACTCCAAAGTTGATTGTGTTCCAATAACAGCATATCCCCTAGTGTTTTATGTTATTGCGCCAGAGCTATTACTTACACAACTTTAACTTGGAAACATTTACAGATGCACTGATTTATAATTTTCGGAATTCAGAAGTCTGACCTGTTGATACAGGCATTGTCTGCTTCTGATAAATTATAAAACATAAATGACAGCATACCAGATAAAAAAAATCTTTAATGAAAGAAACTGCACAAGTTTAAAGATTTGTTCACTCTAGTCTCATCTAAGTGTTTTTTTTTTTTTTCCTTTTCTTTTTCCTCTCCTAATACAATTGTTAAATGACATCTCTAAACCAGGATAAGTAAAGAGTACTGAGTGATCAATTGGTGCGTTATTTAGCGGCCACAGATCATTTCAATTCCTGTTCTTGTGCACGATATAGACCCCAGACACACGTTCCCACACCAGGTCTTTTTTTTTTTTTTTTCATTTGGGAAGTAAATGTATAAAAAAAATGCTGTTTGTCATATTAGCAAGAAAATGCAATGTGTGAATTTTTATGTTCCATGCAGAATATTCTAAAGTGCTGACACTGGAGACTCCAGCTGTAAATGTTAACTGATGATTCATATCAACACTTTTAAATCGGTTTGTATAGAACCCCACATCGAATGTAGACTAGAATTAGAATGCTTATAATTAATATAAAAAAATGTGTTGTGTAGCTGAAATTCTGTCGGAAGTGCTGTTTATAGAAAATCAATCCACACCTTCTGTCCAATCCAAACTGAGAATCCAACATGGTGAGGGGGTCGATGATAAAATCTAATATAATAATCGATATAATCTGGAGAACCACTGAGTTTTGTTCGATTGTCCTTCTGGGAGAACCCTTAAAGGTTCTTACAACAGAGTAGAATGGGTTTAAAGTAGAACCTGGTTTGTATTAACCTTTTGTGGTAAAACTAGTGATTTTCATGAAGGAAAACATTGAATGTTTCATTTTTTTAAGTTAAATGTAAATTAGTTTTTGGTTCCCATGATTATTTTATTATACATTTTTTTTTTATTCATTTATTTATTTTAAAATGGAAATGTTAAAAGTTTATCTTGTACACTTTATTAACACTGCTTAGGAGTTTATGCTAATTAAGCTGAAAAAAGTTATATGTACGATATGAACTCTACTCAACAGGAAGTCAATTATTTTGTGTTGTTTGCAAAATGCACCAAGTGGACTTTGGTATACTCCTTCTAAGGGATTTATACGATCACCACCAAACTGGGCCATTATGATCTCAAGATATTGAGGATGCAAAATTGCGAAGAAATTTCTGATCTCTCATACGGTTCAGCCGTAGCGATGCTTTAAACTTGTGCCGGAAAGTGGCTTCTTGGGTGGCATCACATCGAGTGGCATCACATTGAGTGGCATTATTTGCCGGCATTCTGGGCTTTTTGAAGGATTTGTGTGGTGCGCCCGAGCTGCGATGGCACACCTGCTTGGGCATTATTATTGTTGTTCGTTCGTTTAAAATAAAATAGCGGTATCTGTGACAAACCTGTCGAGTCGGCTAATTCAAGTTTGCTTTTCCAAGAGTAACGCCGTGCATTTACATTTTTGGGCTGGAAAAAATCAAACCCCCTTTTTTTTTTTTTTTTTTTTTTTTTCATTTAAACCACAATGAAACGTAAAAGCAATAAAATAAAAAAGGCATGCTGGGAGTGTGTCTGACTCATGCCATTTACATTCGATCGACAGGACAATGAAGGATACGCGCGCTTTGTTGCTACACTTTACAAAACTGACAAATCTTCCGGCATTTTAGAATTTTTTTTAATCCAGTGGAAATGCTTTTAATAGATAAAAATGTAAGAGCTGTGTGGTTTAATCGATTTATGCAGTTCAGTCACTCTTTAGTGGTTCATTTGAGTCATTCATAATCTATGGGTCAGTTTTCAGAATTCATTCACAATTTTAAAATGATTTAAGTGAATCGTAAAATTTCTTACAAAAATAGACAGAATTATTGAAAATATATGACAGCTTTTTAAAAAAAAAATTCACACTGCTTGCATTAACTGCAAAGTACTTGCAAAAATAGTGTTGTAAGATTATCATTGCTGCTTCTTCTTAGGGGTTGGTGCGCTTGGTGCAGGAACAGCACAATTTGCATGGCATTTCTCTTAAGTAATATAAGATGAACAGTCTTGCTGTTGTACTGAATATCAGATGTAGAAATAGGCACGAGAAATTTTGTGTACTGTAACAGGAGCAGCACGATTACTGATCGTGTTGATATCACCAAACCTTCGAGTTCTGAGGTTTATTCCCAAATACTGTTAAATAGAAAACCAGTGTGCTATGTAGGGTGTACAATCCCTTGTTCCACATACCAAGTAGTGCCCTTGATCAGAGAGGGATTTGGGTTTCCTGCCTTGTGATAGCAGCTAGTTAGCTCGTATGGGGCAGAAATAAAACAACATGATTCACCAGGAATATGATGTTTATTGGACTCTAAACAATGTTTTTTAAGATTAGCCGTGTTTGTGATGGACTGGGGCTTAATTGACACTATGGTGGTTGAGTTTGGTTACCGTGTATAATCATCTCTTTATTAACATAATTTTTTTTTTTATGCATCTCTTATTATTTTTTTATTTTTATTATTATTTTTTTTTTACCCATTCAAATTCCTCACTCGTATGGATCTCCTCGCTTTTGTGTCTGGCTGTGGCTCCATAAAAATTTCACAACCCCCTCCTCCTTCTGGACTCCCCCTAAATCACACTACAGCATGGGCTGCAGGGGTGTGACTGCACTGAAAACCCTTTGTTTAATCTGTTACTCTGGTACACACATCACATTGTTAGCTCTGCCGCCGCTTCTAGTGCGTGTTCCTAACTTGATGGCTAATTTACACGCTGCGTGTAAAGTTGATCGCCGATCGTTACTGATTTTCCTCGACATTGCTGCTCTAACTAGATCTTTATAATTTATTTGTTTTTGCCCATTTTTGTGCTGCCTTTTCACTCATCTGCTCTCAGTTTCAGACTATAACATCATAAACGCTGACGGAGTGCTTTCTAATATGCTTTCAGTTGGTTTGCAGCACACCCTGGTGCGATTTCATCTTTAACGTGATTCATTTAGTTGGGAGTTGGGAACACGGCCTTTGTACTCTATGCAGACCCAAAGGTTTATTCATTTCCATCTGAACTCTAGATTATTTCGAGTACTCAATCCAAAATCAGGAAGTAAACCAAACGTGCTTCACATCTGAAACGCCGGCCTCCCAGGAACTCCTGTAATAAGCCATGCATGTGGAAATGGCTTGGACCCAGCCGAGTTCTTGTAATGTGCAAGTGGTGTTGGTGATGCGTCGTTTTCTTCTTTCTTAAAGGATCAGACGTTCCACTCGCTGAATGTTTACGGGAACGACTGCAGTCTGCTCCGAGCCACCACGGCCGGGATTGTACGGCCTTCTATAAAAAATAAAAAAAAACGTTTGCATCGTTCAAATGTTTTACCGCGGCTAAGAGTCTCATCACTGTACCGTCAGTCATTTTTACGCCTTGATTTAGCCGCGATTTCTGAATTTTCCGGTTTAACTTGAAGGTTCCCCGTATATGTACATACATGGATGGGGGTGGGGAGGGGGACGGATTTACAAGGTTAATTTAATATCATGATGTCGTCAGTCATATTTTTTAGAATAGTTTTGGTGTATCACTATGCAAAGTGCAACAGTGATGAGATAAATATTTAATAATCTTAAGATTAATCACTGCTCGCCACCGTGCCGGAAGGAAGATATGAAATACTTGTACGTAAAAAACAACCTTCAGCCATCTCGAGATTAAACATACATTACATATATTAAACATATATATACATTCTTCTTTAATTACGGTACAAAAATCTTCTTGATTTATTTCATTACTAGTTCGGGTTCGGAGAGCTGATTTATCACGCGTTTTTAAAGATATTAACAACCTCTGATTTAGGGTAGCCGAAAAGACGATATATATATATACTTTTTTTTTTCGTGTATTTGAATTAAAGTTCTAAAATTATGACCGCTCTCTTTACTCCACTTGAGCACAAAATTACTAAACCGTGTTATTTTTTTCTTGATATTCACCAGCTTACTCTCTACTTATAGCAGCTGATTACCAAGTACAGCAACACCGCGGTGCTTTTTCTTATTTTTCCTGCACTTCCCTTTTTCTGTTTTGAATCTCTGTGCTGTTGTTCTGCCTGCTGTCGCTGACCTAAGAATAGAATTTTCATAGAAATATTCAAAACATTTCCTCCCACCAGTCTGGCTCCACTCAGCTGTATGTTTTATTTTTATTTTTAAATAAATTCTGCAATTTTTCCGTGCAGAGTTTCCCTCGAGCTGGCCTGTACTTTTCCTGTGTGTTCAAATGTCAGGAGGGAGAACGCAGGAGAACACACGGCTAATTTTGAACTCCTTTTGTTTTCAGGTCTCGCCGTTAGCCGGAGCGCTCGGGGGGAGAGGAGGGAGAAAGCGAGAGGGTGAGGAGAAGGGGACGAGCGTGACGAGAGCTCAAAGCGCTGGACCCCACGAGGTACACACTCCGTCTTTCACCGCTTGTAAACGTTCGAGTGTTGTTATGCGTTTAGAGCTATTCAGAGACGCGTCTAATAAAAACCGTCCACAGGCGTTCCTGGTTTTTGTGTGTGTGTGTGTGTTGGGGGTTTGGGCGGGGTGTTGTCATACTGATCATAAATTGCACTGATCCTGTGTGCAATTTTAATTAACACTTTTTTTTTTTCTTGCAACAGCGTTTTATGCGCTAACCATAATGCGCTAACCATTTTTTTCAAATGTACTTTTTCCATTAAATTTCTTCAAAAAAAAAATTTTTTTTTCTCCCAAAATGCAATATCGTTATCAAATATTAATATTCTGCAGTATTTTTTTTTTTCATGTAAAAATTAAATATGCTCCAGAAAAATGTGTGTTTGATCTTTATTCATTTTTTCCCCAAATGGAGTGGTTAAAACAAAAAAAGCATTTTTTTTGGTAAATTCTTCTTTATGCTTTCACATACATTTCCTTAAAATATATGTAGTAACATTGTAAAAAAATAATATTTTTCTTTTTGGAATATAGACATCAACCTGAATATAGAGATCTTCAATTTTTTTTTTTTTTTTTTTTTTATGAAATGTTAAAAAGTTATATGAAAAATAGTTATTCAATTAATGTATGGCTTATTTTATTAATTTTAGGTTATTTTAGTGTTTTGTTAGAAGTAACATTTTTTTTTTATTCGTTCTATTTTATTATTATTATTATTATTTTTAGATTTTCCTTTATTGGTAAATTTCCCCAATATATGTGTGTTTTCACAATGTAGTAACAGTCAAATATTAATAGGTTGCAGAAATGTTTACGTTAAAAATGCTTTATTAATTTTTAGTGCAAACATAAAGATGTTGATTTTTGATTTTTAAATGAAGTTTTTAGTTTAAAAATGATATATAAAAATAACATCTGAGTGTATGATTTAGTTTGGGTTATTATAGTAGATTGTAAAGAAACAAAAATTTAAAATGGAACAATAAAATGCAAGTTTTTTTTTCTTTTTTTGCTGATTTTCCTTTCTCATTAAATTTCAAATTTGCAAAATGTCTTTTTTCAAAATGCAGTAATATTTGTAAACTCCAGAAATGTTTATGTTGATGTTAGAGTGAAAATATATATATATATATATATATATATATATATATATATATATACCATTTTGTCTTTTTCTTAAGTAAATGCTCATGGCTTTACGTTCATGCCGCCATTACCATAATGTTAGTTATGTAGGTTAAAAAAGATACACTTCAGCCTGTTATATATATTCAAAAAAAAACTTCAGCGAGCAGAGAAAAAGATAAATGGTAAATCCTAACAACGTTAACCTCTGACGTGTTTAGTTACATTTTGTCAGTGCATTTAATTTGAGCCAATAAATAAACTTGCATTAATTATTGTTTTTGCCCATTTTTATCACAACACTGTGAGGCTGTAGAACTAGTCAGTGGTGGTGTTGCCATAAATGACACTGTGCATGAGTGTGAGTAAAACAAGGTCAAAGAGTTTAGAGCCAAAACTGAAAATGCTGGTAGTCACTGAAAAACAAGAACTGGCACGACAGCAGAAAGTGACAAGTGAGTCAAAAGCCCTGCTCGAGGACTTGTTCACTTCAGTTCACCAAACGTAGTACTGTCACTACAAACGGCAGTTGTTTTTATATATACACACACACACACACACACACACACACACACACACACACACATACACGATACCTCTTTTCACAGCCTATTAAAAAAAAACACACACACTTCAGAAACTTGAAGATGACAATCTCTATAGGCTTAGAAAGAACACATCAAAGTGGCTGCGGCGGAATGCACCGAGTCGAATGTTACAGATCAACTCGAACCAGCAGCTCGACCCATCGCACCCTACAGCGAAATCACCATCAAAAACAGGCAGATTAAAATCGGTCACGTTCACCCTGCTGGGGTTAATACGGGATTCTGAAATTTCAGGAAGTTGTATAGAATTTCTCAGGCTTTTTCTTGCACACTGTTCCTAGTTACAGCATAAACACATGCGCACACACACACACTTTTTTTTTTTTTCTTTCAAAAAGTAAAGTTTTCTTAAGGCTTTTTGATTCCAGATTATGAACAAGGGAATATTTAACTCAAGAAGAACTAAAAAAGAACTAAAATTCCCTTTGCATTTATTTATTTTTATTTTCTTTGCACTGGAATTTAATGTAGGTTTGTATAAATGATATTTTAAGAAACGGTATTGAATCGTCCCAGCTCTGAGATTATCAAACTCTTTAATTCATGCACAAAATCATCACAAAGGTTAAAATGAAACCACGTGTGATTTAAATATAACCTATGGCACGCATGGCTGCGATGTGTTCAGCGTTTTCATTACAGCTAAATGCGACCGTGTTTTAGTGTTGCATCATGCGTGCGCTCCGGAACGAACTGCAGTTCTGTTCAGCTATTTAATAGAGCCTGGAATTTGGAGTAATACATAATTACAGCTTCTTTGTATATTGTTAAGAGGAGGATTACAGTGAAATTGCTCGTCTCGTATCTTCCTGTCTGACTTGCAAAACTCTCATCAATCCTCAGCTGACTGTCGGCCAGGTTAGACTTCGTATTGTCGGTAATAAAGTTTAACCGTATGATGTCATCATATACTGCCGTGCTGAGTAGTATGTAAAAGGGACCGTGATACTGGTTGACGCTTTGAGACGTACCTCTGATTAGGCGACTTGGATTGTTCAGAAGTTCATATGCATTGCTCAGTCGTTTGGGGGGGAGGGGTGAAAACTGCAGATAGTACAGATAAGGCCACGCCTCCAACTTTACAGTACTGAGCAAAAGTCTTTAGGTACATGCACATAACTGCTGTAGAGTAAGTATGTCTTATTTATCAGTTCAAGCAAAAGCAATCATTGGTGTGACGATCCTTTGTTTAAAATACTGTCTGGGGTACAATTTGTGCCGTGTTTTAAAAAAAAAAAAAAAAAAAAAAATTTTTTAAAGGAATTTAGTTGCTTAAGTTTGACTAAGAATCCCGCAGAACCGGCATCAGGCCTTCTGACGACTTTGTTGCACCTGTTTTTTTTTTTTTGTTGTTGTTGTTGTTGTTTTTTCAAGAAGCCAACCAAAAAAAAGTCATGTTTATATACTATGCTGTTTTTTTCTGGCCTATAGTTTTTTTTTTCTATATGGTTCAACCTTTTTGCTAGAATACTAATGTTTGGAAATCAGAACTGTTCTCTAGTACTGACTTAATAATAAAGTCAAGAAAGAAACAGGTATAACATGAAAAAAAAAGTGCTCAAGACTTTTGCACAGTCTAGATGGAAATGACTAGAGCTGTGCGATTTAATCTTTTGTTGGTCGAGTCGATTCACACTTTCTAATTGCTCTGATAAGTTTTTGTATATTAAAAACAATAACTCAACTAAAACTTTAGCAAGAAAACCGCTGGCATCTTATGCAAAGTATCTCTGCTTCTTCTTCTGTGTTTTATAGGCAGTTGGTACAATACCGCTACCTGTGGAACGGATGATTAACAGGACAAAGTGAAGATTTTATGCGACTTTTACATATTTTAATGTTTAAATTTGTATGAAATATAAATAGAAATAAATTGGACATCAAACAAATAAAAAGTGATCAAATCAACAGCCTACACATGACTCACAGCTCTACAAAGAACGCATCATAGATTCCAAAATAAAATTCTGTTTAAATAAATAAAATTTCTTAGGAATAAAAAATTGATCACATGATCATTTGTCTGGCAGCTACCTGTAATGTTGTGTTGTTGTCCCCTACCCCCCCCCCACCCCCCACCCCTTTTTTTGAAGCTTCCTTGTAATTTAAAGCTCGCGTGTTTTAACTTGCACCCTGTAATTCCTGGAGAGACTCCCGTATCTGTTTCGGTTTGAGCTCATGATTTTTTTTATGAAATTTAAACAAAGATGCAGAAGCAGGAAGGAATCGTGTGCCGATGTCGGGGGGGAAACACCACGAGCTTCAGGATGTTTGACTGAGGATTTTTTTCCCTAGTTTTCCTCGTCAGCTTGTGTGTTATTTAAGCCTGATGTATTAACTGCTTTTTATTAGATGGAGTAAACAACTCCATAAATCTCAATGAAAGTAATGAAATTCTGTTTGTTCACAAATGAACAAATTCTGCTTAAGAAGTTTGCAGTCAGGCAGCTAAACACATTGCTTCGTGCTCGGGTACGTGACTGTAGAATTTATGATGTGTCTATGTATAGTACAGATATATAAATAACTAGAGCTGTGCAATTGAATCTTTAGTTTAATCGATTTACACTTTTGGGAATTTAGATAAACGCACAAATGTTAAATGGGCTAAAAAAGGTAAATTCATAAAAAAAAATACGGCAGAAAAAAAATGCTTGCATCTTCTGCAAATACTCGCATTTTACAGAAGTATCGCTGCTTCTTCTTTTGCGTTCATGGGAAGTACCGCCACCGGAGCAGGAATGTAGGGCTGTAGCTATTAAATATTTAAATAATCGAGTATTCTACCAAAAAATTAACCGAGTAATCGGATAAAATGTTTTTTTGCTTAATTAAACAGCAATGTAAAATATATAAGGGAAGCAAAGATTAACTGGTTTTCTTTTTAGAAAAATCTACTTTTATTTTTTAAATGTATACAGCATTTTATCAAAAATAAACATCGTCATTATTCACAATACAAGGAATAACTTAAAGTTGACGGAGATGAATTAAGTGCATTACAGAGTCATATATTCTTTTCTAAAGCCTTTTCTCAGATGCAAAAACTAAAAAAAAAAAAAGATATTTTAAATAACTTTAAGTATCAAAAAAACTAAGGCACACATCAAAATAAATTCATATATTTTTGTCGCTTTCTTCCATTTTTCAGCAAATCAATACACAGCGAACTGTTTGCGTCTCCTTCCGCTTTGTGGGTGACGTTAGCGCTACGTCTTCGCCGTTGTTTACCGCCGGCTCGCAAAACAAATAATTGCGCAAAAACGTAATGGAAGTTTTTAAAATTCATTAAAAGAAGCTTCGAGGCAGAAGATTTTGCCGTTAACCGCTCAATGCCTCCTTAAGCTCTGCGTCTTGCTTCGACTGCTTCCTCACCAGGATGTTTTCCGAACATGTCTAGGGGCGAGGTGGGAGGCTTCATTAAGGGGGACGTTATGATGCCACGTCCTCACCAGTTCCAAGTTGTACAAGTTCTTACTGCGTTCCCCCAGTTTTTTGAGGATGCCGTGGGAACGTGTCTCAGTGTGACGCCCCCTAGGGAACAAATGGTGCATGCTGGCACGAGACGCGATGTATAGATTACCATTTATATTTAGTTTTTTTTTTTTTTGTCTGTCCTCCGAGCAGATGTTTTCTACAAACCTCCCACACATGAGGAGAAATTTTACCGACTTGTTCTTACTTTAAAATCACTGACCGCAGCTTTAATTTCGGATCCGGCTAAAGATGTAAAGCTCTCCAGTCGGCCCAGACTAGGGGCTTCTTCTGTTCCGGCAAACCGCGTTTATTTACATCCTCGTTTAAGGTCTCGGTTTAATGATTCCATAAACGCCGCTGCCTCCAATTTTTCCTTGTCTACTTTGAACTCGCTTTGCAAGTTTGATTCATATCAGGAAGAAAATGTCAGCACGTCAGGAGCTTAGCAGCAGCCGCGAAGCAGGGCCGAATTTCTAATTTTAGCCCGCTCTTTCAGGATTTATTTTCATCTAATTCGAGTCTGCTTTTCAATAGCGCCTAGTTATTAAATTTTAATTCAGGGCAGCATTAGCATATAAATTGAAAGAAGGCTCTGTTGCATTGCTCATTCGTTCGGATGGAATTTTAAGACCTGACATTTGTGTGGGTTTTTTTTTTTTTTCCTCCTTCTTCCTCCTTTTTTTTCCTTTTTCTTTTTTTTCTTTCCCCCAGCCATCTCGGTTAATAGAAAAAAACGGTGGGGGGAAAAATTTCCTCCCTCCAATATATTTGTACATTATTGCTTTTTTTTTTTTTTCCTCCTCCTTTTTTTTTTTTTTAAATTGCAGGCCGTTGACATGACTGCAGTAATTGAATGCAGGACCGCAAACCATTTCTTCTGCCTGAAAATGGAGCAGCTCAACTAAATATTTCCATCCTTAGCCGTAAAAAAAAAAAAAAAATAATCAGTCTCCCTTTCTCTCTCTCGTTAAAATTTCACATTCCTGCTCATGTTTCAGTTAATATTCAGCTTGTGCTGCTTTTCTTAAGTGATGCTAAAAATGTTTTATGTAAGAGGAGAGAAAAAAAAAAAGAAGAAAAAGTTCCATCTCGCTGAGCTTGTGCGCTGCAAATTATTTTGCAAAATGGGTCAAATCACTGAAAATATCTCCTCCCTTTGAAATTTAGGCTGACAGCTCATTTACTATCTCAGCCGGGTTTTTTCTTTATGTGAGAGCACTGCAGTTTTCACCGAGGTGGCTGCAGCCAGTTTAATGTGAAATCGCAGCAGGGTGGAAATTCACAGCGCATAATTCCCTCTTTCAGGTGTTAAGAAGTGCATGCTAAATTCCTTCTGCGAGCTGTAATGCAGCTCTAATGCAGCTCGTGTGAATGACGAGTTTAGGTGTTGTTTTACTATATTATTTCATGTCTAGCTTCATTCCTCAGCGGGTTACGTGTCGATCTACAGAGAGAGAGATGCTTATGTATATGTATGGGCTTATATATATATATATATATATATATATATATATATATATATATATATATATATATATATATATAATGTGTGTGTAGTCCTGGAATATGGCGCATGCCATCGAGGAAGTAAAACTCCATAGATGTGATAACCTGGTGATTCAGTACATTCAGGTGGTCAGCTGACTTCATTTTATTGCCCCATAACGTTACCGAGTCTAGACCTGAGCGACTGATCATCCCCAGATCATAACACTGTCTCCAGAGGCTTGTACAGTGGACACTATGCATGATGGGAGCATCGCTTCACGTCCTTCCCTTCTCACCCTGACACGCCCATCACTCTGGGATAGGCTCAGTCTGGACTCATCAGGTCACATGACCTTTTTAGTCTTAGTGTGTGTATGGAAATACTTTTGTTTTTTTTTTTTATTATTTTTAAAAAAATCGTTCTAGGTTTTATAACGTTCGTAATAGGGTTCTTAACTCCAGACATTTCAAATCTCCGTAGTTGTTTTCTTAGCTTTCTGAAAAGACTTCCACATGCTTATAACTGTCTCATTAATTACTGCTTTTATTTTCTTTTAATGAGTTTTCGCAAAGTCAATAATTGACATGACGAGCCTTTGCTTAAAATATAGTCTCAGGTAGAATGTGTGCAGGTTTATAAGGAAATATCTGCTTAGTTTTACTGAACATCCTGCAGAAACACACACACACACACACACACACACGCACCGTCTTCCTGAGCACTTTGTCCCTCCTGCTCCTTTTTCTTCATGCAGCAAAACTCAAAGTTTTTTTTTCCCCTTCTTTTTTTTGTGTGTGTTTCTGAAAAGTGGCCTCTTGCATAACATGCTGCTTTCTTCTTTTCTGGCCTGCAGATATTTTCCTGTAAGATTACATTTTTTCTGCTTGAAATCAGAATTTTTTAAATAATGAAGTCATAATAAAGGTGTATCACAAAGTTTGCCCCCCCCCCCAAAAAAAAAAAACCCTCCAGCGTGTGCCTAAGACCTTTGCACAGTGCTGTAGTACGTGTGTGTGTGTGTATATAGAGAGAGATGAATAAATTTTAAACATATTGTTGACATCATTGTGTACACAGGTCTTCAATACAGTATAATCACTGTAAACTGTCATTATAAAGACTTCAAAGGATTATGTAAGGATTAAAACACAACTGGTTTTACTTCCAGTGTTGTGAAGATAAAATAAGCCACGTCTGTGTGACGTGATGCGTGACCGTTCTGATGTGGATTATTTTTGTATAACGTGAGTTGATCTACTTGACTGAAATTAATGAACGAATTAGTTGCTGACCCAGAATGCACTAGTGTATGGGCGTGTGTTAATGCTCATTGGAGTGAACAGTTGCACGATGGCAATACTGTCGCAGCCATAAACCTCACATGTGGGAGGATTTATTAATGACGGACACTTGGACATATTGAACTACAGGATTTGCGCAGTGATTTTTCACACTTTCTGGCAGATTTGCTTTATTTTCTTTACATTGGCTAGATTTTTTTATTATTATGATTATAATTATTATTAGTAGTAGTATTGACTGCACATTAACAACAGTGCCAAAGGTTCTTATCAGGATTCAGATTTGGACTTTGACCTGGCCCCTGTTTAACATTCACGTTTATGTTTTTAAACCCCTCCTGCATTGCTTTGGGACCATTGTCCTGCTGTAAGTTGAACTTTCTCCAAAGCTAATCATTTCTTTCGGTGTTCCGCTTCATCAGTTTTCTTTTAACTATAATGTAAAGAACATGGCTCTGAGAATGAAGAGAATATGTGCACAGCTTGATGATGCTGCCACCACCATGTTTCGCTGTAGGTGTTCGTTGTTAATAGAGGTAGGCTCTGCGTTAGGATTGTGCAACACTTACTGCGCACCAAAACAAATAAAAGTAATTGTGTGTGTGTGTATGTATATATATATATATATATATATATATATAAGGCCGTACATCTGGGAATGACGCTCTCAGCACTTTTTGTAAACCTCATGGACTCGGCTTTAATTTCTGTGCTGTTTTATGAATTTCGTTCAGATGTTTCAGTGACTGTTCAGGCAATAATTCTTTCCTGCCTTCTGCTTCAAAAAAAAAAACATTTTAAATGGAAATACAGTTGGGGTTTATAAATAGGGTTTAAAAATGACCCGAGTACTGTAGATTCATGAAAAACTACCAGTAACAATAGGTTTCATATGAAACCGCGAGCGTTGTGTTGCGTAACTAAATTTAACAGCGTGACTCAGAACTTGCAGTTGTGTTTAGCGGGAAGAAGAGGGGAAAAAACAAAAAACGCCCTGCTTTGCATCTGGGCGATTCTCTGCATGGCACGTAAGGGGTACTGATGCTTTTCTAAAACGTTCCATGGTAGCGCTAGTGGAGGTGCTAATCAGATTTTATTTTTTTTACTCTTAATTTGAGTGATGTGTTTTTTTGTTTTTATTAAAATTTTATCTCTCTCTCTCTCTCTCTCTCTCTATATATATATATATATATATATATATATATATATAATATATATATATATTTATTTATATATATATATATATATTTATATATATATATATATATATATATATATATATATATATATTTATTTATATATATATATATATATATATATATTTATTTATATATATATATTTATTTATGTGTATATATATATATATATTATTATTTTTTTTTTGTTAATTATTATTGCCGACTGTAACCTGAAACGCAGACGGTTATTTTCGGATTTCATCGCTCCACCGATTGGACGACGGCCAAACCCGTCCCGCGTGGATGAAACACTTGAGTAAAAGCTCTGGTCTCTCTCCTGACCGTTCATCAGCAGGTCGTCTCCTCACCCCCGTTATTCTTAAGTGCGATTAAAAATAGGTCGCGGTTGCCGTCTGTCGACAGAGAGGCCGAGTCGTACCGCCTAAAAGTGCCATCTTTAATTTCTCGTGATTTGTTTATTTGGCAGGTTTTCCGATGAACTCCGGAGAGATCTCTTACACTTAACAGACTTGGCCTGCCTCCACACTCATTATCCATCAATTAGTTACCATAAAGCATTCGACTAATTAGGATTTTTTTAATTAAAGATGTGATTGATTAGCTTAGTATGAGCATTCTTGGCTCTCTTTTTTTTTTTTTTTATTATTATTATGATTATATAACGGATATTACGTGCAGTTTATCATTTAATTATGTTGCGTTTTTTGCATTTATAATTAGCCCGGTCATCTTATTTGCCATATGTTAGATACAGATAATATAGATACATAGATGAAAACAAGCACTTTATTATATTAACTCTTTTATGTTTGTTTTTGTTACAGATGTTTTAGATTTAAATTTGAAAAAAAACTCAGGGTCGCACGCTGGGAGTGAGGCAGGATTGTGGTGGTGGTGTTTGGATGCTCAAATGTTAGACGATTATTTAGATGTAAATATAGAATGCCGTATTTTTTAATACCCCACCCCCACCCCCACCCCCGCTGTGTGAGCATGATGTCTCTCTTTCTTTCTTTTTTCCCCACATTTTTACATAAGTTTCGTTTTCGTCTCTTGATCCAGATTTAGATCTGGGAGTTTTCCCGTTCCCCATAACGTCATGTTTTCGCTTCCTCCCGCAGCCCGTGTAGCCGTGGCTGACCCCCAGCGTGGCCATGAGCACTCAGGAGGGCCCGAACGCCAGCGTGAAGAAGGGCGACACGCCCAGCGAGCCGCTTTCCCCCCAGACCGCCACGGCCGCCTCGCAGAAGACCGCCGGCCATCAGGTGAAGTCCGAGCCTCGCCGCACGTCCACCACCTCCACCAGCAACGGCAAGGAGAGCGATGGGAACCTTCCTGCCGAGATCTGCGTGGTCATCGGGAGTCCTCGCAATTCCCAAACGCAGGGTGAGCATCTGCGCCGCTCCACGCGCTAAATGACGTTACGACACGTTTCGAGAAGGTCTAACGATGTGTTTTGTGTTCACGCAGGCTCCTACGTCTGCCGAGTGTGTGGGAAGAAGTACAAGTACTACAACTGCTTTCAGACGCACGTCCGTGCTCACAGAGGTACGGCGTGAACTTCCACAGAAAACGCCGTTCCAACCAACTGCTGGTGTTTTAGTGTTGCACGTCGCGCCCTCGGGGTCCGCTTCAGTAAAACACAGTGTGTTCTGTTTTATAACAACGGAGAAGCTTGTGGTGTCGAACATTCAGTCTCGCCTGCGCTTACAGATAAACACTTCTGAATATTTCAACTGACCAGGTCATAAAGAGGAAAAACAGTCTTCAGATGTGTGCGTGCGTGCGTGTGCGTGCGTGTGTGTGTGTGTGTGTACTCCAGAACAGAATGAAATTGTAGCAACAAGAAACTTGTAGCAATTGTAGCAACAAGAAACAAAGATTTTCTTTTTAAAAAAATCTAATAAAAAGTAATACATAAAAAAATTAATAATAATACTTAAATAAAATTTTAATAATTTGGGACTCTTCTTTAAAAAAAAATCCAAAACATTGACCATTTAAAAATCGAAAAAAAAAACATTCTGTGCATTTATAATATTTCTAATCTCCATTTAATTTGCTCACTTATAATAAAATTTATAGAGTGAGCGTATTTTACTAAATAAAATATATCATTTGTTTTATATATAATTTATATAAAAAATATACACAACAATAAGAATTTTAGTAATAAATCAGTATTATCAATATAATAAGTTATCTATGTTTATAGCATAGAAATAGCTGTAGATAAAAAAAAAATCCTGTTGGATTTTTTCCATGTTTAAGGTTTTATTCTTTATTTATTTTTAATTAACCAAAAAAAATGTAATTAATTTATAAAATTAATTGGTTTCAATTAAAAGTTTAAAGTTCAATTATTTAGTTTTAACACCACTGTTTTTTTTCCTTTCTAAAATAGACTTAAATATTAACACAAAGGTTCCTGATTTCGCCCAGATTTTTATTTCTTTTTTGCTTTCTCCTGACCAAGCAAACAAACCCCCTTCCATTAAAAGAACACACTTTCTGCTGATCCTGTATAAACTGCAGAACTTTATTCTGAGGCCAGACTCCGGATCGCCGTGATGTTGAGCATGGCTCTGTTTATTTTATTGTTTTACTGCTGTATGTTAGAGATGGTGTTTTATGCTATAAAATAAATAAATGCTGGACTTTTTCCTTCTCTCGTGCAGAGTCGGAGAGCGCGGTGCCTGCGGAAGCGGCGCCTCACGGCCCGAACAGTGAGTCCTCTCCTCTGGAATTAGAACGTTTCGGTTTGTCTGTTTGATGACGATATTTAGTTCAGAAGACTTTGTGGGATGTGACTTGATGTCTGTGTTTAAATGCAGATGCTTTCCGTTACACGTGTGACATTTGTGGGAAGAAGTATAAATACTACAGCTGTTTCCAGGAACACCGGGAGCTGCACGCAGTCGATGGTAAGTTCATTTATTATTATTAGTAGCAGTAGGGATTTTGTTATTGTTATTTATTTCTTCTTTTTGAAGAAATGTTGATGTATTGCAATTTTTTTCAGAAATTTCTATTTTTGTACATTTCGCGAATGCTGGTGGTTTCCTTATGTCATGTAAAAAAAAAAATTCTATGTGCACCTGCTTTCTTTCTTTCTTTTTTTGTATTATTTTTAGTTTAGTTTTTTTACTTTTAGAATTTAATTATACATCAAAAGCAACCAGACATGTGTCGTGTGATTTTTTTTAGGAAAAACTGTAGAAATCCGTCAACTTTGTTTCTTTTTAAGAGAACATAAAAAATGCGGATTGTTTATCTTTTATCAGTAAAAAAAACAAAAACAAACAAAAATTGTTAAACAATGTAGAAACAGGTTTGTTTATCTATGTTAAAAATCTCAACACATAAAACCTCATTAAGTATTAACAAATTCCTTAAAATTATGTTTTAATGAAGTGAAATGCTTTCAGGGGGGGAAACTTGCAAGGTTGCAGTCTGTAAAGAGCAAAATAATCAGAAAGTTATTCATTTTAGCTGATTCTCAAGGTTTAAAATCAACATTCCTTTCATCTGTATCTGGTAATGGATGTTTTTCCTCGAAAAAAAAAAAAGACCAAAATCTTTCTAAGAAAACTGTGGGCGTGTCCAGTTCTTGTTAGAGAAGAGGAAGCAAGCCTTTTTCTTTCTATCTATCTATCTATCTATCTATCTATCTATCTATCTATCTATCTATCCACACTATCTGGCCACTTTATTAGGTACACCTGTTCAACTCTCCCTGGCATCTCATCAGCCAATCACATAGCAGCAACTCCACATTTAGGCATATAGACATGATCAAGACGATCTGCTGAATTTCAAACCGAGCCTCAGAATGGGGAAGTAAGGTGACTTTTAGTGACTCTCTAATGTGGCGTGTTTGTTGGGCCTGAGTGTTTCTGAAACTGCTGATCTACCGGGATTTTCACACACGGCCATTTCTAGGATTTACAAAGAACGGTGTGAAAAACACAAAGTATCTAGGTCTCAAAGGTCAGAGGAGAACAACCAGACGATAGAAAGGCAACAGTAACTCGAATAACATCTCGATACAGCCGAGGTATGCTAAGGAGCATCTCTGAACACACGACGCACAATACCATGAGGCAGATGTTCTACAGCAGCAGAAAACCACACCGGGTCTTCTTGGCACACTTAGGGCCCCTTGGTACCAACTGTGCATGGTTTAAATCTCACAGACTACCCGAGTATTATTGCTGACCGTCTCCGTTCACAATATGACGCCCCATGTCACAAAGTTAAAATAATTTCAAACAAGTTTCTTGACCAATGAGGTCAGTGCACTGGCATGCACTCACATGGACACCTTTGGATGCAGTGGAACGGGAGATTCACATCATGAACGTGCAGCCGACAAATCTGCAGCGATTTCGTGACGCTCTCGGGTCAATATAGAGCAAAATCTCTAAGGAATGTCTCCAGCACCTTGTTAAATCGACGCCATAAAAAATTAAGGTCTGAAGGTAAAATCTGTCCGAACCAGTGTTGGTGTACCTAATGAAGTGGCCTGTGTGTGTTTAATTCAACCTCCTGAGACCTGACTGCTGTGCATGTTAAAAATCTCTCCTTGTTGGTTTATTAGCATCTGATTAACTATGAACTTTGTAAATGTCATTAAAAAAGGAAAGATTAGGGACGAGAATGTAGGTAGACGATAGGATGTGGTTGGGAGAAAATGGCGTCCCCTCTGACAATATGAGGACAATAGTGTCTCAAGAAGGTCAAATATAGTGTAGTTGTAGATATAACTGTCAGACAGGGGACAAGGATTCTTTCTATTAACTGACTCTTATATAAAATCTTATATAAATGGAATTGTTTTTAACCTTTTTATCCTGTTAAATGACGTCTTACTTATTTTTTTTACTTTTTTAAAAAAAAAGAAAGAAATAAAGCCTGAACCAGATGATTGACTGATTTATAAAACATGAATCGTTGTAATTTTTTATTTAAAAATTGTAGTAAATAGTTTAAAAGTATGTTACATTTGTTTATTTACATTTACTTAGTATTTATTTTAGTATCATTCTGTGTTTATTTACTTATTGAAATTAATGTTTTTTGTTTGTTTTTTCCTCTACTTCTATTCATAGGGAAGAAAAACTTTTTCAAAGGAGATTTATGCTTTAATTTAATCTCCTTTTAGGAAATTACAATTTTTTTATATTACGGGATTCTTCAAAACTGACATAGTTTTTCATTGTTCATAAACTTGGTTTCATATCACAGGATTTACAATAAAGCAAAAACATTTTATCCCCCCCCCATGTTATTGTCCACTTTACTTAATTCTACTGTTGCCTGATGAATGTTGTATCCTTCGGTCATTATATCTGTCATTATCCTGCTTAAAGAATTTAACCTGTGTTAATAAGAAATTTCCTTTTTCTTTGTTTCCCATCCCCAGATCCCTATGATCACGTGATTCCGGTGGAGGAACCGAAGGAGGAGATCGAGCACTATCAGAAAATCGGACCAAGTAAGACATTAACCTCATCGCGCCAGTGCATTTTAGATGATTTTTTTTTTTTTTTTATTGTCTTGTTGGATCTTGATGTTCGCTGTTGATGCTTTCCACAGAAACCGGGAGCTACACGTGTGAATTCTGTGGAAAACAATATAAATATTTCAACCCCTATCAGGAGCACGTGGCCCTTCACACGCCAATGAGTAAGATCTACTTCTTTAACTTCAGTGCCAGGCTGTAATTTCTAGAATTCGACTTTCAGCTTTCGACTATGAATTAAGTCAACATGTAAATACACCCCCCCCCCCCGCCCCCCTTTTTTAATAATAATAATAAAAAAACGATCCTTTCTTTAAGGAATAAACGTCGCTTCGGCGTGTTCAGCCCTGAATGCACATCAGTCTCCGTTCTCTCCCGAGCTCCACCGCTGCAGAATGTGTTCAGGGAGTTTTGACATGGGGAGCTATTTAAAGCGCGGCATATTCATAAAAAATGGGTTAGCGAGATTGGATTGATGCTCTGACTCAGATTTTTAAATATGCAGGCTTGAGATCGCTTTCAGCTTCCTTGTTGTAACGTGCTACCAAGCTAGCGCGAACCGGCAGCGTTGCATTTAAAAGTCAAAGAAGTTGCAACAAAATCTGATTTGTGAAACAATCTTCAGTGTGGCATCATTAGAGCCGTAAACCCACGGGAGCTTCTCAGCCTGAAAAAAAGTCGTCTGTGCATTTTAAGCTCCTTTCACGCGGCGTAGCCCCGTACCTCCTTTTTTTTCCTTTAGAAATGAAAAGAATACATATTGAAGCCATAAATTTTGTATGTGTTGCAGCATGTTTAAAAAAAATAAAATAAAATAATGAAACCGTGTTTTCACATCTCATTTTAATCACCGTCTGTTTTAATAAAAAACTGGTGAGAGATTTTGGGCTTAGACCCCCCTATGGGTTTAACTGTATTATACATGTTTATTTTATTATTAAGTCAGTACAAAAAAAAAATCTGATTTTCCTACATTTGTACGTAAGCAAAAGGTTAGGATCTTCCAGGAAAATATCAGTAGGCTAGAAAACAATGCAGCAGATTATGTAAAAGACAAAAAGGAAAAAAGAAAAAAACCTGTTGGGTTTTGCTGCAGGAGCAGGTGAGACAAAGTCGCCATGAGCCGAAGGTCCTTTCGTGGTTGTAAAACTGGTCAACATTCACACACGCATTCTCAGTCTACGTGCAATTCAATAAAGCCACGTCTTTGGACTGTGGGAGGAAACCAGAGTCCCCGGAGGAAACCCACCAAGCACGGGGAGAACATGCAGACTCCATGCACACAGACCTTAAAGTCTAAATCGAACCCAGACCCTGGAGGTGCGAGGCCACAGTGCTAAACACTATGCCGACTTGTTGCCGTTGCAATTCAGCCTAAACATACCATATTATTTTTGGTTCGTATCCCTCACCTATAGTTCTACAACACTGAGGTGTTTGTGTTGTTTTGTCGTCTCACTAATGAGTTTAATTCCTCCATCTTCTGGCATTGCGTCGTTACATTGTGAATCGAGATATTGTTGAAATCCAAGTGCATGCTGCTCGATTTCGGCTCAGTTCCACAGTTGCTGTGTGTTTCTGCAATCACACAGCTTTTGTACGTTTCAAGCACTTTTTATGATGATGGTGTACGGAGAGGGAAATCAGCCAGTGAGAGTGTGATAGGAAATCTAAGTCCTCATGAGCAGATCGCTGAAAACAGATTACGATCTATGGATATGTCTGGGCGGAGGAAATATGGATTTATATAAATAATAATAGTAATAATAACCGCTTATATAAGAAGTCGAACCCAAATGGTTGTCAGAGACTTGTCTGGCACACAGTATGAAAATAGCTTTTTTTTCCCCTGTATATACTGCTAGCATGTCTCCCTAACCATTGTTTCCTGAACAGTTGTATTACTTTATGTTGGTTTTCAGGTTCAGTCTGTCTGTCTAGCCGTGCACTGTCTGAGTCCTTTGTTAGCGCGCTAATTTAATAGCGAGCGCTTGACCGTTTGCGCGATTAGTGCTGAACCATTATTTAACCCAGCACATAATTTGACTAGCTTTCAGAATCGGGATCAAGGTCACCGCAAGGTCAAATGTCCTAAATAGTGTTTCTTCAATAGCTCATGACTAATGTACTTTAATGCTTAGCTAAAATCTTGTTTTTGTATTTTCTTTGCTATTTCTCTCAGAAAGCTCTTTCGCTCTGAAAATTGACGGAAAAACCTCAGTGCAGCCGAGCCGCGGAGACGCCAACAGCTCCCAGAGCTCGAGCGGTAAGTCACCCTGCATGTTGTGAAACGTCTGCGATATCAGGAATTTCAGACACGCCGCAATCTCGGTTGTGTTGAGAAACAAAAGCGCTGGAGGACACAAGCTGAGTGCGTGTTGTGCTTTAGTGTTTTCCTCTCGTAGTGATGGTAAAGTCAGCACGCTCACAGGTGTGGACATTTCTCACTTCTCATTCAGTGTAGGAAGCTTTATTATTGTAGTAATAATAATAATAATAATAATAATAGTCATTTAAAATATATTTAATTTACCTGTTTAAATATCTGGTTTAAATACCTTTTAAACAGGTTTTAATATTTTAAAATATTATTTAATATTTAATTTTTAGGGTTTTTTTTGTCCAAGATTGTAATCTAATTAAAACTAAAAACATACAATCAAAATTTATCGATGTATTTGTTTGTTTGTTTTTTCATTAAAAGAAACAATTTTAATTTGAAATGCCTTTTTTTGTTTAACTGCAAAATTTTAATATAAATATCTTATATTTTGTCATATTTATTTTGCTTTCTTATTGACAAAATAAAACATCATATAATTTTTATATGGTATTTATTTAGCATTTTTTCCTCACAATAAAAATGAAATTACTTGCATAAATTCAAGTAAAAAAAAAAAAAAGTTCTTTTTTTTTTTTTTTTCTTTAAGCATAATATTTTATTAATATATTTTTATAAGAGGAAAAAACATAACTATCATAGAAATGTCTTCATTTACAATGCATAATTCTTGTTTTATTTTTCCATGGCAGTTTAATTTCATAGTAAAAAAAAAAAAAAACACATTACAGCATGTGCATGTTTTTGTTTAATGCTTTTTTTGTGTGATTTATATTGTTTTTGTATAATGGGAAATCTTCATTTGCATCTTAGTAACAGAAAACAGAGGCCATCAATACATTTTGAATGCCATGGATTTTTTTTTTTTCATGACAAATTATATTCATCATAAATCTTCATTAAAAAAATGCTCAACAATTAAAAAAAATTAAGTCAAAACATGGCTTGTCTGACATTCTTTTTTTAAATTATTTATTTTATGATGATTCAAATGAATTCCATTTTTCAAAACCGTAATCCACCTCGTCGTATAAGTTATGCCGTGTTTGTGAACGCCGCTGTGTGGAGCCTCGCCAGCATGTTTAAAACAACCACAATGCCTTTTTTATTCATTTTCCTCTACTCCTGTCTAAGCAGAACTGCAGCTGTGAGTCAGTTCGAATGAATCAGAGTCAGCATTTGTCTCCCTCGGGACTGTTCACGTTACATGATGGTTAAAAAAAATGACTGTAATGCTGACAGATCTCCGAATTCTGGTTATGTAATTTTTTTTTTTTACCTGGAAGGTGGGATAAAGTTGAACCTACACAGCAGGTTTTAATGAACTGAAGTCAGCATTTTCCCCAGAGAGCCTCATGCTGGTTGAAAAAAATTCATGCTGGTTGCATTTTGAGTTTGTGGTTGAAGCTAGATTATTTTTTTTTCCTTAATAAAATCAAAAGCATATATAAAGATAAAAAAAATAATAAAATACTCTCGAAAAAAAAAAACTTCCTTCTGTACTTGCTGCATTAAAGGTTCCGTATTGTGCTAGATTTGTAATAAGGTTTTAATGCGTTCATCTTTAATAGCATGGGTCTCAGAGCTCCGCTCAAGTGTGTTTGTTAAAGTAGATCTACAATACAGAACTTTTTAATTGTGTTTAGACATCCAGATGGTTCTTCAGTGTTCGTGTACAAAAAGTAAAAACAACCCTTGCTTTTTCTTCTTTTTTTTTTTTTTTTGTATCAGCTGGGGTTTAAACAAGATTTTAACCCAAATGTGACTTTATATAAGAAGAGTCCCTCCCCCGGCTTTTTGCCCTATTTAGCTCCAGTTTTCTGGATGGGCGTGGCTCAGCTGTAGTTCATTTACATAGACACTGAAATGGTGCATTTGAAGGAGGAGTGAAACAGAGGGAATTTGTAGTATGGAAAAAAATGCATCATCTGTGCATTTTCTAAAAAAAAAAAAATAAATAAATTTATCATAATATAAATCATGAATCCACCCAAAATGTAGTAATAAATCTGTGAACCTGATTGCATAAGAGGGAGGACATTTATTTGCTGATAAACTATAAATTTGCGTAATCTATAAAAGGTTTATGTACCAATTTTATTATTTTTTATTAAATATTTAATTGAATTGCATTTTTGTAAATTCAACTCAAAATTCAAATCCACGTATTTCATTTACATTTGCCATTAGTTGTAATACCATTTCAGCTGGAGCGTTAACACACACTTTAGTAAAAGGTGAAATATGGGACCTTTAATGCTTCACCTGACAAGTAATTTTTTATTTGTTTTTTCTGTTTTTTGTTTTTTAACTTCAAAAATGCTGTTTCGCGGTCTGTGTAAATGTGCTATTCATGTGCCACGCCCCCTAAAGAGACGCAGAGGTGAGCAGCAAACTAAGGGCGGGGCTCTTCCTATGAGGTCACTAAAAAGGTCAAAAAGCAGGGCCTTTTTTTAATTTTATTTTTACGTCTCTTCTTTTCCTTTATTATTATTATTTTTTGGTACCCGCATATATGAATGTTTAAACATGACTACAAATTGAGTTTTGCGTAATAGGTCCCCTTTACGAAGCAGTAAGTTTGATGATTTATTTACTCTGTGGAACTTTAAATATTTACATTTTTTCTCTCTTTTTCCCTGCAGATGCCACGAGCCCGATGGTGGCCAGCTCCTTCCCTACATCTCAGAGTAAGTGTGCACTATGGCTAATTATTTATTTATTTTTCTTCGTTCATCTCCAGCATGTTGATAATTACGTCCTCATTACATCATTAATCCCGTCTCTTATCCATGGACGACTCATTGCATGGCTGAAACCCATCTTTATCCTGACACAAAGCAGCCTGGTAGTGACCTACATCTGTGTTAGCATTAGCATCATTATGTTCTAAGAGCGACACGGTGGACCTTGTGTTTTTAGAGGCCTACACGTGCGGATCCTGCGGCATTCAGTTCCAGTTCTACAGCAACCTCATGGAGCACATGCAGTCGCACGCCGGTGAGTCTCCGCCCCCCGCCCCGCCCTCACCACCACCACCACCTCCACCTTGTCAAGCGCCTCGGCGTGCTGGTACACGATCGCCACCGTAGCGTGTGTCTTTCATGGAGTTCTCTAATTATTTAAGTTAAAATGGCTCCTTTTGCATGTGTTTTTATTACCTAATGAGTGACATGACACTAATAGGGCATGTTGTGACTAGATCGCATCGCCTAGAGGAATTTCTTTCAATGCATGGCATATCACAGCTGGTGCAAACTCATCATTTTTCACCTGTGGTCATTTCTCTAGGGTATTTATTTTATTTATATTTATTTACATTAGTTTTTTTTCCCCCAGTTCCAGGAATTCATACGTCCTTTTTACACAGTCATTAATTCTCAGCATGACATGCTTCCCTTTCGTTTTAGTTTTCCGATGAAATTCCTGGTCTTACTGTCTTACTAGCATCACCCTTTCACATTTTTCCCCATTTCCCAACTCTCGGCTTATCTGAATCAACTTGCATAAGTATACCCCCCTTTCCCCCCCCTCCACTTTCCACTCGAACTGTTCTTCATTTTATAGTTTTACAACCTGGAACTGAAATGCACGTTGAGAGATTGCATTAGTGATGGCCTAGAAACCAAAAACCTGTAGGCATTTTTATCATACATGATACGCGAATGCTCCGTTTAATGTGTTTGTATATCATGATATATAGGTATAGGTTCAAAGTCCAAGCCGGCAGAACTGAAGTGCTGTGTTTAAAAATGAATAAATAAATAAACATAAATTATCACCATATACATTATGAATCTACCCAAAATGGAGGAATTAATCTGTATAATTTGCGACAAAACTAGAAAAGTCGTGAATGCATATGAGTGCGCCCCTAATAGAGCGGAAATATACTTGCTGTTCAACCATGCATTTGCATAACCTATATGTTTGGTTTTTTTTAATCAAAATTAACATTTAATATGAAAAATTTATTTAAAAGGTCACATACACAGTCGTACACAATCTGCAGTGAAATGTTTTAACGACTGCCCATGAGCTCAAAAAAAAAAAAAAAAAAGAGTATTCAAATGAATATAAAATAAGAATATAATAAATATAGAAAATATAGAAAACTTTTGGTTGTAAAATTTACATTAAGTACAAGTAATAAAAATAGAATTGAAATAGAATGTCCAATCAATTTATGATTCTGTAATGCAACTTGTAAGTGCAACTTACACAAATATTTGGATGGTTCCCATGTGCCTTTGTTAAAATTAAAATGTATTCTACTAATTGAACAATTCTGTTGCTTTTGGTTTTGCAATTATGGTGTCAAAATCATGATTAAAATGTTATTCCTCATATATGTATCTGTACATACTAGCATGCATTTTCATTTGAATTATTAAACTCACCACCTGATGGCAAAATGTAAAAGAGGGAAAACAGCGCCACCTTGCTTTGCAATGAAATACTCATGTCAGAATTGGCTTGTAAAAAAAATACGTCTTTTTGAAAAAAAATTTTTTTCAAAGCATTTCAAAGGCTGGTTTTTCCCAGATACATGGCAATGGAATTTGAATTTTGAGCTTAGAGCTAAATTGCATGTACAAGTTGAAGGTGTACATTCAAATTTATCATTGCATTGCCTTCCTCTATATTGCATTTTACTTACAATTTTGAGCCAGTAAAACCTTGTGTGCATGTACAAGAAATCTTTCATGTTATATTTTATTAATAATTGTGACACAAGAAATGTCCATAGTAGACCTGCAACATCATGAGCGTATTTATTCACGTACTAGCGTATATACTACGCGTGGTTACGGAGGATTCCAGTAGGGGGCACACTGGAGAGACGAACGAGAGGAGTTTAGTGTTGGTCTCGATATTTAGGATAGTCTTTACTGTATCTCCCTGTAACTTTAAGGACATTTTTTTTAGCTGTTGCACAACTTCTCCTCAGAACTTTCCGCCGGTTTTGCCATGCCTGCTGACTGCACCACCCCTACTGTTTACGTGTGTACAGTAATGCATATTGTAGGCATGTATGGGCACATCACGTTCATTTCTGAGAAAATTTATGTGTACGCTTGTTAAAAACAAGTATACAGTATTTCTCTCCCTAAATCCGTTCCTCAGAAAAACTTGAGGTAGTTTTTTTTTTTTTAGAAGACTTGACCTGATGAAGAACCAGACAGTGATCAGTCACCTTACTGGTTTAAGGGTTCTTGGACTATCAGGTTATTTGATGTTTGTGCTGAAATGGGAAGCTCTCGTGTGTGTGTGTGTGTGTGTGTTGACTAGCAGAAGCAATCCGTTGCAGGTTTATGTTAAATTTTACGTTTTTGTCTATTTGTTTAAGAACCTATCAAATTAATAAATCAGATTAATATATCTAAACCAGTTAAAGTGAAATATGTCCTGGTTTAAAATAACAAGCATTTTTGGGCTGAGATTATTTTAAACACTTTGGATATTTGGATGAGACTGCGAGCTAACACATAGCGCTGGAATAAAGTGATTATTCAACTTATTTATAGGGGATACTAAAATGCCTTTTCAGAAATTTTGTCTTTACTGTATAAATAATAATCATGAATTGCATAGAATTAATTGAAATTAGGAATAATGAGTATTAATAATATTGGAGTTTTGTAAAGCTTAAGACAAGTCATAAAATACAGTATGTGATTCTTATTCAGGTGTAATTCCAACGTAATTGTTTTGAATGGATGTTCTTTGTGGTACAGTATTAAACATTATTCTCATGGCAAATGCTCAAGATGGGAAAAGAGTCAAATTTGCCCATGGGGTTAATCTGTGTATTCTGTTAATTTGCTCACTCTTGTTTGACATAAACGTCATGTCGCTATTCACAACCATTCGTCTCCATCAAGCCGTGCAATTCCTAACGTATAGTATTTGTGATGTTGCAGCCGATAACGAGAATCACACTAAAGAAGACTCGGCTAAAGCATGCCCAGCCCCAACACCTTCTCAGGAGCAGACATGGAAATCGCCTCAGCCTGCCCAGAGGAACCACATCCCGTCTGCATACCGTAAGTACTGTACAAATCCTCTCTTACTGCCTCGTCTAGCTCTAGTGATGACCAACAGTGTGTTTATTACTTTGTTTAAGCCTTGTTTTTAAATTCCTGCATGTACAGCGAAGTAACTTTCACACCCAGGTTCCTTATTCGTTAAATTACATGACGGTTAAATCGTGCTGAGGCTTTTTTAAGGGAAATTTTAGTTCAAAAAAACAGATTTTCTGCCGATGTATTACCTGCCAGACTTCAAAGGACACCTCAGTTTGTTTGTTTTTTAATTTGTTCTAAACAGTCTTTTGTAGAAGAAGGTTTCCATATTTTGTTTAGTTTTGTTTGTTTATTTTATTTTCGTTTTTGGAAATTCTAAATTTAAAGTGATTAATGTTTATTAACACATCAGAAGTTTTTTTTTTTTTTTTTATTAAGATTTTTAGTACACTGCCTGTAGAAACAATTATAAAATAACTTTTATTACACAGAAGCCGAAAAAAGTCTAACAAACATACAGTAGTGTAAAACGTTCAATTACAACAATAATTTTACAAAGCCATCTAAAGAAACTTGTTTAAAATGACAGTACTCAGAATCTCGTTTTGAACCTCATACACCTCGAGGGAAATTGTGATCGAAACCATTATAATGAATTTTTAAGCTAATCGTGTCCACCAGTATAGTGCGCTGGGCCGGATGTAAAAAAAACAGTCAAAGGTTTGGACACCCTTTTAAACTCCATAATCTTTCCTGATTTAAATTTATAAATATATAAATATTCATTTCCACATTGTAAAAAAATGCTGAAGGCACCCAAAATGTGCAATAATCTCCTTTGAACAGATGATATTGAGATGTATATCTGCTACATCTGTTCTGTAAATCCTTCGTAACGGCTCTAATCTGAGGTGCTGGTTGTTAATTGGTGATTTCTGAGGCTGGTGCTGTAATCTAAATGAACTTTTCTTCTGTAGCAGAGGTAAGTTTTGGTCTCGCTTTTCTGGGAAGGTCTTCAGGAGAGACGGTTTCATCATGATGGGTTTTGCAAATGCACTCGACACAATACTGTTCTTGCAAGATTTGTTCCAGAAAGGCTGACCTCCGTGTCTTAAAATAACAACCGACTGCTTCTGCTGCTGTTGTGACTTGATTATGTAATTCTTTGTGTTATTTTATAGTTTTGAAATCTCCAGTATTGTTCTAGAATGTAGAAAATAAATCACTAAACAAAAAACATTGAATTAGAAGGTGCGTCCAAACTTTTGACTGGTACTGTAAAAGCTGTTATTAGTCCTTGCATTGCATTCATTTTTCCATGTTATTAGATTGTTTTGCAATTTTACCGTTTGCTTTCTTTTTTTTTTTTTTGTGGTACAATTCAATCCACTTATAACCCTAAATCCCATCAGCTAAGCTACAGTAAGCCCTAAACTATCTACGCTGCCAAAAACCGTTCAGGCTGAACTTTTATGCGAGTCTTGGGATATTTCATAACGGAGTGTGTTATTTCACTCGACTCTGTCCTACAGCTGTTGAGGCAGTGAATGCTGAAGGATGTTTTCAAGAGCAAACCACAGACCGAAATCCCCCACTTTTTGATAAGTGAGAGAAAAATCTGTTCCGAATCCCAAAACTAATAGCCGATAAACTTTAAAAAAAAATGCAAAACCTCTGGCATACCACTGTGCACACCAGGCTGTCAAACCCGCATTTGTGTTTTTGTACTTTGCTTTGGATGATTTCTCACCAGTTCTGGTGATTGAGCGCACTGAATTGGGATCATAAACTAGTGGTGATTCTTCCATCAAGCGAATCTTCAGCATAGAACAGAAAGAAAAACAAACGCAACAAATACAAAAAAGAAAAGAAATGCAAATAGTGCAAGCAAACAAAACACACTCAAAAGGAAGCCTGCACTGCATCTCATCTTTCAACCACTCAAAATGTTTAAGCTGTAGCTAGCAAGAATAGGCAGAGATGCTTCAAACTGATTTTTAATGCTAGGAAAAGTGTATTTTGAAAAATGTACAACGCCATCTGTTGAATTTTGGAATGAAATAAATATTTTACATCTTCTCGTGAAGTGTAAAATTGCCTTTATTAAGTAGATTTCAATTACACACTCATAAGTGCATATTAAAAATGTACAGTGCCATTTATTGAATTTTTAAATGAACCAGTGATTTTTTTTTTTCAAGGTTGATTTTTATATTTTATTTTACTAATAATTTTTTTTTTATAATAAAAGGCCGTTTTCCATTTAAATTTTAAAGTTGCACATTTTCACTTCCTGTGGGCCGCTTGCGATGAAACAAAGCCTCAAGCTTGGCCAACTACACCCGCAAATAAACACCCCATTAAAATCCATTCAGTAGTTTTTAGTGATGCATGCGCAAACAGACCGAACACATCAGGATGGTTTTAGAATTTTTGTCTATTTCATCATTTTATCTACCCCCAAATTATTTTCCACAAATATCCTCAACCTACAGTACAGACATGCTTTCCTATGCTAGTGTCCATGCTAACTTTTAATTTTTAGCATGGAAACTAGCATTGGAAAGCATGTCTGTCGGTTGAGGATGTTTGTGAAAAATAATGGATGGATGGATGATACAGTAGGGCATTGATGGCTCAGTCGTAGGTTTATGTCCTACCAAGCGGAAGACCAGTGTTCGATTCCCGCCCGGTGCCCAAACCTCAGCCAGTGGATACAGTGCCCGTTCCAAGCCCTGTTAAAATGGAAGAGTTACATTAGGAAGGGCATCTGACGTAAAAAAAAAAAAAAAAAAACTTGTGCCAAGTTGAGTGTAGATCGGATGGCCCGCTGTGGTGACCCCTCGATGGAAGCAGCCGAAAGACCAACAACGTTGAACAAGATACAAGAAACATTGTAAGCAGGATAATAATGCCTCAGTCACCTTCAAAGTAGGCACCTTGGGACCTCACACACTTATTGAACCACTGTTTAAACCACCGTTTTCTTTGTTTGTTGTCCTTTGTTTGTTGGATTCAACATCGGCTGTCTCATTGTACAGAATCTTGTTGATGGCATGAAATCTCTTTTCTTTCAAAGATGATTTTAGTTTTGGGAAATCGCCAGAAGTCACTAAATCTGCGCTAAGTCACCTGAGTGATTTATTTATCAAAAAAAAAAACCAAAGCATCCTGAATAATCTGAATCGTTTCGCAAGTAATTGTTTAAGCTTAACACACAACTTGATGCAGATTCTTTGCTCTACTTAAAGGTGAGGGCCACACAGTACACATGCCCACTCAACGGTGTCTAGCGCTCCACTGTCTAGTACAGTAAAGTTGTCATTGATCATGTTTCCACATTCTAGTCCTCTCCTTGGCTGCCAGATTACATCGATGTCGCACAAATCGTTCTGAATTGTACATACAGACAGCATATCTTGTACCTTTGTGTTCGTCTAGACTTCAAATTATGTATCTTTCATAAAGAATATTGCACTTGAACACACCACAGTCGAACCTGGATAGTGATTTGTGGCCTAAAACAACTATTCTAGGCTTCAAAAAACAAGTCAGTCAATTTGATTTGTCATTCCAGTCTAAACATCATCTCATATTCCAAAAGTAATAGCATTATGGCAGCGTCTCCACATGCACTAATTTTGTCCTACTGTTTTACTTTCCCATTTCCCTCAAAGCTAGGAATAATACCATGTAACTCCAGACAGTTATAAACTGATATAACGAGTGCGTTCGAGCATAAAATGTGTGCTAGGACATGACGCGATTCTTTGCTGAAACGATGGTGTGAATACAAGAATGCGAGCCAGAAAAACAAACGGAAAAGATCAGATATCATCATGGCCATACATAACCAGTTTTTTTTTTGTTTTTTTCCCCTTCATGGAAAAAGAAGCATTGGGTGTTGTGTTAGCATTGGTTTGTCCAAGCAGAACCTTTTTATAAACTTGTTGTTTCCTTTGCTTTTATTTCAGAGAACAGATTACTTCCGGAGAAGGAGCGGCAGCAGGTGGCTGAGCGCTTGTTGCGCATGATGTGTAATGATTTGGGTCTGCTCGGTGTACTCAGCAGCAAGGACTTCCTCAAGCTAGCCCAAACTCTAGTGGACACCGGCTCCCGCCATGGCGCCTATTCCATCCGCGATGCCCTTGGAGACATGAGCACTTTAGCCATGAAGCAGCTTCCCCGCATGTACAACCAGGTCAAAGTGAAGGTGACCTGTGCACTAGGGTCAAACTCCTCCTTAGGTATTGCTGTGACCTGCCATTCTCAGACTGTTGGGCCTGATTCCTGCTATGTGTTAACAGCGTATCAGGTCGAAGGGGTCCGGCTTCGACGTTACGTGCTAGGAATTAAAGAGGCTTCTATAAGGGAGGGACCAGAGCATGTCCATCACTGGGTCCAGAATGTTCTTTCAGAGTTTGTCATGTCAGAAATTCGCACAGTCTACGTGACAGAGCCACGTTTGTCACTGTTACCTAGTTGCGGCAGGTCCAGCCTTAGCTTGCGGTGTGCTGGATGCTGCCTGTCAGCCACTATTCAGGCAGTCCTTGGGCGTCGCAGCCTTCAGGCCCGGGGCCTACATGAACTTGGAGAACTTCTGGCAACATGCCGTGACATCGCTGGAAGTAGTAGCTTTAATCGAGACGGCAAGGCCACAGAGGAGTCTTCGCCGCCACCTTGCTGGGATTTGACAGCTGAGGCACTGCTCAAGGTCCATGAAAATTTTGAGGCCATATGCGAAGTTTACGGCCGCTGCAAAAGCACAGCACCACTTCTGCAAGGCCTTAACAAGCACCTTCTCAGCACACTAGCCTCCCTGCTGGCACCATTGCGCCAGGCAGCACAGGAGCTGGGGGGTGATCGTTGGCCCACCCTTCAGCAGGTGCTGCCTTCTTATCTTCGCTTGGAGAAGCTTTTTACCTCGAAAGCCGGAGAGGCAGGTGCTGGCAGCAAACTCTGCCACTACTTTCTAGAAGCATTAAAAGAAAACTTCAAGGTTGAGCGAGTCCACCAAGTGGCTATGATTCTGGACCCACAGCTCAAACTCCGACCAGTCCCTGGATACCAGCATGAGGAAATTATCTCCAGGGTGTGCGACATGGCTGTCAGTATGAAGGAACCAGCGAGCGGAGGCCCGTCTGGTATCTCAGGAGATGAGAGGGATACCGACGGGCCAGCCGCTCCCAAGCGAGGGCGCATGGACTGTGGCATAGAAAGGCCATCTTGTGCTGCTGAGGATCCACAGGTTCGGAAGGAATTGTTCCAGTACCTGGGTGAACCACTCTTCCAAGCCACAGGGGATCTCTTCCAATACTGGAGCTCCGTTATGGACAGATATCCCAAGTTGTCTCGGTTGGCTTTGTGGCTCCTGGCAGTACCCGCCATGGGAGTCCGCAGTGAATGTGTCAGCATCTGCGAGCAGACCTTCGCTCTCAAGAGGAAGCGGGAGGTCACAGCTGAGGAAATGAACAAACTTGTCTTCCTCAAGTGCAATTTTGCCTGAGGTGGAGCAAGGCTACCAGCCAGCACTACTGACTTTTTGTGAAAGACACACTAAGGTATTTAGTATCTAGGCGCTGGTCTATGTTTACTTTGTAGCTTCTTTACATCATTGGTTGGAACTCTTAATTCTGGAGCAAAAACCTATTTCTGGATCAACGTCTACGAGCGACGTGCAGTTAAGGAGTTCTTTTTTTTGCGGACGACTGCTGTGGAGCAATACGTAATCGAGCAGATATCACCTACACACACACCTCAAACCTCAACTTTCTACTGCCCTTGTTAACCTAGCAGCGAAAAAAAAAAAATCGATAAGCCCGGAAAACGTGGATATAAACTTTTGTTGTCAATGCTTGAATCATCTAAACCAAAACATGGACACACTGTATGCATCATTTTATGTCCTTTTTTAATTAGTTTCTTTCTCTGTTTTTTATTTTTATTTTTATTTTGTTTGTTAGACTGCTAGACTGTTCCTCTTATCCTTTACTTTTCCTGCTTGAATTGTCCATTTTTTTTTCACCTGCGCTGCCAAAAGATCATTTAACCTACTTTGCTTCTATCGCTGTGCAAATGACCTCCTAGTTATCAGGTCTTGAAAATGATTTCAGGTATAACCCCGTGTCTATTTCTTATTTAAGTGTTTTTAATCGAGAGTTCTTCACTGGGTGCTCACTTTCACCTGTTTGACTAAATAATTAGGTGTTTTTAATATATGCTTCGTAAAATCTGTATTTTTAATGGTCCGTGCTGATAGAAGACACCGCGTATTGCACAGTTTCGAATCTACATATGCATGAGGAATCAAATATTAAAATTTTATTCTAAATGCGTCACTCTTGTCGCAGTCGGTGCATTCAACCCCCTTCCGAGCACAGCAGGGTCTACAACCTATAGAGCCTACAACCTGCTCTGAAGATCACGTACATGAATTCATCATCACAATCTACATGAGGATGATTATCTTGGCTGTGAGATTGCGTCGATGGACACGGAATAGTTTATATTCTGAAACAGATGTACCGTGTAATCATTTTCGCAGCCCTGGCTCAGGCGGCTGCGGTATGTAAACGAGCCGTCTACGCAATTCCAAAATGGTTTTTCTTGTACAGAATTTCCTTCCTGATCTCGTACAGTCCAAACTGGAGATTCTGTGTGTTTTTTAGAGTAATGGCGCATGAACGATTGGGGGGAGGAAAAGAAAAGAAAAAAAACAGAAAATGCCAGGCCTGCTAACCATCGGAAGCTAATATTTACATAGAGATCGCTTGAGATATATATTCGAACATTTTTAAAGAGTTCTTCAGGTTTGTTATTTGTTGTTTTGTTTTTTCTTTGGGAGAAACACATTTAGGGTTCTAGGTTCTACGTACGTAAAACCATTAAACATAGGATCCAAGTAGAAGCGTTTTGGAAAACTTACCTTTATACATCCAAAAAAAAACATTTTTAAACCTAAGCAACTCTATGTTAAAGAGTGTCATATCGTAGATCATGGAAAAAAAGTTGGACCTTTTGAGCAAGAGCTTTAACCCTGATACTACTGTACTGGATACTGCTTTAGATTAATACACTACATTTAACAATAACTCTTTTGAACTGTTGTCCTGACTTTGTGTGGTGGTCTGGAAAACACTGCATAGGATCAAATTCTCATGTTTTTTCACAAGAAATAACAGATTTTTGTTTGTTTTGCATGTATGCATTTAATCACCAAAAGTGAAAAGGAAGAAATTTGCTTTTAAAGATTTAATTCCAACTCTGGCACATTATGGATGTTTTAACAGCTTGTATCTGATTCCAATCTAAACTGTTTAAGCATGTGTCTGGGTTAGTGTGGCACGCGTCTGACCAACAACTTCATCAAAGAGTAAAATTTAGCAGTGTTTTAAAAACGCTAAACAAACACGATCGTTGCAGGCGGACACAAAGGCAAGTAGACTAAATAATAATTTTAAAAAAAAGTTAGTTTGAATTCAATTTGTTTTCTTAAAGGTATCAAAGCAAGCGGAACAAAAACAATTTGTTCAAACATAAAAGGAATTCTCAGCCACGACAACAAGAGCAAAGTGGTTTTCCCAGACCGCCATGCAAATACAAACGGCATTAACACGTGAACTGGCGCTGTTTAGTAAAAACATGGCTGTCAAGAGTGTTTAAACATCTTTTTTTTTATAGTTCCGAATTTAAATTTCAAAATCTTTATTATGAGAGGACGTTCTTGACTAAGAAAGGTTTGACTATATATACTGTATCAACACTCTCATGCGTATTAAGAGGGAGGGATTATTATTATTATATGTAATATTTTATTTTTTATTTTTTTTCGTTGGCATTTACGTTCTTAGACTTTGCGTTCTGTGTTAAAATGCCAAACAGTTAACGCAAGAAGACTTGTTTCAGTTCTGAACGAGTGGATGGTTTAACTAGAGGGCAGCTGCGTTAGTTCTGGGCGGAACCGCCATGTTTTACAAAACTTTCATTGTTCTGTCTTTAATGCACTGGATTACTAAAAACCAAATAGAAAAATATTATAAGTAGTTTCTTTGATAATTAAGAATGGATTGGAGAGCTTATTGAACACCTTCCCAAGTGAATATCATGACCGCGCTTGATCGTTTCCCTTCGGTCTCGTACTTCCTTGTAAACTCCAGAGCTGTTCTGAAGATGTACGGACATCATGGATGTTTCCTTCTCTCGGTGTATGTATGTATGTTTTGCTTGGACAAAGTTTCTCCAATCTCTTCGAGCTTGAGTCGAGCTGGATGAGGTTTATTCCTGTTCTTGTTGTGTTTTCCTCTCTCTCTCTCTTTCTAGCCACAAGATGGTGCCGTTAAGCTCCTGCTTTTTGGTGGGCGTGGCCAAGCTCCTTACCTCTTTTTGTATACACGACTTTGATAACAGAGTTCATCAGAATTCAGAGATCAGTACTGTTTTATTTTCTGCCTTTATGCATCCAGGGGAGAACGTATTTGTTGAGACTGCCAAGGAAGTATCAGATTGTTCTCATCAGCATACTCACATTTGCAATATTTAAATTTATTAAATATAAAAATACAAAAAAAATGTACTCTTATTTTAGGAACCCACTATTTTTTTTTTCCTTCATGCTACGTGCAAAAAGAAACAGATGGTTGCTTTTTAGTTCTTTATTTTATTTTAGTAGTTTTTTTATGATTGTGTATGATCTGTTTGAACAGTAGGTCTAATTTATACTTTTTTAGCAGCACTATTTTTATATCTATATATATGGTTAACGATAGAACTTTAACTCCTTACTGATTCTCAGTAGTACACCAAGCGCTGTGCAGCATCCTCAGAATCTATCATGTACTGTGTGAAAATAAAACGTACTGAAGCAGAAATTGTGCCTCACTGTGTTTTTATTTTTTTTGTCTTGTTGTGCAAAAATACCAAATCCTGGGTGTTCATAGTGAGAATTTTAGTGTGTCATGCCTAGGACATTTAAATTTACATTATTCATTATATAATTAATTAGTTATTAATGTTTATTATAAAAGGTCATTACAAAGTATTATTACAGTCCATACTGAAATATTTTTTGTAAGACTTGTCTCCAACTCTCAAACTGGTGGTCTTCAACAGGGCAGGATTTGTTATAACTGTATAAACTGAATACAAGAACATTAAGCATTTATTAATTGATGAGACCTGATATTTCATGCGGATGTGATTTCCTCCTTTAGTGCTTTAGTTTGTTCTAGGCTCATCATGAAAGATTAAAAGGGAACAAAGTCGAATGGTGGTACGACTGGTTCTGATCGATCTTCTATTGTTGGGTCTAAATCATCTGAAATGAAAAAATATATAAAATTCCGTATCAAAAAGAAAAAAATGCTTATTGATCTAAAATTATGGGCCAATTAGTTTTTGCCAATTTCCTTCTCAATAGTTATAATCAAATTTCTGCATTATTATTTTTTTCCCTACTCCATTCTGATTGGTCTGTGGGTCTCGATAGATTTTTGTAGAACAACAAACAACACACCTATAGACTTATAATGTATGGTGAATAAATAACGGTGGAGCCATTTTCTGTTGTTTTATGGAACTAATTATTTTATCTCGATAAGTTGCATCCTCTACAATTACAAAAGCACACAATGTGGTGTCCAGTTCATGTGTGAAAAATGATTCCTCATCCTGTCCTGGAATATGGCGCGTCCCATCAAAGAAAAAAAACTCCTGGTCATTCAGTACATTTAGGACGTCAGCTGACTTCATTTCATCGCCCTTTAACTTTGATGAGCCTAGACCTGAGCAACTAAAGCAACCCCAGATCATAACACTGCCTTTAGAGGGTTCCTTCTTACCCTGACGCGCCCATCGTTCTGGAACAGCCTAAGTCTGAATCTTTTTTACTATGCAACTTCACCAAGCGGTTAAGTGATCTCCTTCCAAGTGTTGATAATGCATTGAAGGGGTCATAACCCTGTTCCAATCATTTCAAATTTCTTTATTTGTTTTCATTGCTTGATGCAGCACAATAATTTGACCCTTCAAATTATTAAAATGTTGTTTTAACACTTTTATACATGGAAAAATATATCTAATATTGCTTTTATCTAAATTTACCCCATTTTAAAAATGTTTGTTGTAAGAGGCACTTGGAGTTAGTCACATCACAAAATAATATTTAGTTTTTGCTAATGTGGTGTTTTCTTGTTTAAACCTTTTATTTATTTTTAGGGCAACTGTAACATCTGAGTACTGTGTTCATTTGCCAAAGAACAATTATATATATATATATATATATATATATATATATATATATATATATATACTGTATATTATTTATATATTTACACACTACCGTTTAAAAGTTTGGGGTCACTTGCAAATTTCTTTTTTTTTGTTTTGTTTAGTGATTTATTTTCTACATTCTACAACAATACTGGGGATTTCAAAACTATAAAATAACACATATGGAATTAGGTAATTACGTAACAACAACAAAAACAACAGTTAGTTGTTATTTTAAGACACAGAGGTCAGCCTTTCTGTTATAGTTCTTGCAAGAACAGTATTGTCAAGTGCATTTGCAAAATCCGTCAAGCACCATAATGAAACTGGCTCTCATGAAGGCCATCCCAGGAGGGCGAGACCAAAACCTACCTCTGCCACAGACGAGAAGTTCATTTAGAGTTATCAGCCTGAAAAATGACCAATTAACAGCACCTCAGATTAGAGGCGTTATGAAGTCTTTACAGAGCAGAAGTAGCAGAAACATCTCACCATTAACTGTTCAAAGGAGATTAATGCATTTTTTGGACGCCTTCAGCATTCCTTTACAATGTAGAAAGAAATAAAAATCAGGAACCATCATGGAGTTAGAAAGTGAACCCAAACGTTTAAACGGTAGTGTGTGTATATATATATATATATATATATATATATATATATATATATATATATAAAGCAGTAACTTGGATACTTTGCTAGAGACTATCAGATGTTTTCCCTTTATAAAGCATTTGGTTTTTAGTTGTGTTTTATTTAATTTATTGGTTCATTAATCCATTTCAGTCTGGCCAAGTTAAATGCAGCTTCATGTTCCGGCCACTTTTTTTATTTGGCTGATATTGGCTTTATAATAAACAGATAGTATTTAGTGGCACATGTGGTTTAACAGTTAAAGCACTAAGATTAGAAAGTTGGGGTTCAAGCTTCAGCACCACTGAGCTGTTTCTGTCTCCCTTTGTGTAAGACTCTCAACCAGAAGTGCTGTATCATGTCTGACCCTTTGCTTAGACTCCATAACTTCCTAACAAGCTGGGATATAAAAAAAACTAAACAGATTCTGTGTACTGTATATGTAAAATAAAATAAAATGAAAATATCTTCTTTTTGAGAACTGCACTATGAGAAGCTCATCATTATTGCTCCAGTATGGACACTTGGGGGCAGCACAAGACAGCATCTATATTTTAAGGAAAGGTTTTATGTAGGAGCTCACAAAAGTCAGACTGTCAACCATAAGCATATTTCATGCAAAATGTTTAATATTACACTATTAGACTCATTCAACTATTTTGCTATTTTTTAAACACTTTTTATGACTTATTAAGATCTGTTGTTGCGAATAATTTTTCCAATCATATTTAATATAATTGTTACATAATGCACAGAACATGAGCAGATTATATCAAAGTGCTGTTGCTAAATAAAGTAATAATAATAATAATAATAATAATAATAATAATAATAACAATGTATTCTTCTAACCACAAGTCCAAAGTGTTTTATTTCTCTTCAATCACAGCAATTTATATATAAAAATGCATTTTATTTTGTAATGTATAATAATAATGTATATTTTCAGTAACTTTTGATGATGTAGAATGTTGTGAAGATAGTTCCTGTTATTACAGCTACAAAGTTTGTAAAATTGGAAGAGAAAAAAAAACTTTCTTGAAGGCTTCCCCATGTTATAAAATATAATTGACACTGGAGACTCATTCAGAAAGCTTCACATCAGTAAACAACCCATACAAGTCTTTATTAAGATAGGATGATTTCATTAAAACAAGCTCATATTAATATAAACCTGCGATTCGAACCAAAGCCACAACAGAGCACTCCGAGATGCTGTTATAGAAACATGAATCGACACAAACTCTCAATTCTGATTGGTCAGATTTGATCATTTATATTGTATAAATACCTTTAATAATCTTTCAGCTGATGTTTTTTATTGCCTTCCATTTTCTATACTCTTTTTAACTGTGATCCCTGAGCAATGACATCATGCCTGCAAGAGGCAGCCAAAAATCTCTCAGCGTGATCTCTTTAACACACTGAGAGAAAGAGAAAGAGAAGAGGGACGCCGCTGTCCAACCGCTTTCAGGCAGCTCGCGAGCTCAAAAGCAGGAGCGCTGCGAAAGTTATCTCAATTATTCCCCCATCGCAGGTCGGAGAGGAAATGATTTTGTCAAAGATCGAACGGTTTATGGCCCTGGGCAATAATGTGGGAATGTAATCCACATTGCGACGTCCTTGGTTTTTGGCCCACGGTTTGCGGAGACAGTGCTGGTCTGGAGTTATTGGCCCATAAATAACTTGTCAATTATGTTTTTTTGTAATAATTCACAAGCCCATCGCTGAAGCAGTAAATCAGGAGCCGGGCGTCTGCATTTATAATGAACGCACCGTAAAAATCTATTTATGACATACTAATGAAGCCCGGATAAGGAAGTAACAAAGCTGATGTTAATTAAAGTTTCCTGATTTACAGTGTGGTTTGATTTTTTATTATTTTTTTTGCAGTCTTTATGACTTCTCAGTTTAAGGTAGGAAGTGCATGTGTGTGTCTGTGTGTGTGTGTGAGAGAGAGAGAGAGACTGTCTGAATGAAAACTTTGGGACATTTTTGGCACTTTGTCATGTGGTGTAATGTTTCCATTTCCCTTTAGAGCAATTTATCTTATAATTAAGATATATTTACATAGCATTTTATATGCATCTTATTTTTGTTTATACCGCAACGTTGCTCAAATCTTAAATCAGAAGGTGTTGATTAATTATATAAAACTGCAGGAACTAGTTCTAGCTGGAATTCCAATTCAGAACAAGTAGAACACCAGATCCTTGAAAATCAAAGGATGACTTGCCTCCAACAAGATACGCATCTGTCTGTAGGAACCACACACACGATTATTCACCAACACCACTTGCACGTTATACGGAAACTCGGCTGGGAGTTATCGCCACATCCCCTCGCTCCAAGCCATTTGCACATTAAGGGAGTTCCTGGGAGGCCTCGTCCAGGGTGTACCCTGCCTCGTACCATGAGTCCCCTGGGATAGGCTCCAGGTCACCTCTGACCTTGTACAGGATAAGCGCTATTAGTAGTTGAGTGAATGAATGAGAGAATAAGAGTACAATATGTTTCGAATGCATGACATTTGACTATGAAGGCGATTTCAGATCAAAATGAATGTGAAAGACGTTTCCACTGTACTCAGTCTTTCAATAAGCAATAAGTACAGTATAATAAGCATAAATTCATTAAAAGTTATTTTCACGGTGACTTAAACACTTTACTATTCTTCTTCACCTCTTATGTTGAATTTATTGCATTGCTCTTATTGCAGTACACGATGATGGAGATGACAAATGATGCTGGGATGCTGAATCGCTTTGAGCTCATCAGAAGGTTGTTGGTTCAAATACTACTGTGGTGCTCTCAGAGAGCCAATACATTCGTGAACGGTTTTAGTAAAAACAAAAAAAAAGGGGAAAGAAAACAAGCACATTGTGTTTTCATCAGCTAATGCTGTTCATAATGTTTAATTATTCTGCAGCTCTAGACCTCATTAGTCTGATGCAAATGAAGAATTTTTTATGCTATTTCTATGAACACAGGTTTGATGGCGCAGTGGGTGCGAAAGTAAGTGCCTGATGATTACATTTACATGTATTAATCTGCTACGTTCATTGAAAGCGACTTCCAGCTGAGGCGGAAATCTGATCCATGCGAGACGAGGACGAGGAGTTTCCGCCGAATGACCAAAAAACATGGTCGTGGTGGTGCGTGTTGCCGCAGTAAAAGACTACAGTATGTAGAGAGAACTACAGTACAACGAGCAAATCATCGAACGCAGTGCAGAGACCATGCGGCAGGGTATGAGATCAAGGTCATGACTATTTCACCTAGCTTTGGGATTCAAGGTGGTGAGTCACAGAAGTTGCATATGCAGACTGAACATGCTTTAATTGGACTTAACTAAGAGTTTTATTGGTTTAAACATGTGATGTCTGGGTCTTTTTTATTGGCCTCTTTCTCACACTCGCACATCATATTCAGCCTCAATCCAAACAAAGCTTTAAATTTGTCCCTACACTCTCCGCTTTCAGTGTTTATTATTCACGACGTTTATCGTTCATCAATTATTATTACTATGGTTAGGTTAGAGGGTTAGACACGTAACCGCGGTTCAGTCATGGTTCTGGTGTCTCAGCATTGCTAACTTGTCAGCAAGTCTATGTTTTTATGGCGGCACGTCATTTGTGACAGTACTCAACATGAGTCGACTAATGAGACCACTAATCACCTCCATATGCACGTGCCAAGAATCAATTAAAACCAGCTTTTAACTGCGTCTATTGTGGTACTAATTGCTGCTTTTATTGCTTAGTTCCATGACACCTTTATAATTATATGATATAATAAGGTTTGGTATAAACATCTGGGTCAGGGTCAAATAAAAGCTGTTTTATTTATTACATCAGCTACTGAAAACCAAGTTTTGTTAAACTGTATTTTCTCTTAAAAATCTAAACGTAAAAATCTCAAATCTAAAAAATCACAATACCTGATATTTACTGGTGTATTGCCATACTATAATATGCCTGTAAATAACAGGTATTATTTTTTACATTGGAATAAAACAATGTGTAATTGTAAAAAAAAAAAAAAAAAAAGTATTAGGAGTTGACAACATAAACACACCCGACATCAAACGTCTCGCATTAAATTTTAGCAAATAAGCATTATTTATTTCAATGTAATAATGTTTTCACGGTTTATTTAGGTAGAATCATCATGTTGACTTGTCTTAGGATTTGCATGTTTTTACTTGGGGCTTCTCGAGGGACGTGTCTGTCTTGAATTGGGATTGTTGTTGTAGGAATTGTCTGTCCATACCTGAGACATGTCTTGGGTTATATCGATATGGATCTTGATCTGACCTGATGCATGTCTCTGGACTTTTTGTTTTAAACTTATGATGTTCTTTTTTTTTGTTTTGGAAGTTGTCTGTCTTAGGTCTAGTCTGTCTTTCACTGACATGTGTCTGGAGACTTGTCTGTCGTTCCTTAGAATATGTCTGGGAACTTTTTCTGTCTTTATTTGGTACTTGTCTTGGGAATTGCCTGTCTTTTGATGGCACTTCCCTTCTGCAATCGAGGTTCCTTTCTGTCCTTATTTGGGATTTAAAATAGGACTCACTTTTTTCATGTACTTATAATTTGTCTTAAGGCTTGTATGTCTGTACCTGGGACATGTCTCGTTGTGAGAAAAGAGATAATTTCTATAGTTTTGTCTGACTAATTCAGACTTGGATTTTGGATCTATGTCTCTGGAATTGCCAGTCTTCACTGAGGACATGTCTCTGACCTTGTATACTGTATCTTTACTGGGGACTTGTCTGCGACTTTGTATGTCTTTAGTTAGGACTCTTTTTGGGTGCTTATTTGTCCTACTTAATCTTGGGATTTGACTTGACTTGATACTTTTTTTTGTCTTTACTTAAGCCATGATCATCTAGTTGTCTCAAAACTTGTCCCCTTCTCTCAGGACTTGTCTCTTCTTCTCTTGGGACTTTTCTAATGCATTGTCTTTCTTTTATTGGGGCTTGTCTCAAGACTAACTTCTCTTTGGACTTGGCTTAGGATTTGTCTCTTGTCCTTTGTGACCTGATACTTTTTTGTGTTTAATTAAGCAATGATCATCCACTTGTTTCTCTTCTTTTGGGATTTTTCCCAAGACTTGCCTCTCTTCTCTCGAGGCTTGACTAAAGACTCATCTTTTGTTTTCCTAGGGCTTGTTCCAGGACTTGTCTTTCTTCTCTTGGGATTTGTTTCAGGACTTGCCTCTTTTCTAACTTGTCTTTCTTCTCTTGGAGTTTGGCTCAGGATTTGTCTCTCATCTCTTGGAACTTGTCTAGGCCCTTATCTGCCCTTCACTGTGGCTTGCCTCAGGACTTGTCTCACGTTTCTTGGGATCTGCCATGGAAATAGTCTATCTTTAAATGGTATTTACCTCCAGAATTTTTTTCTTGGGAATTGTCCCGGGACTCTTTTAATGGTTTAGTTGGACAACAAACCATCTTGCTAATTGGCTACATTAGATGCAAGGAAAGAATTTTTAATTATATTCAAACCACTCACATAAAGGGCACATTCTAGTAAGGAAAACTGTCCAGGATTTACAGATTTTTACACGCAGAGCTTACTGTTCACAGGGATTATCCTTTTGGTGTAACTTCATGGGATGATCTATGATCCCGGAGTCGAAGAGCGTAAAACACATAAGAACATATATAATCCATTAATCCATCAAGTTAATCTGTCACTCTAGAGCAGATGAAATGTAAAAGCCGTCATGGTTTTTTGAAGAAGATCTTTCTGTGGGAAAACAACCCAGAAAGAATGAGAGGGAAAAAAAGAAGAAAGGAAGAAAAACAAGACCACATGGTAAATGTGTAAACAGGGAAGGAGTTGACACACAGTGGTGCTGTTGAACATATACGCTTAAGCCGCGGTCGCTGTAGATGAGTGACAGACGGCGTGACCACACACAGCATTCCTTGCATGTTCAACACTCTTCGGGCCAACAGACAATGAGCAAATGTTGTAAAAACAAACATGTGGAATGACCATTAGGGCTCTGGAGAATATAATCCCAATCAAGCATGTCCAAACAAATACACTGGGGTGAAAAACTTTCAGATAATTACCGCATTCTTTTAGGTTGATGAAAAGTGGCGAGAAGGAAGTTATCTTTCATTAAACAAACAAGCAAAAACATTCTACTCGATCTTATGAAACCTGATTTTGAAAGTATCTCTCTCACTAGTTTGCGTTTTAGATTAATTTTCCATAATTTGTTGTGCTCTTCGCTTGTCATTGTTATCATACATTAGAACTTTATAAGATTTATTTCCTGCTGGTTTAGTATGTTTACTCTTTATATAAGCAACAGAAGCTGCGATTTGCATTACGTTAGCTAGCTAATCCCTATTGCAAAACAATTTATTTTTAAAATGATCATAACTGTTAATAGACACAATTAGTTTGAGAGCAGACTGTTTGCTCCGCTGTTATTTGTTGCCGTTCATGTCAAACCGGGACTTGATGAAATGAAAATTTCTGGTGGACAAAAGCGTACTACCGATTGGCTTTTAAAGAAGACTTCAAGCACAGTACCTTTAGCTGCAGTAAAACCTTTGAATGGTGTGAACGTTTTAAAGAAGGCGGTACATCCATGAATGACGATCCCTGCTGAGGTGGCTCGTTCGCATGAACGTTCAGCAGCTGAGTGGATCATTTTCAGGTCAAAGAAAAAACTTAAAAAAACCCTTATAGTTTATTGACATTCTTAGTTTAAGAGTAGCTAGTTTCGTCCAGAATGTATGAATCTACAGTACAGTACAAATTAGAATTTGTAGAAAAATGAACCGACAAACCTGTAGCTTAAGAAAAACATATGATAATTATACAATGCTAATCTGAAATCCATAAGCGGCCTTGACTTCTTGCAATGTTAGCTTAAGCTTAAGTTCTAGTACAAACCAAGATGTTAATTATTTTTCATTTTCAGTTTGGATAATGTTTTAGCCCTCATCATGCTCATAAAGCGTTCCTCATAATCTCATAAAGTAAAAAAAAACTGTGATAAATAATGTGTTTTGGATAAAAAAAAAACAGTTGGATTACATTCCATTACATTGGAAGTGTAATGCCTATTAAACTGATTACTATGCATTCTTGTTGTTTGAAGTAGCAGAGGTTTATTTAGAGTTGTAGAAAAAACCTTGAAAGCTTTTAGACATAATGATAGAACTAAAGAATAAACTTGAACAATTATATAATAATGAGCCAAAGGCAAAGCTTTTGATGTAGTGCGCTTGACCTCAGTGTTTTACGATATTTTGAATTATGTTTTTTTTTTAGAAAAGGAAAACTTGTACATTAATAATAACCCTTGCTGCTGGAGTAGCCACAACTGTTGTCTGGCCCTCACAGGAAATGTAACACTGACGCCCACCACAGAGTGCAATTTGGCATCAAGAAACAGCTTCATCAGCGCTGGCGTAATTACACCATTAGAGATGTAAAGACCAGAATTTATCAAGCACAGTTTGGCATCTGACCAAACGCATATTTGCTCTGCAGGTCTTTTGAGTTTGAAGATATGGTTGGGTGAAAATTTTAATTTGCAAAACCGCCCTGAGTGTTGTCAAACAGCCAAAATGTTTAGTGTCTGTGATTTGCTTAATCGTGTTTTACACCAGAGCTACATCGCTAATGTTGCTAATGAGCATCTATCTTATCTAGAAGATGGCAAGCTGTTTTTTTTCTACTCTGGTTCTTCCTTATGTCATTTCAGCCATTTCTTTCTCTAATAATGGCTAATAGCTAATGGTTATTTTTTTTCCCTTCCAGTAATTCTGGTTGTTTAACTCCTCTTTCCTTTGGGAAATCTCATAAGCATGTTGTGTTGAACCTGAAAATGAGTACTTGCAACAGGCAGACTTCCGAGTAGAACCTATTTCCATCCATCCGTCTAGGAACTTCTGTAGTCCAACTTAGGGACCATAGAGGCCAATGGTGATTACCGTGGTATTTATTCCCGAATTACAACCGTGGTGGGACCTCCGGTCAACAATCATACGCACATTTATGCACTACAGCCAATTTGGGAACGCCAATTAGCTTAATCTACATGTCTTTGGACTCTGGGAGGAAACCGAAGTACCTGGATGAAACAAGACAAGGGGGAGAACAGGCAAAATCCATGCACACAGGCGGGAATCGAACCCAGACCCTGGAGCTAAGCACTAAGCCACCGTGCTTCCAGAAATCATTTAGAAGGGTAAATACCTTTATCTATCTAATGAAGCCTTAATGAACCCATTTCCCAATAGTTTACAAAGTAAAGTATGTACCATTGAATAACCCTTTTTTTTCTCTCCCAAGAATGTACTGTACCTAATACCAAGATCGCTAAATATTTACCTCCTGGCAGGTTCTAGAGATCAAGATGAAAAAAACTTACCAATAATTTGGAGTTAGTTCTGCACACCTACCCTGTAAATATGTATTGTAGAAATAGGTTGTTGCAGGGTGGTTTGTAGAAATCACTGGAATATTAGGAATTCATAACTTCTAAACCAAATGGTTCTACATGAAGCACTTTCTTTATGGTACCTAGTACCAGGACAGGGCATTTAAAACAACCAAGCTTTTAGATTTTTTTATTGGGTTCTTGTTTTAAATCATTGTATTTGGACTCTTTTTGGAAGGATTGATCCTTGATACTGTAACTAATTTGCCGCTTGCTTTGAGAGTTACCAGCCTTATTTAGAGCCTTATACTGTACCTTAACCGACTTTAACTTAAAACCCAGGCGGCACAGATCGATGCCGGCACCACTGCACATATGGAAGCCTTGCCGGTGGGTGTTAACAGCGAGGCTTCAAGACTTCAAACATTGTGTATTTGGGTTTTCAGATATGTCATTATATGTTTACATACATTTTGTAGCATGCGTTTTTACCTCCACTGGTTTATGGGAATGACATGGTAAATATGTAGAATCTATAAAAAAAAATTTGCATATTATTATTATTTTTTGGTCATAGAGACAAAAAAAAAAAAACATCAAAACATGTGATCTTTTGTACTGTGCTATTTCTTAGCATATGAGACCCTTTTTTTCAAGTTATGTTTGACTAAAATTAAAAATTCAGTTCATCATATTGTCTATTTTGTACTGAACAAAAGGAATACATCACTCTATACTGCACAATCCTGAACCCTAAAGTATATATGTTTACTGCTAAATAAATAATGGCTGAAATGCTCTGGGTTTTAAGGGCTACGATAATGTGTCCTTTGTGTCAAGGTAAATGATGAGGATAACTACTACGTTCTACCGCACAAGCTATGGGTTTGTCCTTCTTAAACTGAAAAGCATAAAATGAGTTTCACATTGTCCTGGTAGTAAATAAACTCCATCAACAGAGCTTTTAGTTCTTTCTAATGTGCATCCCTTTTGGTCCTGACATTATAGAGACTTTCTGTCTGCTGCCACAATTCAAACTGGCTTCGTCTGTGTTTGTAGCTGTCCCGTTAATTTCATGCGATCCAACGGCGAGTGTCGTAGCAGTGCTTACACCGCAGAGCTCAACTCATAACCAGAAATTATACTTTACGATGTGTGGTTTTGTCTGCGACAGTAAAATCAACCCAAATATTACACAGTATAAATCAGGATTTTCAGTCATTTACTTCATTTATAGCTTGAATGGGGGGGAAATTTGCTCATTCTTTATGTGGACACTAGGTCAAGTCATATTTGTTCGTTTTTTGTTTGTTAGTTTGTTTATGCTGGAAATACAATATATATAGTGGTGGTGGCTCAGGCAGTTAGATTAGATTAGATTAGATTAGATTAGATTAGATTAGATTAGATTAGACCTTATTGCCACTGCACATGTATGGTACTTGGCTCTGCGTTGGTGATTGGAGGGTTGAGGATTTGTGCCCAGCCACTGTTGAGTCCTTGGGCAAGGAAGGTCCTTAACCCTATTCCAATACATAATGCCCAGACACAGAGATGCAGAGAATCCTTAGCACCAGTTCCAAGCCTGGAGAAATGGGTGGGTTGCAGTAGAAAGGGTCGTCATCATCATCACTCACTCACTCATTGTCTATACCACTTTATACTGTATATAGTGTCTTGTGGGGGTCTGGAGACATATGGCACAAGGCGGGGTAGACCCTGGATGGGGTGTCAATCCATACTATGGGCAATTTAGGAACACCAATTAACCAAATCTGCAAGAGGAAGGGAATAAGCCCAAGAAAATAAGAGAAATGTAAAGTTTTGGGATTTTGTTTGGTGGATTTGACATAAAACTTTGATGTGCACCATATATACTCTGTCTCATTTGTTAAAAGGTAAAAAAATAAAGAGACAAAACTATATATTTTTTTCATATCAAAGAAACATTTCCCATCAGAAACCAAACCTGTTCTTTATGCTGCGCCCACATGTTCAAAACGACATCCGCAAATCCAAGGAATGAAGCACAACAGGAAAAAGAAAGAAAAAAAAAACGTGGACTCGCTAGTGCGACATGAAAAAAGCTGACCCCGGAACAAAACAAATATTTAACAGGGAGGTTTTATGACAAGTGACAATCCTCTGCTGTTCGTTTACACCAAACAAAAAGAAAGAAAAGAAAAGATGCTGCCACATTCCTCACGTTAGCTCCCTCTCCCTCCATATGGAGCACACGAGACCGGCCCTGCAGAGCAGACACGGCTCCGGGTGCAGAGGAAGTGAAGCTTTTTCATCAGCAAGGGTCAGTAAATTCCTTTTTTTATTGCACTTCACTGTTATAGACGTGGTGCGCAGGTAAGGGATGGATTTCCTGCATTCCTCATGCCGGCTCTTATACCATTTCTCAGATTAAAATATAATTCGGGTAAGAATTATGATGGGAGTTCCAGTGATGGGGCATGATTTCCTGAAACCTGTTGAAGATTTATTAAAGTTTCAAAATGAAACGTTGTGCAGGCCAGCATTCTTATGGGATGATTGCTTCATTGTTTTTACACATGTAATTTTTAGAATATATCATTAATTTATTTATTTTCGCCTGTGATTTTTACATGTGATTATAACAAATTCTTTATTTTTTCACACTTTTAAAATAATTTATTTTCAGGAGTATTTTTTGTTCAATTTCTTTTTTTTCTTGTACAAATAGCAAATAACATATTAACATAATAACAAATTCTTTTTTATGTGTTTCTTTCTTTCTTTCTTTTTTTTTTTTTTTTTACCCATATGTGAATGTTTTAAACTTATACTTAAATTGTTTGTTTGTTTCTGGGCATAGTGGTTAACAATGGTGGTTTAATTCGTGCCTTGGGTCTGTACAGTATGTGTAGAGTTTGCATGTTCCCTCTGTGCATGTTCGGTTTCCTCCAGGTACTCCGGTTTCCTCCCACAGTGGGCTCATTGGTGTTTCCGAATCAACAATAAATGTGTTTGTGTTCATGCCTAGGATTAGTTGGTACATGATCCTGTGTATGTTTGTTTTTATTTGTAGTCTCTAAGCAAAATGATGATAAAAATATTGTTTAGAGTCATACACCATATGCACAAAAATATTTGATTTAATTATTGAATTCCTTCGAATTCCCAGTGAAGGTCAATCTTAATGCTTCAGAATACCAAAATATTGTTTACAATGTTGTGCTTCCAACTTTGTGCCAACAGTTTGGTGAAGGGCCTTTTCTATTCCAACATGACTGAGCCTCAGTGCACAAAGCAAGGAGTATAAAGACATGGTTTGATGAGTTTGTTGTGGAAGAACTTGACCGGCCCAAACACAGAGCCCCGACCTCAAACGTCCATTGAGCGCCTTTGGGATGAACTGGAACGGAGATTGCGAGCCAGGCCTTCTCTTTGTCCGAAAATCAGTGTCTGACCTCATAAACACTCTACACAATGAATGGGCACAAATTCTTCTGCATAGGCTTCCAAGAAGGGTGGAAGCTGTTACAGTACAGCTGTAACTCCATATTGTATTTATCATGTATTTGGGTACAATGTCGTTGCCCAAATACTTTAAAAAAAAAAAGTAATCCGTCCATCTGTTAATAAAGTTTAAACTTTACTAGTAAACATTCTCAGCCTCGGCGGCTTAGATGACTTGTTTTTGGTTTATTTGCAGTCTCGCTCCGGCCCTGATGTTCCCATGCGCACCAGAAGCGCAGATAGTGACATATGCAAATAGTAGCCACTAGAGGGATACACACGCATACACACTTCCCCCCTGAGCGCTTCTGGAGGCAGGGGAAAGTTCTCTAGCCTTGCCTGCTTTTTACCTGTGTGAGTCGACTCCCCTCCACCACCCTCCATTCCTCCACCTCCCTCCAGCACACCAGAGGAGGAAGGACTAAAAAGCAGAAACTCCTGAGTCTTCAAAGCAAAGCATCGCGCACTTCGCATCGCAGCGCAGCGCAACGCAACGCAACCTGCCCTTCCTTCTTTTCCTTCCTGCATGTCCGTCTGTCATTCAGTCACTCAGCCTCTCTCTCTCTCTCTCTCTCTCTGTCTGCACCCATGTGAGGATCCCGCGATGCCTGGCTCCAGCGCGCCCTGACTCCATCCAGCAACTTTCGAGCCCAAATGCAACTTTCGCTACTTTTATTCCCAATACTGCAAGCTCTCGAGTTTCTACACGCGTGTGCCGTTTCTGACATCGTGTTGCGAGTGGGATTTAAAGAACAACAACAACAAAAAAAGAAAAACGCGCACAGGCTCACCACAGACTACTGGAGATCCATTCTGTAAGAGATGAGATGAGATGAGATGAGGGGGGCTTGATTCTGATTCCGATCTCAACTCTGATTGATTACTTATTAGTCAGTCACCCCCCCCCCCCCCATACACACACACACACACCCACAGACACACCACCACCACCTCCACCTCCTCCCTCTCTTTGGATCCCCAGATCCTTTCAAAAGGCAACGTGGAGCGCAGAAATGAACGCACTGCCGAGCGCACTGGCGAGCTCCGGTCCGAGCAGCTGAAGACTCACTTTGGTAAGCATGAGGAGCAGCGCGGTGGCGGCGCGTGCTTTATAGAGACTAATATTAAATAAGAGCGCCGGTGCTTCGGGGGTGTTTGTTGATCTTCGGCTTGACAGCTGCGTACAGGGGGTGGGGAGGGGGGAGCTCTTTTTTTCTCTAGAACTTGATTGCGCCTTTGCGCGTTTCCAAATTCCCTTTAAAATAAATAAAATAAAAATATTTCTACGCATATATATTTATATAAATATATAAATATAAAAAAAAAAGCAAACTAACAACAGCAAAATGAAAGTGTGGACTTTCCTGCCGTGGCTCCCGTGCCTCGTTATCCTGATCCTGTGTGTCGGGTCGGAGTGCGGCCCCGTGTGGAGGAAAGGTCGATCCAAGCGCGAGCTCGTGAAGCTCCGGGAGGCTCGGGCGAGCGTGCCGGGCGCGTGCGCCACCCGCCTTCCACGCGGCAAGCGCTCCGTGCCCGGGCTCGAGCGCCGCCTGCCCCGCCAGCGCCGGCGCGCCTCCGCGGCCGACGACAACGAGGACGCGTCCGTCTCCGTCTCCGCCGCGTCGCCCGCGCGCTACGGCCGCGCCGTGCACTTCACGGGACGCGGGGACCAGCTGCGTCTCAGACAGGCGGAGGAGATCCCCAGGGGAAACTTTACGCTCGGCATGTGGGTGAAGCCCGAAGGAGGACAACGCTCCCTTGCCGTGATCGCAGGTACGTGGACGTGATTTATTCATTTATCTATCTATCTATCTATCTATTTTCTTTTTGTGGATGTTGTTTTTTTTTCTTTTAGATGACCTGATTTGATCTCAAACTTTAAAGTTCCTCTGTGCGTAAAAGCGCACGTCATTCATGGGGCTTTGGCGCGGAAACAGACATTTTATGCAGGAATTACATGATGATATGATATAATCAGGTTCTGGAAGTGACAGCACGGCGGCTTAGTGGTTAGCACTGTCGCCCTGCACCTCCAGGGTGCGGGTTCGATTCCAGCCCCAATTCTGTGTGCATAGAGTTTGCATGTTCCCCCCGTGTCTGGTGGGTTTTCTCCTGAGTTCCTTCCACAGTCCAAACACACGCAGGTTGGTGTTTCCAAATTGTGTGTGTGTGTGTGTGCCTTGCGGTGGATTGGCACCCGATCCAGGATGTACCCCGTGCACTAAGTCTCCTGGGATAGGCTCCAGGTCCGTCTCGACCCTGAATACAGGATTGGGCGGTATAGACGATGATGATGATGATGATGATGAGGTTCTGGGAGTGAACTGCGTAAAATAATATATAAATATTTTACAGATTTTACACGCAAAGTTTTGAACAAGTGGGTGTATGGTGCGTGACAGCGCGTGCATGCAGAATTGTTGTGCAGATGAAAACTTTCAAATAATTTCTTTTATCCCTCTGTGTGTGTGTGTGTGGCATTTGTGCATCTCGTCTGGAGACAGCTGACAGGCATTCGTTTCACTTTAAACACTAACCATGTCTATTTTATGTAATTTTATTATTATTATTATTATTATTATTATTATTATTATTAATTAGATTCTGTATTTCATTAAGCGTTTCCTCCTGATCATGTGATCCACAAGCTGTGGGAGAAATCTCGCTTGTCTATCAGGGTTTCCCTCGTTTTCAGAGCGCAAAGTTACACACACACACACACACACACACACGCGCACGCACTTCCAGCCGTCTCACTCCAGACCAAATAAAGGAAGAAAAAAAAAGGATTTACTTATGCGCTTTGGCGCGCGGCACTTCGGCACTTTGACTTGACGCGCTAACCGGGGAACGGGTTGCCAGATATATTAATCCGTTATTCTTTTTTTTTTTTTTTACATTGATACAAGTCTGCTTTTTGCTTAGCAGTCATACTTTATACATGTTACAATGTACAGTATAGGAGTCTATGATTTATATTGATTTATAATGAGTGATTTATAAATGTAGATAAAAAATAGGTGGAAAAACTACTGACATGGTAACCCTGCTTGGTGCGTTGTAAATCACATGCCTGACAGATTGTTAAAATGATGCCCTGCCAGTGATCATGTAATTATTGCACACACACACACGTTTTTTTTTTTTTTTTAGAGGAAAAGTGTGTAAGTACTGTATGTGTTTGTAAGAGGATTTTCTTCTAATATTAGTCTATATATATATATATATATATATATATATATATATATACTGTATATATATATATATATATATATATATATATATATATATATATATAATTTACTATATATATATATATATTTATATATATATATATATATATATAATTTACTATATATATATATATAATTTTCACAGTTTCTGTAGTTTTTTTAGACACCATGCCTCAAACAAAAAAGAAAATTATATTTACAGTATATATTGTACATATAAATAAAATCTATATTAAAATCTATATTTGAATTTATATATTTAGTACTAAAATACGTATGAGTTTAGTCATACATTTTTACTGCAAGACTTAATCCAGTAGTAGAGATACTGTTGTTCAGTTTATGATGCTGAAATAGATTGGTCTGTGTGTGTGTGTGTGTGTGTGTGTGTGTGTGGTGGGGAGGGGAGGGGATCTGTGGGAGATGTGTGAGATCTGAACACAATACTCCCCCTAGTTGCTCTTTTCCCAGCGATGACATCATCTGTTTGAAAGTCGAAGCAGCTTGGGTCTTCAGAGAGCGGCGCACAGACACGGATGAGCCTTGTTCTATATAGAGTGGGAAAAATTCCTACATGACATTGGCGGTTTTCGAACAACCCCGGGCATTTTCATGGGAGCTCTGAGTCACGTTATTTGTCGTACTGTTTGTCCTTTATACAGAGGGAATCCAGATGAATTATGCATCAGGCATGTCGTGTAACGGCATGCAGTTGATCTTTGGTTTGCATCCTGCCTCTGGATGTCTGGTTGGTGCTTACTGCGAAAGAAGTCCTTTTTTAAAGCAATTCTTTCCCTGAGACAAGCCGTGTATCAGTTTTTCCCTGGATGGCGTTATTTGTGTGAGTGTGTTTGTGTGTGTATGTGTGTGTGTGGTGTTTCTATCAGACCTGGTGCAGCATCATCTTTCTGTTTCACCTGGATGTCTGATCCAGCAGGTTTTTTTTCTTTTTTTCATTTTCAGCACAAACTAGACAAGATGGACTAAAATGACCTTGCTTAAACCTGAGACATCAATGTATGTAGGTTAAAAAGCATTCATCATGACACTATACCGTGTCACTTTTATAATTCAGGTTTCATGGCACCTGAAGCACAAAAGTACAGCTTCTTTATTAGTCAGGTGCAGCCATTCTTGAAGCAGTGAGTCTGGGACACATACAGCGAACTGCATTGAATTCAGGACCTTGAACAGCGCTGAGGTGATGTTTGTGTCTCTACGGGAAAAAGAGAATGCTTTGGAAAACCTGGTCTCGTGTAATTAGGGTAGACAGAGGTCGGTAAACGAGATGCGGCCATCGGAGAAAGAAAGAACGGAGCGAACATCCATGAGTTGTCAAAGTCGCTGAGAGACTTGGCGGTGAAAATCATCTCTAATAGTCATGACGCAAAAGGGACATTGCGAGAACATCCCATATCAAATAAAAGACAGTGAGAAAGAGAGATTGCCTAATCGGCACTTGCACAAGATGGTTATAAAACTGCAGGAAAAGCAGATTTGTATCAAAGATGACTTCTAGGTGACTTGTTGTGTAATTTTCAGAGAAGTGATGAGTCAGATTCAGCCTTTTCCATCAGGGGAGTGCGGACTTAATAATAATAATTTATAGCAATGATCCATAACACCAGTTTGACAATCTCTTCGGTTATACTTGACTTGTACCTGCACTCAGGTATGGATCATTCCGCTGAATTCTTAATTCTGATTGGTCAGATTTATTTTCTATACCCGCAGCACTGGCACTAATACTGACCCAGTCTTACATTTATTTACCCTGAGTATCAGCCTGGGGGTTTAAATGAAGTTGCTAACAAATTTATTAGAAAATATGACAAAACCTCACATCTTCCTCACATATTCAACTAGAATGATGGAGCTAAAGTTGAGAAACTGTTGAGGCTTTCATTGCTGACGTTTTTTTGTCTTTAGTATTCTTTAAGGGTCAAAAGAAAGAAACCTCTTCAAATTCAGGCCTTACCAAGTCTTGAATCTGAATACATATACGGACATTTAAATTTGCTAATCAATTAGTGAAATTGCATGACATTCCTAATATGCAAACGTCCCCGCATGCACACACACACACACATGCATGGGAAAATGTAAATGCTTTGGCTTAATTGAGCGTGGCAGCCTTGTGACATGTGTTTACATGAAGGACCCTACAGGCATTTTAGCACACCTACCTTTTAGTTCAAGCACTCATGCTGATAGATGGCAGACTTTTCTCGCAATGTCAACGCAAGCCTGTAATGTTTAACAGCGCTGACCTCTGAGGTCGGCTCTGATGCTCCGAAAGCACAGACGCGCTTGTTGTTGACCCGGAGAGAACGTTCTCACACATTGTTCCTAAAACCATGTAAGAGGCGAGACATAGTGAGTGAGGGACGGTGAAGACCAGGAACAGACTGAAGCAATGTGGAAGCATGACTCTGTTTTGACTCACAACTCTCTCACAGTGTTTAGATATGTTAACACAGACTCCCTGATTGTGGATGTGTGTTGGTTTTAGGCAGGACACAAGTAAAAAGGACATATTTCTATAGGTTAGAAATTTACTGAGAGAGAGAGAGAGAGAGAGAGAGAGTGATAAGGACATAGGGGTAAACCAATTTGATATTAGTGAACATGCAACCTGACACATGCTTGCCCAGAGAAAAAGTGTGGAATGGTGGCATGGTGGCATTGGCTTAAATTTCCAAAACAGTTAGTTAGCTAAAATTTGTATTGGCCGCTTATGACCTTGCTTAATTCCTTTTCCATCTACCAAGACCAAATGTCTATCAAAATGGACTTTAACATAAAAAAAAAGATAAGAATCCACTTTTAAAGTAACATGGAGCACAAATGCCATCCAAGGGATGTTATGGTGGAGCTCCAAAGGTTCTGGTTTAATCCAGTTCTTTGTTGATCTTGTTATACATCTGGGGGTTAAGGGCCTTGCTCAAGGCCCAACCGTGGCAACTTGGTGGTGCTGGGATTTGAACCTGGGACCTCCCACTCAGTAATCCAACCCCTTTACCACTGAGCTACCCCTGCATACTTGTTTGGTGGGTGGGGATCTCTGATTTCTTATCCAGCATTAAATGAAATTACTCACTCTAAATTGGCCCTGGATTTGAATATGTCTGCCTATCATGGTCTTGTAGGGGACCCAAGGTAGCTCAATGATTAAGGTGTTGGGGTAGTGATCAAAAGGTCCCAGGTTTAAATCTCAGCACCATTAATTTGCCTCTGCAAGGCCCTTAACCCTTAACTGCTTAAATGTATGATAAGATAAAAAATGTAGGGTACTCTGGGTAGTAACATCTGCCAAGTGCTGTAAATCTAGATATATGTAAGGTTTGCTCATAGACTCCGAATAAACTCCCTGACCAAGATTCAGTGGCTCCAGAAGATAGATTTGGAGAACCAAAATTTTTGTCAGTGGATTTGTCTTATCCCTGTTATCTCACAGAATTATCTAGCATCCAATATACTCTATGCATGCATCAATCTGTAACGCTGTGTTCATAAGCCCGAATAAGCTACATAAGCTCTTCCTGGCATCTGACATAAACATTTTAAAATATTTATCTCAGTAGGTATGAGTGAGTGGCTTATCTAAAGCCAGAGCAACGAAGGTATGAAGTCAGCTATCATATATATGTGTCAGCTTAGGCCAGGTTATGTCAACTCATTTGGGTGTTATGTCAACATGACACTAAAACTTGGGTAAGCAGGCTAAATTGTTCTTAGACAATGCTATGTCATGTAATTCCTGCGTTATGTCACCTTGACATCAACAATGACATCAGAGGCTTTTATAATGACCAGCTTGTGTTGGAAAAAAATCTATTTACAAGTTTGACCTATGAAGACCGCTCTTGAAGTAAGATGATATCTGGCAAGCTAACAACCCTCTCTTCACATTTATATATCATCTTTCCTAGTTTTACTTTCTCAATCCTGCAGATGTTTTCCGCTCTCCAGATTACAACATAGTTCGTGACCAGGATAGCGTTCGTGTCTGATCCATTGTCCTACTTATTTTCTCTCACACAGGCCTCTTTGATAAGTGTTTCTATGCCTCGAGCGACCGGGGCTGGCTGCTGGGTATCAAGACTGTTAGCGAGCAAGGCAACCGAGACCCTCGCTTCTTCTTCTCTCTCAAGACGGATCGTGCTCATAAGGTCACCTCCATCTACTCCAACACCAATTACCTGCCTGGGCACTGGGCCCATGTAGCAGTCACCTATGATGGCATTTATATGAGACTGTTTGTGAATGGTGCACAGACTGCTGTTAGTAGAGAACAGTCTGGAGATGTCTTCTGCTCCCTTACTAAGAAGTGTAAGGTAGGTCATTGACTTTAATCTCCAGGCTCTGTTTGTTCCATTATTAACTATGGGGTTAACAATCTCAATGACATTGAAACCAATTTGTTTGAAAAAGAATGTTCTCATTTATACCATATGTTTTATCAGTTGTGGTATCTTCATCAGCCCAGACATATCATTGAGTCATAGTAATAACAACAGCCCTGACTTTAAGTGCTTTTGCTTTAAATTTTTTTTAATTGTATTGAATTGCAATCTAATCTGAATCCCAAGGTGTTGATGGTGGGTGGAAATGCCTTAAACCATAATTACAGAGGTTCTGTTGAGCGGGTGACTCTGTGGCGTCAAGCCCTCTCCCAGCGGCAAATCATAAAGGACATGCATGGCCACATAGATCCTTACAATCAAGTGGACCTCATCATCCGGGAGAACTTTGAGCACCCTGATCGCAAGTGGCTGGTGGTGAAGGATGGGAATTTCCCACAACCAGATGAAGGTCCTCGGGCTGGGCTGGACTCTCTGGACACAACCCTGGAGCCGCCAACTTGTGGACAGACAGTGTGCGATAACGTGGAGGTTGTGCACAACTACAACCACACCTGGACCTTCCGGAGACCCAAGACAGTGCGCTACCGTGTAATCAACGTTTATGATGACGAGTACCGCAGACCTACCGTGACTGATCAGCAGATCTATTTGCAGCACCAGGAACTGAACGAGGTCTTCAGCATGTACAACATCACCTGGGAGTTGACAGTTCATAACGTTAGCAACTCCTCACTACGATCCCGGTTAGTGCTAGCCAACTGTGATATCAGTAAGGTGGGCGATGAGGACTGCGATCCTGAGTGTAACCATACCTTGACTGGATTCGATGGTGGCTACTGCAAGCCCAGGGCCTACTGTGCTGATCGTAAGCAAGGCAATGGTGTGTGCGATCCAGAGTGCAACTGGGATAACTTTGCCTATGATAAAGATGACTGCTGTAACCCCAATGTTACCGATGTCACCAAGACGTGCTTCAATCCTGCCTCGCGTTTAAGGTAAGGTGTCGATTCTGTCAGATGAATCATTTCTTTTTTAAATGTCATGTTTAAAAAAATTAAATAAAACAGTAAATCCATTATTTTATGTTGATGTTGGACAGATTGACATTCAACACTACCTCTTTGCCAAAAACTAGGGCGAGATTGACGTCATTCTCCAGAGTATGGGAATTTGCTTGTGGTTTTAAATGTAATAGGTTTTGTAGGATCTTTCATTTGTGCCCTGAGTAACTTTTAGACATATGACAAGTGCAACCACGCCAACTGGCAAGCAATTTCCATAGCAGAAAAACCACTGCCATCCTTGGCATTCCAAGTGGGACATAGCTGCACTTTTGCATTCCACTGGAATACAGCTTTCTGGCCATTTCTTAGGCTCATGAATCATCCCACACTCTGGAGAGAAAGCCGTATTCCTTGTTCGGTAAAAAAAAAAAAAAAATATATACATTTTCCCAATTTATCTATCACCCAATTCTCCATGGTGACCAGTATACTCTATATTCAATTACAGTTTCATAGTCATTTGTCAGTCTACACAGTCTGCTACTAATATTCTCATAGTCACAGCCTTACCTTATTTCCAGCTCTCGGTAAAGATCTAAATGTATTTTTCCTCTGAGGAAGCACTCTATCTAGTTTGTGGTTGTTAGATAATAATGCTAGCATTTTTAACAAATGACAAGCGTCTTAGCTTTAAAACACACACACACACAAAGAATGATTCAATCCAGGAATACCTGAGGTCACTGGGGAGAAAGCACATGATGTTTACAATTTCTCCTCAACCGTCTGGTTTAACTTTGGCCAGATCTGCACTGGATCTCTGTAGTAGGCCAGCTGTTGCTAATATTGTAAAGACAGCCATGTTTAAAGCTACCATGTTCACCTTGCTTAAAGATAGAAGATTTATTGAATAGAAGCAGAAGTTGAAGTTAAGCACATGCTGCTTTGATGGATGATAAGGATTATTGAGGAATGTCCAGAGAATAATAAAGGAGTTGATGAGGCAGGGTTAAATATAACACTTATCATGGTCTTATAGTGTATTCTGCGGTTTTACTCCAAAATCATTTTCCAAAATCAGCTTCTAGAATGCAATTAGGAATGACTAGGCATAGCTTGAAATTAGCAAGAATAAGCAGAGTGAGTGACTCCCCTTGTCTTCGTGTTTGTTCAAATCCCTCGCGTTTCTCCACTGATTGAGTTTATCAAGGGAACAACAGTGTTTTCTATTAGTCACTTAATCCCAGCGCAGTCTAGACAATTGCCTCCACTTGCATTCCTTAAGTACTTCAAGTGACTCTGTGTGCGGGCTGCTAGGTGACATCAGACTTGCATAAAAGCGCTTGTATTATTATTTTTTTCTTGCCGAAACTTATCCTATTGCAATCATCAAGGGGTCATTTATCATCAGACATCTGGTCCAGTTACAGAAATCAGCAGCTGGCAAAGGCCAAGCATGAGATTGAAATATTACGACTGATGGGATAAAGATTGTTTCTTCGAGAGATGGTTTGAGAGACGGCCAAGGTGCGGAGTGTGGGGAGGAGGAGGAGGAGAAAAAATCTTGAGTGACACAAAGTAGGAGATGATCTCTTCAGGTGGTTGCTTGTTTTCTGTTGATTGTGGTACACCATCCAGGGAGACAAACCGAAATGCAGTGCTGCAAACGTTCACCAACATTCCAGCCTAATTGTGGAATTCTGGACCAACATTTCGCTTCATGCATGCGGAAACAATGGATGATCTGGGGTTTATTTTTGCAGACCTAGAGTCTGGTACCAGTTTGCTTGTTTGGGAATCGGGCTAGAAGGAAAGAGAGAGAAGGTTCTCAGAATTCGGTCATTGAAAAATGTTTTACAAATGATTCCTGGTTAATTTTTTTCTTTTTATTTATTTTTTTGTTCAGGGTGCATGTTTTGTTCCGATTTTTTAGTCATTTCCTGACTTTCGTCAGTTGTTTGTTTTTTACTTTGCGCACTTTGTTTGGTGCTCTGCGGTACACACAGATGGCAGTGCTTCTACTTGGAACCAAATGCACTGTAGTTATGTACTGTAATAAAATTGCCTGTCATGGCTCAGTTCCCAAAGAGATTATTCACAGGTGAAAGGTGAGTGTACCTGAGTGGTTGAGCGTTCTTAGCCAATGCTTCACTGTGTCACATTAATAAGGTAAATGAGGTTCTAGGGGTGGGTTTCAACCGTTCTGCTGAGCTGTGACATGGAAGACTTACCCCAAAGTCCTGAACTCTACAGTCTATAAAGACAAAAACAGGACATTAATGTCTTTGTCTTAATGCAACCACTTTTAAAGCCACAACATCCTTGTAAAACAACCAAAAACAAACCTGTTGCAACCGTAAGTACAGTGAGTTTTAGATATGTATTGGTATTATTATTTTTTTTTTTCTAGAATTTATACGATTAAAACAAAAATAAAGTTTGCTCTGCAACGAAATTCCTCTACTGTAGAATTGGTGACATTTAAGAAACTATCCCTAAAAAATGTAAAGCCTTGGTTTTCAAAGAGGTTTTATTTTAATACGGCTGAGTTGCATACCCGTGGGTTTAAATTCTAGACCTGGTGTTGGGGTCACCTAGGGGTGAAAGGAGTTCTTACCAGTACTATGTAGGTGAGAAGAATAAACTATAAGGTGGTGCTCAGTCCTAGAGTCCTATATGCCTCTACTTACAGTATTGTACAGTACTTTGGAAGCTTGTGTGCTAGGTACACTATGCTTTAGAATCCCTTGTTCCACACACCAGGTAGTGGCTTAGAGATTGATTTGGGATTCAGCCTTGTTTTCGAGGCTGGCTAGCTTTGAAGAAAGTGGTAAGGTGAGTCGTGAACCTGTCAGGGAGTTGGGGGATGCTCACGGTCATGTCAGAATGCTTTGGAAGCCATTACTAAGGTGAATAAGTGATGTTTAAGATGATGTAACGTCAACAGATGTGTTTTCTCTCAGGCATCTTCCCTCCTCTTTTTCTAGTAATCCGTCCCTGCACTGAATCGTTTATTGGTATGCAGTACCGGACCACTGGGTCACTGCAGATTAGGATCTAGGATCGGGAAAACTGAATGTTCAACCATCAAATACATTTGGCAGAAAATTAGCACATTCTTCTGAAGTTCTGCTGAATGAGTAACAAGGAAGCCAATTTATTTTTTTTGACCGAATATGTTTGTTTTCATTGTTCTGCTCTGGTTCTTAATGATTCATTTAGCAACAACCCTGTGCCAGAGACATTCTCCCCAATTTACCACCATTAATTATCCAAAAGAACACAACTACTGGCTGTGTCCATATTTGGTATAGTACAATACATCTGGTATGCAGGGTGCGTCTACATGTGCATTGAAAAAGCTGTGTCTGTTTGCTTTCTAAGCTCATAAGAATGAAGCAGTAAGACAAGGTGTGAAGGTAGAGACCTTGTTTCGCCTCATTTTGTTTTAAATAGATCTTTGAATTTGGTATTTCCTTCAATTTCCTCTTTGATGGCCAGCCCAGAGTTTCCAGAAATTTAGCTCTGGCCTCAGCTTATTTCAGTGTACCAGTAATCAGAATCTGTGAATGTGGTTAACTTGTTTAAAGCATCACTTCTAGAACTTAATGTTTGGTTGGCGAAGGGACATAAAAAAGGATGAATGAAATGGGTTTGGTTTGACTCAAGACCAGATGTACGATTGAATCTGGAGAGATATAACAGCATAGAGGTATGACAGATTACTTTAAAAGCACAGATGATATCAGCAAAGTCCAATGAGACTCTCTTTTATGAACAATATATGGGTGGAAATGGTTTAAATGGTTTAAAACTAGCTTCTAAACATTCAGTTTAAAAGAGTTAGGATTGATGATTTAACAAATCAGTCTATTTCAATTGGCTCTTGTTGTTTGACTTCTCTTATTAAGGATAAGCCCATCAAATTTGCATGTTTTTACTTGGCACAGGTCTTATGCCTCTTTCATACATACAGGAGTGTGACAAGAAATATCATATAGAGCAATCTCGGCAAGAAAATGATCGTTCCATGATGCATTCACATTTTTGCTGAACTTGTAGGACTTCTCTATCTCCTCGGTCACTCCTCAATCTCACTATCACTGTCCTTCATCTATCACAGTGGCAAGAAAAGGCTGGAGTGGAAGAGAGGCTTGGGGCAGTTGGAGTGAGCCCTACTAGAGCACAGGCGCCCCGAGAAATCTCCTGGAGTATGAGAAAACTTCTCACCAAAATCGTGCACAGTGAGATTTTTTTGTCAAACTCCTGTATGTATATAAGGGGTCTTATGCTGGATGCTCTGGACGCAATGCTTACAACCATCCCAGTTTTATGTTGGCTTGATTAGCACTAGAACTAAGGATACGCTAAATCCAGTGAATGGGTTTGGGCTTGGAATCGAATTTTTCAAAGCTGAAAAATCCCGACGGGTTGATTTCCAGAGGCTTCTAGTCGACTATAAAATATATCGCAATGAAAGCTGTTGTAAGATAAAATGGCAAGATTGTACCTCGACTGAACTGATGGCAGCTGATGACAGAAATGAGGGTCTTCGGCAGAGTCGCTGAGCCTTGGAATATCACCATTGTCTGAATAAAGAGGAGCCAGTTAAGGTGGTTTAGTCACCATAAAAAGACATCCTCTGGCTGGTTCCTGCTATAGCTGTATCAGGGCATCCACTGGTCAGAGACCCCATGGAAGACCTGGAACTTGCAGGAGTGAACATATTTCATAGTTGGTTTGGATAAGAATCTCCCAGGACCTGCCTGGAATCTATGGCTGGGGATAGAGAAAATAAAAATGTTGTGAAAGAAAGTTGGGAGGGTATGAATGGACAGGCGTCCTATCCATATTATATTTCAATCTCACATTCAGTATTGTTGAGCAAGTCTCTGGATGTTGCACAATCCTGACCATAATGAAGATGAATAAGAATGAAAAGAACCTTGAGAGACCAGTGTTGGGGGACGTTACTTTTTAAAGTAACTAATTACATTACAAAATTACTGTCTTTAAAAAGTAATCAGTTACATTACAGCGTTACTTTCTGATAAAAGTAACCAGTTGGAGTATTTTGCCATTGCAGAAAATAAAAATTCCTTTGTGATTCCTCATGCATGTTGTTTTAGTCAAGACCTTTATAATTATTCTACCGTCATCACTCAGCGAAGTTTGGCCCATAATCTGTTAACTACTAATACTAACACCTACGCGGTTTCGCCACAAGTTTTGGCGCTGTGATAAGTTTCTATCTTTCCGCGCGTTGGTACTTGCACACGGATTTCAAAACGCAAACCCTTTAATCAAACACTTTTACAATTAATTGTAATTCCAGTCCATATAACCATATACTAAATCTTAGATAGAATAGGATTGGACCTTCAACAGGAACCTCCAGAAAGTTATAACTGAATTACTAATTAGCGCCTCCCCCACATACAAACCTGGAAATCCTTAAAAAACATTATCTAAAAAAATTATGGCATTCCTGTCATTATTAATATAAGCAAACTTACATCATTTCTTGGAACTAAACCAAGAACAACTTGAGCCTGTCTGTTTTGCTTCAGCAAGTCCATTCACCTGTCCCGAACATCTAAATCACTCCATCAATAAACAGATAATGAGACTTGGGCAGAATGGTACTAAGCATCTCTTAATACCCTGCTGGTAGTCTCTCCGGCACGTCATTTGACAGGCGCGAGCTGTCAGGAAACAGGAATTTGTATTTATATTTGGAATATCTTACATAAGGAACTCCAGGAATTCTTCTCCGTCTCTGACAAACAGATGGTTGCGATGTGTTGTGAGTGCAATTAAAATGCTGTAGTTAAACATCTGTGCTTCTGGTACATATTGCTGTACTGTAGCTAAGTTTATCATTTAGAAGGATGACGTACAATTTATTGAGCTTCTGTCACGGCATAAACCGAGCTTCTTTAAACCGAGCTAATTACGTAACACAGCTTTGATTTTTTTTTTTTGGTTGTTTGTTTTTAAATAAACAATTCTTTTACGATCTCTTGTGTGTTTTGACGTCACAGGATAACGAATGTATGATGAGAGTGTAGGACAATTAAACATACCTCCATGTGATGTTTGGACACCCTTCCACAGCTGGAGTGTGTCATCCCAGTGTGTGGTCTTCATTTAGACTAGCTGTCTGGAAGCACCCGTTAATGTCAGGCAAACATGTCATTGGTTTTTACGGCTCGGGTGAGTTTTCGGTCACAATTGCTGCATGTGGTTATGGTTTATAGCTTTACAGTAAGGCAGTGTGATGCAGCATGATAGCTGGAACCCTGCCAGGGTCTTGCATGCTGATGAAACGTCCTTGTTTATCAGGATGTCACTTCTGGTTGACATTATTCTTTTCCATGATGGCTTAAAATGACTCGACGTTAACGTTTGATCATAATATATACAGTCAGATAGTTAGGCATGTATACAGTGATTAGATACCAAGGAATCATCTGAACATGGGACCCTGGCAAGAAATAAATGAGCAACTCCAAATATGGCATAGAATTGCTTCAAATGTAATGCGTCTCTGTCTTAAAGTAATTGTATGATATGAATATGGATTAGTTAAAAAAAAGTATTTAAAGCACACACTTTTAAGTGCCCTTTATGAACTATGATAAATTTTATAAGAACGTGTTTTATTGTTTTAAGCAAGGTGAAAATGGTATTGGAAAGTGGGAGCTACTGTAGTATTAAGGACTCAGTGTCTTGTATGACATTCAATGCAAATGAAGGCTTAGGGGTGGGTAATATTTTTTTGGTGCAACCAAAGAGGTAACTTTGTAAATCTTTACACCACAGCCAATGATTACATTTTATTTAATGCCGGAAATACATGTAGGTTTATTATCTTTAGAATTAAAGTTATACTTATAGCTATAAAAATTCATTCTTAAGTTAATACAATTTAAGGAAATATGTTAATATTACAAAAAGGGTGTTAAGAATTTAAACCAACAAAAAAAGAAGTTTGTTTTGTCACCGAGCACCGGCAAAAAGAATCTCAAAGTCGTTCCAGTTACAGAAAGCTTTTAAGATATATAACTAATAAAACTAAATTGAATTGAAGTTACTTTTAACTGTTACAAAATGTTGACATTGGAGACTCCTTACATTCCTAAGACCTGAGTCGGTGGTGTTGCATTATGACACTTTACAGCCTGGATTACGAAATACATTCAGTGAAAATTGACATAGCTCTCATTTCATTTCATTAAAGAGCATTGCCCTCACTATCCGAAGGTGTTAAAAGCAGGAAATCATGTTGCAGGTCTAGTAACTTCCATGTCCGAAGCGTCTTTTAGAAGTCAGCTGTCATTGCATTGTAGTATCAGTTATAATACAACCAGATGGCACAGATGAAACAAGTCCTAATGAAAAGCCGTGTAGGTTCACGTCAAGTGCTTTGCGTAGCCCTATGAATGCGGCCCTTATACAGAATGTAATGCATACTTCTTCTAAAGATTTTTTTTATTTTTTTTTTACAGGGACAACCTAATTTTTTTCTGTTCTTCTCTGATTTCCATCACTAATGAGAACCACATTCTGTATGTTTATGTGTGTTTGCACCCACAGGGCCTACCTGGACGTGAAGGAGTTGAAAGATATCCTCAAAGTGGACGGCTCTACGCACCTTAACATCTTCTTTGCCAATTCCACTAATGAGGATCTGGCTGGAGTGGCCACCTGGCCGTGGGACAAGGAGGCCCTGACCCATCTCGGTAATAAAGTGTGTTTAATTCACACTAGATGAATAACAAATGAGCTCTCGCTTTGATCCGTTCCTGATTGAGTGTGGCGCTATTATTGGTATAACTGCATCTCAGAGGTTCTGTTTCATTTGTTACGGACCCCCCGATGGCTCCAGTGTTTACGTTTTTAACTTTTAGACTTACATAGCTGACTCAATTCATCATCTGATTTCGAGTTAAATGAGTCGTAGGTGCCAGAGCTTTGTTTGAACTTTTCATTCCTTTTCAAGGTTTAAAAAAAAAAACAACAAAAAAAAACATACACATTGGCAAATATTGCGTTAATTAATTCCAGCTTCCTGACTACAAGCTTCCTTTGTTCTTCCAGGAGGCATAGTGTTAAATCCATCTTTCTACGGCACGTTCGGACACACTCACACCATGATCCATGAAATCGGCCACAGCCTGGGTTTGTACCACGTCTTCAGGGGCATTTCAGAGATCGAGTCCTGCAACGACGCCTGTTTGGAGATGGAGCCTTCGCTGGAAACAGGGGACTTGTGCGCCGACACGAACCCCACACCTAAATACAAGCACTGTCGTGACCCTGAGCCTGGAAACGAGACCTGTGGCTGCAGCAAATTTATACAAACGCCTTTTAGTAATTATATGAGTTATGCAGGTGTGAATACACATACACCCACAAATAATTGCATGAATAATGAGTATTTCACATGCATTTGCATATTAATCATCCTGTAATGTTATGTTACAGCAGACAGAACATTAGCACTAGCTGTGCCTTACTGTATTTACCCACAGTAATATATTTCTTTTTAATATTTAACCTACTGTACTGTGTGAAAGTCTTGACCTACCCCTCATTTCTTCGTATTGTTCTCCCAAAGAGCCAGACCTTCTTGAATTTTAAGTGTAGTCTTGTGGAGTACTTCTCCAGGCTTCCTAAAGGACTTTTTGGCTCATTTATTTAGAAAGTTTTACAGTCCAGAGTTATGGCTTACATTCATTAAGCCATGCAGTGACCTATGTATCATGACACCATTTAACTTACGACAAGAACCAGTGAGGAACCAGTGCAGATGAAGACAGATGGGCCTGATTATCATTAGTATGCTGGCGATGCTGAATTCTGAGTGTTTGGAAATGACGAGAGGGGAAATGAGGTTGCTGCTGAGGTTGTTAAATAAACAACTAATATACTCTACATTATTTTATTTAATATGAAGAAATGTGGGGTGTCTCCGACTTTTGCATAGTAAAAAAAAGTATTTATGGGGAATCACAGTAAATTTCTTAAATTTTACTTACTTGCAGCTATAGAAAAGAAATAATAAATCAATAAAGATTTGAAAATTCAACAGCACTGTGAAAACAAAATATAAGATTTCTGTTTTTATCCCGCGAGATGTTTTATTCAGTACTTCCTGTATTTCACACAATTCATCCCACTTGTCTATTTTTTATTTTTTATTTTTTGCTCCTACAGATGACACCTGCACAGACTCATTTACCAAAACCCAAGTGGCTCGCATGCACTGCTACTTGGACCTGGTTTATCAGACATGGCAGCCCAACTACAAGCCTCCTCCTGTCCCCATGGCGCCCCGTGTGGTAGAACAGCGCCAGGACTCCGTCACTGTCGAGTGGTTTCCTCCAATCACAGGGCACTTCTATGACAGGTGAACTGAGGTTGCAGAGAGAGGCCTTGGGGATGTTCTGTCTATTTCTGGTTCGAGTTATATTGTATTTTTAGGGATAGTGAAACACATATGGATATGACGTACTCTTGAGGATCAGGTGTGTTGTTATCAGATATGTCTGAAGCGCCCCTGGGGGAGGGCACATGTCCTTTCATGCCCTGTTGATCATGGAGGAAATTGGAAATTGAAATTGTACCATTTCATGTAGACACCTCATACTTGGCCTTTTTTATATGTATATAAATAATAAGAAAGTAAATAATAATAACGCACATACTTTATCGATTAACAGCCCTATTTTTGATTAAGTGATTAGTTTACTGTCATTACCGAACCTCCCAAAAACATCTCACTGACCCAGAGACAGCATTTTCTTCACTTTCATTAGATGATTCAGTGCTGTGGAACTTTGTTGAGTCACTCACTTATTTTGCTGCACGCTCTAGCGTTGCAGAACAGACAGACAGGGAAGTCTATCAGCCTTTATACAGTAAGCAACACATCCATAACGATCATGGTAAAGTGCAACAGGTGTAAAACACTGACACAAGCTTTGGGGAAGCCCCATGTTGAGGAACATGTTGAGACATGCTGTGAGTTGGTTGCTTAACTTTTGATTGTCTGTGTGTGTGTGTGTGTGAGAGAGAGAGAGAGAGAGAGAGAGAGAGAGTGAGAGAGAGAGGGAGAATGCATACACTTAAAAGCTGCCTGGCTGCCAAGCATCGAGAAGTTATGCTGATCCTGTTCAAACGTCTTCAGTGACTCATAAAGTGAAATCCGAGAATTATGGACATCTGAACGTTCACACTGAGCGTCCCGTGTGACTCATCATTTACAACAATGTTTAAAAAAGTGTGAAAAAAGATGTTTAGCTTGGGTTACCGTTCACATGCTGAAAAACAAGGGGAAAAAAGAGAAAGTCAGCAAACAGAGGCCAGGGTAGAAGCTGCATAGTAATAATAATAATAATAATAATAATAATAATGTGGTTAGCACTGTCACCTTCACTTCCGGGTTCGATTCCCTTCTCAACTCTGTATGCATGTTATGACCAGTGTTGGGTGTAACGTATTACAAAGTAACACATTAGGGTACTTGAATTACGTTTTTGATGTAACGAGTAATCTAACACGTTAGGTCCGCCATTTAAGTCCTCAGTTACTTTTCTTTTTCAAAAATGTAATCCATTATTCAGACAATTTATGCAATCCGTGAGCCATACAACGCGTGTATAACCCACCCCACCCCCTCTGTTATTCCTGTTGTTATACCCCTATCTCACCTGTGCGGTTTGACTATACGTGGACCGACACGCGGAAAGATGTAAACCTAAACACAGCGCCAAAACTCGCGGTGAATCATGATGAACCGTACTTACGGTCTCCGCGCAAAACCGCGTACGTGAGTAGGGGTATTAGTAGTTAACAGATTTTGGTCCAAACGTGGCTGAGTGATGATGGTAGAATAATTATAAAGGTCTTAACTAAAACAACATGCATGAGGAATCACAAAGGAGTTTTCATTTTCTGCAATTGAAAAGTACTCGAACTAGTTACTTTTATCAAAAAGTAACGCTGTAATTTAACTGATTACTTTTTAATGACAGTTATTCAGTAATGTAATTAATTACTTTAAAAGGATACGTCCCCCAAAACTGGTAATGACAGGTGTGTGTGTCCATGTGTGCCCTTCGATGGATTGGCACCTCGTCCAGGTGTACCTAAGTCTCCTGGGATGGGCTCCAGGCCCCTCGCGACCCTGTATATAGGATTAAGCCGTATAAACTTTGAGTAAGTGAGTGATAATAGATTGACATGTTGGTAGAGCAACTCTTCCTCGCTGCAAAGGTACTACTTTAGACATAGTCTCTATCTCAAGCCATGCATTTGCGCCATCCTTGAACCCAACTCTTGAATCATCTTGAAAACCCTCGCAATTAATGGTCTCCCACCGCATGGTTTGTCTTGAGGGCTGGTTTCCCCCTTAAACCTTAAACTTCTTCCACATTGCTTTTGTGTTCTCCGGAAACATTCTGTGGCTCAGTGGGAGACCATCAACTTCGACAAAGAGGGATCTCAAAGATGACCCGAGAGTTGGCTTTGAAAATGGTGAAAATGCATGGCTTGTAATGGAAAGACTTACTCTACCAACATTCGATTTAAACCACCTTTGTGGCTAAAAATGTTATGCCCACTTTTGCATTATTTTTGTGATAATAATAATAATAATAATAATAGCATGAAACTTGGTGAAAATACCAAGAAGATGAACCACAGCATCGTCATATGCTATGTACAAGCAGTGAAAACCTGTGTGTCTTTTCTAGTAGAGCATATTCTGTCACTTCTGCACGCGCTGACATATAACATCACGTGGGTTTAAGGACATGTGTGTCCTTTCTGTCTTTTTTCAATTTACACAACCCTAAACCGCCCTAAACTCAAACTTCCAGCTCCATAACCTCAGGTTGGTGACCTTCGCACCCTAGGACTAGTAAACATAGGTCTGAATATGATCAGTTCGTTGCCAGTGTTGCTTTTCAGCTACCTGCATAAACAGATCCAGAGAAATAATACTGATTGATCAATAATAATAATTCATTCAGGTATCAATGATTGCCAAAGAGAAATGTATTTATGTCTCTGTTTTAACCTGCACTGTAATGTCATGTACTGTATGCTGCAATTTCTCTTCACTGTTCCTTTTTATTAGAGCCTGATACCTACGGGATTAATCATTGTCTTTAAACAGGAACAAGTTTAGCAAAAGAATTATATCCGTCAGTTAAAATGTCATGTCCTCATACGAGGACATTCCTGTGCCGAGAGTATAAGAATGATATTGGACTGAATCTAAGTTGGGTCTCCTTACTGTCTGTTGATTTCCTAGAGAAGTGGGATCAGTGTGTGATAAATGTGCCGAAGGCCGAGTCTTCCTCCAGTACGCCTCCAACTCCTGGTCGCCGCGTCCTTGTTTGCCATCTGGTCACTGGAGCCCACGAGAAGCTGAAGGTAAGAATCTGGAGCACTTTGGTGGAGGTACAGACTCTTAGGGTGTACTCCCTAGTGATCCATACCATGTGTGGGTAAGTTTGACCTCCAAAGTGGACTTTGTTTGACTTCATGCTATGCTTGGCGGCAAGGTGGCATAGTGGTACCACCATGGCCTTGCACCTCCAAGGTCCAGGTTTGATTCCTGCTCCAGGGTCTGTGTGCATGGACTTTGCATGTTCTCCATGTGCTTGGTGGGTTTCCTCTGAGTACTCCAGTTTCCCATCTTATTCCAAAGATATACATCCTAATTGATGTTCCCAAATTGACCTTAGTGTGTGAATGCAAGTGTAAATCTTGACGGCGGTGGTCCTATCATGGTCATACAATAGGAATAAATAAAATGGTTAACATTGGCCTTTATGGTCCCTAGTTGGACTACAGAGGTTTTTATGATAAAAGCTGTAAAACTAATAAAATATCCATAAGGTGGGTAAGAGGGCTGTATGTTATCATATTTATAATAACTTGAAATTACCCACAATGTAAGTGGGGGATGGGGGTGGAGGGGGAAGCTCGGGCAAGGTACAAGTGTGCCTAGTGTGTGTAATCCCTCACACTGCTGAGGTTGAATGACTGTTTAGATCTTTATAAGTGTTAGCAAATCTGCAAATCACATTTCTATGTTAAACAACTTGGTTTAATAGGTTGTTGTTTGTATGATAACTAACATTATGTATTATTATTATTAAGTATTATGTATTAAGTCTTGGGGTAGAAATATACTTGCTGTTAAACCATGATTTTTCGCCATCAACCGGCAACATCATGAAGGTATTTGTTCAAGTACTTGCCTACATACTACATGTGCTACCGGAGGGTTTCAGTAGGGGGCAACGTCTTCAATCAGAATGTAGTAAACAAACATGGCAACAATTAAGGAGTTTAGTTTCCATGTTGACATTTAAGATAGTGCTTATCTCACGCAATTTGTCCTGACATGCATGTGCAGATACATCAAACAGATGGCGGTAATCGCGGACCTGGTTGCACAACTTCTCCTCAAAATTTTTCGCCATTTTGACGCGCCTGTCGACAACTACCCTACCGATTACATGATTACTGCATCTGGGAGGCACGTACGAGCATGTCATGTTCCTTTCTAAGGAAATGCACAAGCTACAGTACGAATAGAACAAACACATGGTTCACGAGGCAGTCATTCTGTATAAGTAAAGCCGTTTCAACAAAGTTGAAGTTCAAGTTTTTCAATAACAAGATGCAAATTATATATATATGTATATTATAGCGGTATCTCCTATTATCCGTGCTTAAGGCCACACCCACTTCGAGTCCAAACCCGAAAACCGATACAAATATCGAGCAGTAAGCAGATAGAGGTAATGTCATTGCGTTATACGCTCAATGCACAAGTTTATTGGATCCTAATCAGCAAATGCATGACAAACCGTATTGCGAATATTCTGAGCATTTGAAAATCCGCTTTCACTAACCTAGTTCATTTTCCTGAGAGTCTGGGGCATTGTAGGCTTTATGAATATGTCATCAATGCACTATGAAGCCAGACGACTCTTACACCCTGTACCCATCACCCTCCTGCTCGCCTTCTCAATACGCCTCTGATCCTCCACTCCAGCTTAGACCAAGGGCTGTATGAAAAGATGAAATCAGCAACCTACCTAAAGTAGGCTGCCCCCCCCCCCCCCCCCAAACACTGCTATGTGTTACTTCACTCGCTCTCCGAACAACTGTGGAGAGAATGGTTTGGGCAAGGAGGTGGAATTTGGCTTTTATAAATAGTCTGCACAGCTGTGCTGCTGCAGAACTCTTCGACAGCTGCTTTATTAATTATTGTTTGCGAGCACGGCTGGCATAAAAACAATGATGTGTCAGTTTGTCAGGATTGTGTCTGGGAGGAATGCTCCTACTCTGCAGATCAGTTTGTGTGTGTTTGTGTGCGCTTCTTTTTCCTTTGGGATTTGGAACCATGTGAAGGATATATATGCAAAATCCTGCGTTGCCTCCTAACTACGGGGGGGGGGGGGGCTTTAACTATTGAAAATTTTCACGTTTAGACAAAGGGGGGACCTTTGTGCGGAGAAACACATTTCCTCGTCATTTCTCGGAATCCTATAATCAGAGAAACACATTTCCTCGTCATTACAATTGAATCCTGGCCTTGGGGAACATTTGGTCATTAGGTGAGATGTTAGGACCCTTTCTGATTCGTATCACTTTGAGGAAGCGAGCTTTGCAGCATCTCATATGAGGCAATGATAATTAACTCTGTGATTGATGGATGTGGGACAGGACATCTTGTAGGCTTCCTGGGTTTCCATGCAATTGGATCATTTCCTCAAATGATCCATAGATGGAGATAGACTGCAATTCTCCTTCGGACCCCCGGCTCTTTCAGGCTGCGTCCTCATTCATAACAGTGTCTTGAACAAACATGTCCAGACTTGCCACTGTAGCTGTGCATAAATGCTTCCCTGTTTTCTGTCCTGGAATGGTTTCCTGCAAATAGTGGGCTCCCCTTTAGAGCGCCCCTCTTACGTGTGTGCGTGTGCGTGTGTGTGTGTGTGTATTTGAGCATGTGCGTGCCTCTGCTCGTTCGCGAACCCTGAAACCTCTCAGCTGCTTGGACCTGTTTTTGTTTGTGCCTTGTGTTTCTTGGCCAGCGACAACTTCGCAACATGCCACCTTTCCCACAAACGCCCTCCTCTTTTGCCCCACAGCCCCGTGCTGAGCTGGCAAGGGTGGCACAGATGCAATCCTCAGCCTGCTTCACCTGTCAGGAGACTCGACTATAGTAGAAAAAGAAAACATATGGAAAAGGGTTCCTTAACAAACAGCCAGGCTAATGGAATCTGTATCCAGACCTTGTATTAATTACCCAGGCTGCTTTGAACATCCGAGAACAAGGCAGCTAGTAATGCGTCCCATGCTTAGACGTGGCTCGACTAAGAGACTGCAGATTTAAGTTTGAAATCTCACACTTTTTTGTGCAATCTGGAATTGTTGCAGTTTGTAAAAACACAATGCTACCAGTGCTAGGAAATGTCTTATTAGCGACATGAAAAAATTCGCCTCAATTTGTACAATTTGTGCTTGAGAAAGGATAGAATTCTGTCGCAATTTATTTGTTTTTGAATCAATTTCGTTATTATGACCCATAATTTCAGGGGTAGGACTCAACTTGCTGACGACTTCTCATTTTAATGAACAGTTTAACATCGTACTTGAACAAATCGATGAATTAAAATAATGAAGAATCTCCAAACCGTAATGGTACACGTAACATAGTTGACAATCAATGAGAATAAGTTATTATAGAGGAGACATTTAACAACAAAACATACGGCACAGAGAAGCACGGCATCATATCACATAATAAATTATATTATAATAAATGGATAGATTTCAATTATTTAATAATATATAGACTTTTAAAATACATTCTAAAACTGTTGTTGTCGTTAATGGTTTTTTGTCATTATTTTAAATTTAACCGAGAAACCCTCAATTGCAAAAGCAGTCAGAGCAAAAATGGTCAGTTTGGCAACAATTTTAAAGCAAGATGCAAATAATGCTTGTGTGATATTATAACATGCGTTCCCGTAATAGAAAATATTTTAAAATAAATATACTCATAAACAGACATGGACATCGAACATCTAGAAAGTCTGCATGTTCATTTAGGTGACGGAGGCTTTTACTTAATGAACTCTGAGATCCTGTACATAGTGCTTAATAACACTTGTATAAAAACATAAGTGAACTGACATATGTTTTTTAAATAAATGAAGTGGTAGCAGGTGTAAATTGTGCTTCAAAACATGCTATGAATGCATAATTGACTACTACGTAATGCATCCATGAAAATTATTCATTTGGATCTTTAATAGGATAAAGGATTAGGCATTGTGCTAGTTAAGATTTGTAACATTAATACTTGTAAGTAAGTCATACATGTTGAGGCTGAATATACAAATTTGTATGAGCACATGGCCGACACTTCATTTGTCATAAGCCTTCATATGCAGTATGTGGAATTTTTTTTTTTTAAATGACACCACTCACAATTAACAGTTGCCTAATTCTAATTATAATATATTATATTATATATAATATTATATATATATATATATATATATATATATGAATAAAGTCACCTCAAGTGTTTCGACAGCTTTGAATTCCTCAAAAGTCCTTTATTATGCGTGTAAATGAATATGTATGAATAACGCATGACAGATTTTAAGGTTAAAAAAAAGATTTCTAAGAAAACAGTGTTTGAGTGTGTTATGAAGGCCCATTGTAGAAACCTTTCGAATCAAGTGTCACCTCAAAATCCCAGTTGTTTAGAATTCCCTCCCTGAAACAGCGTTTACCCTTGCCTTCCAAAAACGTCAACTTTGAAACTAGCTGTATAAATAAATCGATTTGACGACTCTGGGCATGAAGGTCAGACTGAGACAGTGAGTCAGTGTACCAGCTGTTACATCAGCACCAGGTTGGTCTAGGGATTCTAGGAATCGAGAGGCCACCAGCTCTCCTTAAATGCAGCTTACGTGCCGTTCATCACTTCACGATTTAGCCGTCCAGAATACCGTTCGGCGGCCGCTGCTTTTCCTAGCATTGTCTCGTTCCCACATGATACAGGGAGGTCAGTGTGAACTGACGAACGGTCAACCTTCAATTCCCTGCAATTAAGCTGGACGCCATCCAACGTCGGTTTCCCCACTTTCTTCTCCCCCCAGAACGAGCGCTTTCCTAGACGAGCTTGCCGCCCCACGGGATTAGCTAATCAAGTGAAAATGCAAGGCACTGATTCATGAAGGAATTCTCAGGTCACCTGGAAAATGGGGCCTACCGCTGCAAAAGCAACTGAACCTCGACTCGAAACGCCTCAAGGACCGGGCGATTAGTCCACTTTGGAGCAATTCGAATAATAAATGATACTCATCCGTCTTATGAAATGACTACCTACCAATTACAGCTATTACAATGTTATGTTTGTAAATGCTTGAATAGAGAACTACATCTTCACACACGCACACACAGAATAATACTTGGTGAAATATTCTTTGTCAAAGTATTCTTATAGTATGGTAGCATTAATGATTTTTTTAAATACTAGTATTAGTATTAATTCTACTCAGAGATTGCTCTTTGCTGGCCACACACATGCTTAAAATAATAAAAGTGTTGATGATGTGGCCTGGAACGCCACTTGAGTGCGCAGTTGATTAAACACTGGAATTTTGTGCGGTACCCAGGACTGAGGTTAGCAAATGGGTTTCGCCGTTGCCAGCTTGGATTTGCACAAAGGAAAAGCATCAGCGTCTACCGTTCTCACCCCTCCTGCCTCACGCCCATTTGATGAATGCTAGTGGACGTCACTCCAAATATGGCTGGACTGTTGCATATGAGGTGTAGCCAGAGCCTTGAGATGAGACACCCACATCACTGGGCAGCCCAGCTTTCTCGCTTTCTGCTGATGGAAGCACATTACGGTGGGAAAGTGCAACAGAAAAAAAGAAGGAAAAACAAAAAAAAAAACAAAGCAAGCTTGTTATTAGAGCATTATGTGACCTTGTGCATAAAATAAACCATTTAGCCGCAGAGAGTTGGTGTGTGGCCAATTCATGGCAGGTGATTTGAGTTCCTTCATCTTCATTGCACGTACTAGCCATTATACTCCCAGTGGTTACGCTCATGCTGAATTAATGCCGATAATCCTAATGCTAATCCTAATTACACACGTACATGAAAAACGTTGCACGCGCTCGCTACATTTAAGGCTATCAATTTTAATTACGGCCATAACCAAACTTCCAAACCGAACACTTCAGCATCTCAGATATTGCCTTTTAATGACTTATGTTTGAGGAATTTGATCCGTCGACTAAAGCAGTTTTAGGACATTACAGGTTTGTACTCCACATATTTCTCCAGGAATAGAATCTGTTTGATAAGCAGAATATTTTGAATAACAATGGCCCGGATCCCGCAGTCGGAATTGCAGAGATATTATTCTTTGTCTGAAATGTGATTAAGTAAAACCAACCCAATATCCCTCGCTGAATAAGAGAAAATATTTGTTGGCGGACTTTAACCGAATTCCACTCTGCGCACAACCAAAGGCATTACACCATTTTTCCGGATCATCAAAACACACATATGCTTCCACAGCTATGCTTTTAGAAACTGATATACACACACACATTCACAGCCTATGAAATTCCCCAGGACTCATGAGATCTGGAAAGAAGTCTTTTTTTCTTTTTTAACACAAAGTCTGATGAATGGAGTCCTACAGTATATGGATTCTATCCTTTTATCCACATGCAAATTTTTTCAGGGGTTAATAAAAAATGGACATGAAGATATTCATGACCTCTTACATTAAATCAGGTATTATGTCACATTTTAGGTGATTTATATCATGCATATTTAATGTGCTCCATTTTAATAAAAACTTTATTACATTACCATGTACACTTGCTGCGATATCAAGATATGGCCAGTGCAAGTTTGGTTACAAGGAGCGCCTTAGAAATTATCGTCGGAATTCTATTTTTATTTCTAATATTTAAATTTGGACGTAATAAGAAAGAGGAGACCTTCAGGCTCTTTTGGACCCCAGTATTTCTCCTAAAAAGTAACACGTGGATTTATAGCTAGATGTTTTCTTATCACATTACACAATATTAAGCATTAACTCTGTTGACTGATCAGGAAAATTTTTATTTTATTAAAAAATTTTTGCTGAAAATTTAAATTCGATAGATTTCACCTACTGCGATCGTTTTTTTTTTTTTTTTTTTGGCCATAGCGCAAAAAACTAACCTGTGTGACTTAACACTTGACTTGATATAATGGCTCACATTTAGAGACTTAGTTGAAGTGTGGGCAACAAAAATGGCACCTAGTTGCCAGTAATTGTGCTGTACCTCATGTATCTGGCGAAAACTTCAAATCAGGCTTCTGATTGGCCAACATGGCTTTACAGTTAGGGTTCTGTTGCCACCTGCTGGCATTGCATACAGTACTTTGCCATTCTGATTTTTAAAAATACCTGTGTATCTATGGATCAGATTTAAGTGTTTTAAAAAGTAGAACAGTTACTGTATAGTGGATATTCAAAAATCTGCCCAGTAAGCCTAATATTTTAAATAATCCATTGCTTATGTCTGTGATCTGGACAGAATTAGCATGGCTAGCAGACAGTAGTGGTGTTGCCACTAGACAGCCCCAGAGTTCCTTATTCAATCCTGAGTTTGGGTATCGCTTGTGCTGAGATTCGCATGTTCTCTCTGTCTGCAGAGGTTTCCTTTTGGGTTCTACATACTCCTCCAACCTCCTAAAAGCATTCAGTAGGTGCACAGTGGCTCCACTGAATTGCCTCTTGGTCCTCTTGTAATGTGTCTACTGTGTATATTTCTGCATTTTGTGCAGCATTTCCAGAATAAGCTCCACATCGAGAATAATCAAATGTGGCCCGTAGTCCAGATAACCATTAGGGCAGGATTAGCAAGCCATGGTGTTTGTTGTATGTACATAGCACTTTGATGCTTGTCCACATAAAGACAGAGAATTTCATTAGGATACTATTTTAAACTGTTATACATAAATAAACAACCAGTTGTTATCTTGTGTCCCTCAGGTCCACCAGATGTGGAGCAAGTGTGCGAACCAAGTGTGCACACCTGGAGCCCCCATAATGGCATGGAGGTGGGCCTGGTACCACCACCATGCCCGCTCCAGGGCTGCATGCTGCAGCTAGAATTCGCATACCCGGTCGTCCCTGAGTCGCTTACCGTCTGGGTGACATTCTGTTCTTCAGAGGAGATGGCTCTTCCTGCAATCCACAACATTATACTGCTTTGTGTAGGTGGGCATAACCTCTCTCTGGGCCCCAGCGATGTGTTCTGCGACATGCCTCTGACCATTAAGCTGGATGTAAAGGAGAAAGTGTACGGTGTGCAGTTCTTCACTATGGAGCAGCACCTGGAGATCGATGCCACTTTGCTTACATCCAAGACTGACTGCCCATTGTGCCGGGATTGTGAGGAGTTGCGTTACAGGCTACTCCGTCAACCTCCTTTTAGTCACGCTCCAAAAGGCATCGAGCTCAGAGACTCGGCACGCAGATACGTGGACAGGTAAGACTTTTTTTTTTTCTTTAAACAGAAACAGTCTTACGCTTCACTCCAAAGTTTTATAAGTTACCCCTGCAGGGGACTAGGGTGTGTCAAAATTACTCACAATTCAGACTTCAGTGCTTGTCTTTATGCAATTCTGGCTTAAGTGTGGAGCAGGAAGTCCAGTGTCACAGTCTGAGAGCTTAATGCAACCACACCATGTATTTGCTGAAGTTTCTGTTTTGACTGTAAATACATACAAAATAACTTATAAAATGCCGGTATATCTCTGACATCTTTTTAGGTCTTGGGTTTAAAGGGTGTAAAAGGCAACGGTCTAAAAGGTACAGAAAAAAAATTAGAGCAGCTGTACTGTAGCTTAGTGGTTAGCACTGTTGCCGCTTACCTCAAAGGTTAGGCGTTTGAGTCTCCATTTTCTTGCTAGGTTTCTTCTGTATTCTCTGGGTCCATCCCAAATTCCCCCAGTGTATAACTAAGTGTGTTCTTGTGTCCATCCAGGGTGTACCCTGTCTTATGACCTAACTTTTAGAAGTCTCAAATTTTCCTTCTTTGTTACTTTTTCAACACGTTGAGGATTATAGCATGCCTTTTTTATTTACGTGATTCATCCTCTACCTTGCCTCGAATGTTTTTCATTTGTACAATCAAGTTTTTCTCATCCAAAGTGTTAGATGTAAACTTTATAATCATGGACCTCAGTGTTGACTGTTTCAAGATGTTTGTGATAATTGGCTGTAACGAAAGCCGCTCTGTTGCGTATCATCTCTGTTGCCAAAAAAACAAGATTTCAGCATAGAATTTTACTGACTTTGGATTAAAGCTTTGGCTTTAGCTTCAGTGCTCCTGAACTCTCCATTCTAAAAGCTTTCATGCATCTTCACCTTTTCCTTTAAACGTAGAGGCATTATTGGCCCATGCTTGTTTAATCTCCTTGCTAATGCGAACCACATTTCCAGGGCGGGAGATGCTGATGGTCGAGGTATCTGGGGTGTCTCTTGATCCTTGGGCTTGCTTTCCACCCTCCTTTCTAAAAACTGTCAAAAAAGATTTCCACTTGGAACTCATTTAAGATATGGGTGGCTAGGCCCAGAATGCCGAGGATGAGAGGGACTCTCGGTGGGTGAAGCCGAGCCAGGTTGTAACCAGTGTTACATAATAGATGTCCTCAATAATTCTAGTTTACGCAAGAGAGAGAGAGTGAGTGAGAGCAGCACCATGGAAACTTTAGTTGATCTCTCTTGCTGTCTGGTAATTGATGCACTCGGGCAACCGATACATTGAGGGAAAACCCTCTAGCAGCAATTTTTCTTTCTTGGGACGTTCACAGCTTTACGGTACATCACGGATGGCTGAGCAGTCGATGTGAAATGTTGAATTTGTTTGCAACTGGGAACATCCATTCCTCTGCGGTTTCGGGAATACGATGAGCAATTTAGCAGTGACCTGTTGAAGTTCTTTGAAATCTGAACAGCTCTGTCATTGAGGTAATGATTCTATATCAGCGTCTGCAATGGTCAGAATCTAATTTCCATCCGTTTTTTTGTCATCGGTCCAGGAAAGCCTTCATCCTTGACTTGGCTCACTAAAAACAACTACGCTATTGTTTTCATTCGAGAAGCCACACTGGATGGGATTACTTGAAATGGCTATCATTTTTGTTGTTGCCCTGCTCCGATGTGCAGACGTACAGCTCTGTTATTTTTTCCAGAGCGGCATCAAATGTCCAAAGCCAATGGCTTGAAAAGTAGTTTCTGTTTATCAAGTGCTATCACATTATCAATCATGCTCAAATTCCTCTTATTTCTTTGATCCCGGAGAAGATTTTTCAGGATAAGAAGAAATGCCCAGCTTATAAGAAAAAAAAAAAGGTTGTGTATATAAGTTTACACTTCACACACAAAGAACCATATTTTCCATATGGAATAGTCATAACAGGAAACGGCAAATCCATCTCCATTTCCACAACAGAGTCCTTTCTGACTCTTAAACAATGTCAAGCATCTTTGCACTGCTCTCTCTCTCGCTCTCTCTCTCTCTCGCTCTCTGTCATTCTCTTCTATTCATCTATCAAGCATTACTCCAACAAAAGCACAGTAAGTGCTCTGTTCGCCCATGACTCATAGGTGCAAACACATTGTACCATCACACCTAAACACTGCCAGCATTTGAACGATGTGCTGCTATCATGGTTACGATGACATATTACCTCATTTCATGCCATGTCATCAGTGTGTATTCAGGCTTTAAGTGCATGGACTTGTCATTAGTGCCGGTGAAATGGTTTGGCTTAAGTGACATCTTTTGAAGCTGTTGAGAGTGTGACAGAAAGTCCCCACTAATAGAATACAAATAAATCTCTATGATTAGGCAATAAATCAAGCAATAAATAAAAACTGGCATACATAAAGTTTTTAACACGCTGCGAGCCATTGGGAGACTTGGGTACTGGAAAAATTCTACAAAGCTCGTCAAAGTTATCTTTAAATGATACAGCACATTTACTGTGTGTGTGTTTGACTGGCAGTTTTGTGCAACAGAAAAATATATACACCACTCACAATAAGTTAGGGATATTGTGGGATATAAGTGGATGTCATACATATGGTGTTTGTTTCACTTCAAACATTTTTGGGATAGGGAGGCAATTGTATTGGGGTGATAGACACACCTCATTTTGTGTTCTCCATGTAATGGTCTCATTGTGTACAGGTGTGCCTTATATTGAGGGGAATCCCAAAAGACAACTTTTTTTTAATATGGCATCAATTTCAACATTCTGTGGGGATAAAAAGCTGGTATTGTCAATAAGTCATTTCAAGTTCATCATTCAAACAGCCATGAACGCACGACATCACTTAACGGACGAACAGTGTCGCCTGGCTATGGCTCGCCTTCGGGTCGGTGGCAGGCAGTCAGATGTTGCTCGTGAACTTGGTGTGTCTCAAAGTGTCATCAGCAGACTTGCAAGACACAGAACTACTGGCAGAGTTCATGACAGCCCCAGGAGTGGAGCCCCACGAGTGACAGACCCCAACGATGACCAATACCTAAGGACATAAGTACCTATGCACTCAGCTGCAGGCCTGTTTACGAGATGCGAGGAGTACTAGGGTTTCCAGACAAACCATTCGCAACCGACTTCACCGCTTTGGCTTAAATGCCAGGCGACCGTTGCAGGTGACTCCACTGTCACCAAGACACCGCCGTGAACGTTTTCAGTGGGCACAAGACCATGTGACCTGGACAGTGCAGCAGTGGTCTACCGTTCTGTTCACTGATGAGTGTCGGGTCGCCTTGCTGGAGAAGGCGAGGTAAGTGATACGCTGAGGTCAACATGGTCCCCAGGGTTTGCTTTGGTGGAGGAGATGCAACAGTCTGGGCAGGCATCACCAGTCAGCGCAAAACAGATTTGGTTATTGTACATGGCTTAGTCACTGCACGTTCTTACCTCAGAGACATCATAGAACCCATCATCATCCCCTAATTCCGCCAGCACACCCCCAACTTTCTGTTTATGGATGATAATGCTCCACCACATTGTGGCAGAATTATCACAGCTCAACTTCAGGAAATTGGAGTGCCTCATATGGTACAGTATGGCCATCAATGTCCCCTGACCTGAACCCCATAGAGCACGTCTGGGACCAGTTGAAGCAAGACTGAATGATCGTACCCCACCCTAACGTGACCTGGCAGAACTGTGTGTAGCATTTGTGGAAGAAGGCATTGCCTCAGAACAACATCATGAGGCTAGTGAGGAGCATGAGACGTCGCTCTCAAGCTGTCATTGCGGCAAATGGTGGAAACACCTGATACTAAAATTGTCAATTTTTATTTGGGATTATCCCTGTTATTGTCTAAATTTGTAGAGTAATAAATATTAAACTAATGAAAATGCAATTTTTTCTCATACATTATTAGTAATATCAAGGGGAACTTTTACTTATTTAATTTAAATTCAGAGCAAATAGAGGGGCAGAAAATCCATTTACCCATCTAGAGGCTACATATTGTTTTTTTTATTTGAAGGACCTGACTTCAAAATCGAATTAATGCAAATTTTTGGAATATCTTTCACTCTGGCAAGCACACAAGTTTGTCTATAATAGCACTTTTCATTTGAAACATTCTACATTCCACTTTTTATAAAAGTTTTTGGTAAAACATCACAGTGAATACCCACCATACCTTACACAGCAAAATGTGACACATACATATAGGACCAATTGCATGTCTGGTCAGGGAAGCAAAATTAACTGTTTCACTGCCATTGCAGTTTCCCCAGCAGTCATGGACTTTAGTTACGGCTGATGATGCTGTAAACTGAACATTTTGTATTGTTTTCATTGTTTCTCATGATCTTGAACTTTCCTCATGATTAAAATAGTTTTATGAGTACTAAACAGTAACAATTGTTTTTACTGCTATAACCTATTACAAAAGCATAAGTTTATTTTGTAATTAAAACTCAAAGACAGGTCATTGATGCTAAATTGTATATTTACATTGCCACAAACACAATGGCTGACATATCAAACGTGACAACCATGTGGAAGGTGACAAAGAAACTATGCAGTTTATAATACTTTTTGATTTTAAAACAAAATGTTAAAAAAAAAAACTTTTAAAACTGCCAAAATGGATTTTTGTAGTCAAACCCTTTGAATGGACCTCTGGCCTAGGTTGGACATCGAACCAGACATGACCTTGTGGTCCTTGGATAATAGGCAAAATAATTAACAGTTGTTCACAGATTTTAGCTTACTGATGTTTTTCAGAATCAAGGCTTTTGCCTGATCAAACACAGCAATCCTCAAAAACCCAGCACCTAGCCCTTACCCAGTGTTTGGAGCATGAACACCTGGCTTGGTGTTCTTATAATTAGCATTTCTGTTAGGTAGAACCACATGGACTAAAGGCATTTTACCCATCAAGCAACTTTGAGGAACAGCTTAGATCTTTTTTTGTAATGAAGTACTTGGGGGGTTTAAGGTTGAAATCAAATCTGCTCTTCTAATAGAACTTTAGAACTTTCTGAATGTAGGGAGGATCATAAAATTCAAAGCCTCACCTGTGGTTTGGTTTAGAGAGTGCAGTAAACGTTCTTACATGCTAATTGGTGTGAGCAGGTTTCAATGCTCATGGATCTTGAGGTGTTAAAATGCAGGTCCACAGGAGGGTTTAGTGTTTAACCAGCTTCAGTGCATGAAACACTTGGCAATTAGCTGATGAATTGAAATAAGTGCCAAACTGAGGGGTAAATATTTAACTCCTGATTTAAAGACTACTTATAATGGATTAAAGTAAAGAAAGTTTTTCCATCAGCTTTGTTGATCAAATACAGATTCAAGAAATCGTACAAACTTTGTTTGTTAAACGTGGCAAAAGAGTTCTTCCTTTCTTGAGGCCCAAGGCATAGCTAGCTTCTTCAGATACTATTTGAAAAATGTTTTTGTTTCCTGTCTGCCTACCATTTTTTTCTCAATTTCTTTCTTCTTCTTCTATTTTTTTTTTTTTTTTCAAAATGTGCCAAAGATGCTTCCTCATCGTCCTGTTATTTTTGGCAGCTAGTGTGAAGGAACCTCATGTGGAGCGGAGTTCTGGTATGAGGAAAGCTACAAATATCCAGAGGTTTTCATACAACAAGGAGCACCAGAGAGTAAATGGGAGCCAGATACTTGGTTGATCTCGCCGAGCTGTATTCTAGTAAAGTGTTTTTGCTTATGAAGGATCAAGAAAAGAACTTTGGAACTTTAGTATTGTTTTCAGAATGGCACAGCCACAGTGATTGAGGTATAGATAGAAAGAAGCATGTTGGAATATGGTTATTTATTCATTCATTCATTCATCCATCCATCTTCTATAACGCTTACCCTGTACATGGTCGTAGGGGGGCATGCAGCCTATCCCAGGTTACTCTGGGTACAGGGAGGGTACACCCAGTATGCTAGACTAACTGGTTGTAAGGTCTGCTTTCATGGCTACCACAAAAGGGTTCCTCAGTGGTTCTTTAAATGTTCAGTGATTCTAGCTTTCTTGTGACTGCCTTCCTTTCAGTGTTTCTAAGAGGTACAAACTCAAGAACGTTTTAGGTGGCTAGATTAAACCCTGTTTCAAGAGTGCAAAGTTATAGTCTAGTGTTGTAGTGAGTAAGACTCTGAACCCTCATCCCCTAATGTCACATGTTTCCAGGACAGTAGCACTAGTAGTAGAAATGGGGCCAGGGGTAGCTTGGTGGTTAAGACATTGGCCTACGGTTCGGAAGATCCCAGGTTCAAACCCCACAACCACCAAGTTGCCATTGTTGGGCCCTTGAGCGCGGCCCTTAACCCTCAACTGCTCAGATGTGTTATGAGATAAAAATGTAAGTCGCTCTGGATAAGAGCATCTGCCAAATGCCTAAATGCAATAGAAAAAAGGTTCTGTAATATTCCAGATGGTTCAAAGGTCCAATCCCAAGGCTACTGAGGCTTCTCAGAAACTATCGACACAATCTTAAACATGGAAATAAACCCTGATTCATTAACTTTATAGTTAAACATACTGTAGGAACCATCAGTTCCTTGGAATGGAGTGTGGTTTAATCTTGCTCAGGATTTTCACTAGAAAATCCTTTGTTATAGGGTTTTTCAGAGGATCTTAATGAGTTTCCTAGAAAGACAAATGAAATAACACTGTATGGTTCTAGATCCAATCATTTAATTTCCCTATAGTGCACCTGTTTCTAGAAAAGCACTTATTCCAGTCTGATTTTCGGCCTTTGTCCGTAAGGCCCAGTAAAGGACGTGCTATAATGGCATTTGCGCACACATGTTTTTGCTTTTGATCATCTGTTCGTTTTGCATGAGGAACCCGAGACACACTGCAGCAAAGCCATGTCCATGTGTATTCACATCAAGCACGGCGGCAAAACCCAGGCTTGGCTAGGGTAGTGATATGTCTGCTCATGCTCATTTTGGAGCATGGTTTCTCCTAATTCCGGGGGGACTATTACAGACTCTCACCTCACCCCTATTCAAATTAATAAGAAGTCAGTAATAATTATCAAAATTATTCTGACATGCAATAAAAAAGTTAATTCCTTACAGAAATATTACAAAATAACTTTCTCATAAAGTTTGTATTTGTGGTTACCCAAAGTCAACTTAAGATGTGATTATGCCGGAGAAACATTGTGTGCATTCGGGAAAGCAAGGAAAAAATAAGGGACATCAAACGTATCCAATTATAAATCCATTGACACATTGGAACAAGTAGCTTCCTACCTTACACAAATATTGTACATATAAATACTGAATGTCTTGTGAATTCTCCATTTTTGTGCATTCTTGTTTGATGTTGAGGTACAGTCCTTGCACTGGTTTGTGCTTTAGTGATTTTCTGGCCTCGGCCTCACATTTGGCTCGGGCACAAACGCAAACAGCTGCATAAAACTCCAGCCCTTGCCATTCATCTTAAGTGCTAATTCGAATGATTTGTTTAGCCTCTTATTAAAAGTTACTGCTTCCCTGCCCATTAGAGCAGGCACCTTATAACTGTGCTGACGACAGCGTGAAAATCTTGGCCTCGTCTGAACCGCCCTTGTTTGCTACATCAGCCGCCGTGCCCGAGTGCTCCGCTAATTTGGCTACATCGTTCTTGTTAATCAGCAGAGAGAAGGGCTTGTGTTGCCTCTGGGGAACCCGTCCGACGCAAATGCAAATAATAAGGTCTTTGTATGTTTTTTTTCCTTTCCCTTTTCTCATTCATTCTTTTATTACAAGCTAATGGGTGTGTATGTGTGTGTGTGTGTGTGTGTGTGTGTGTGTTCGCCCATCTGAATGTGTTGTTTTATTGATGTAGGGATTGCAGGACTACAGAGTTGATGTTGGAGAAGCCTTCTGTCTGTGTGTAACATTGTGGGTGGTTGGCATGCACGCATTTGTTTGTGCATGTGTATGTGCGTGTATGTGTGGGGACAGGATCTGTTCAGAAATTAATACTACTTGATGGTCTGTATATGACCCGCTATTCAATCCCAGCATGTGCCTCTGTCAATATTTCTTTTTGCCACATCCACACACACACTCTTTCTCTCTCTCTTTTTCTGGCCCTTAGGATTGTTTACCTGTAGCTTTCCTTTCACTTGTTTGCAAGTCCAGTCTTTCAGACTATTGAAACACACGCAAACAACTGATGTTCAGCAATGTGGCCTGGATGTTTTCTTTCCCGGTGCGTGTCTTGTTTTTTGGCCCACGTGGTGTGTATTGAGTTACTGTTTTGTGGAAACCCGGGCCGTGACTGCACACCAGCTATTTGTTTGTGTCTGAATGAATGCAGTGGAACACAGAAAGAGACGTGCTTACTCGCACCAACATCAAAAGCGTTTGCCCACTTTGTTCAGTTCCCAGCGCGGTATCAGATTCGGTGTAGCACAGCTGCAAGAAGCAAAGGGAACCCTTCTAAGCTGTGTTGCTCAGTTCAGTCCATGTGGCTCGGATCTGTACATTTGATTTCAGGCATACTGTATCCGCTAAGTTGTAATGTATAGTTAAGAAGATACAGATGTGATTTCAAAATTACAATTTGTTAAATTAATTTCTATTAAATCTCACAGTTGATTTAACATTTTCACACATCAGAGTTCACTTGAGGTTAACTGGACCTATATTTGGAAACTGTAGAGTGCTTTTGTATGAGCATAGGGTTAAGGGTCTCAAAAGTGGCAACCCGGCAGTGGTAGGGCTTGAACTCCCATAACTCACAGCCGAAGAACCTGCACCACTGCCACAACCACAGTTCAGGTCTATAAAATTCTTTAACTAACATGACTACAAGGTGACAACTACTTACTCACACTTTCTCTCTCTCTCATACTCATTTTATATACTGCTCATCCTCCACAGGGGCACGGGAAGCCTGCAGACTACCCCAGGTGCGCCAATCTATCACAGGGCACACACATTCACTTACACACTATAGGGAATTTGGAAACGCTAATTAGCCTACTTTGCATGTCTTTGGACTGTGGGAGGAAACCGGAGTACCCTGAAGAAACTTACCAACAACAGGGAGAACTAACCCATAGTAATTAGTTTATGGATAGCTAACTAGATAACTGGTTGTAAGGTCTGCTTTCATGGCTACCACAAAAGGGTTCCTCAGTGGTTCTTTAAATGTTCAGTGATTCTAGCTTTCTTGTGACTGCCTTCCTTTCAGTGTTTCTAAGAGGTACAAACTCAAGAACGTTTTAGGTGGCTAGATTAAACCCTGTTTCAAGAGTGCAAAGTTATAGTCTAGTGTTGTAGTGAGTAAGACTCTGAACCCTCATCCCCTAATGTCACATGTTTCCAGGACAGTAGCACTAGTAGTAGAAATGGGGCCAGGGGTAGCTTGGTGGTTAAGACATTGGCCTACGGTTCGGAAGATCCCAGGTTCAAACCCCACAACCACCAAGTTGCCATTGTTGGGCCCTTGAGCGCGGCCCTTAACCCTCAACTGCTCAGATGTGTTATGAGATAAAAATGTAAGTCGCTCTGGATAAGAGCATCTGCCAAATGCCTAAATGCAATAGAAAAAAGGTTCTGTAATATTCCAGATGGTTCAAAGGTCCAATCCCAAGGCTACTGAGGCTTCTCAGAAACTATCGACACAATCTTAAACATGGAAATAAACCCTGATTCATTAACTTTATAGTTAAACATACTGTAGGAACCATCAGTTCCTTGGAATGGAGTGTGGTTTAATCTTGCTCAGGATTTTAGTTTATGGATAGACATAAGAGAAATTTCAATTTTATGGCACTTCATCATTACCTCTTTTTAAACAACCCCATGCTGTCTGAACAGAGAAGACATCTGATTTAAATTTTTTTCGATCAAATTCTCCTAAATGCCTTGTTTTTTTCATAACCCTTCAGATCAAAAAGGATAAATAAAATACAATTTATGGACGTCTAAAATGTGAGTGTTTTAGTGGCCTCCGGTCTGTGTGTGCAAAGTTTCCGTTTTCCAGATTCCTTCCACAGTCTGAAACATGCATTGTAGCCTGATTAGTGTTTCCAGATTGCCCATAGTGTATGATTAGGTGTGTGAGTGTGTTTTTGTGCCCTACGATGGGTTGCCAACCATTTCAGGGTGTCCCCTGCCCTTTGTGTGCCCTAAGTTCCCTAGCTTAGGCTTCAGCCCCCTGCAATCCTACACAGGGTAAACAGTATGGAAAATGCAAGAATGGAATGGAGCCTGTGAATATCATTGAGCTACCTAAATTAAAACAATTAATATAATTAAACTATGGCCAGTTAATAATTAAATTCATCCATTGATTGACCATGCTACAGGGTTTATTTAGCACTTGGTGTGATCCACTGAAAAGCTTTGCTCGGTCTGCATCCAGAGCGGCCTGCAAGTTGACAACCCCTGGCATAGCGAGTTTAATCAATGTGCTAGTTCTTAGCCTTTGGCAGATAAAATCTTTTTCCCTAAACGACTTGTTCAAGTAGGCAATAGGGACTGTCAGTTACTTTATTAGTTAATAAAGTGCTTTATTGTTCACATTATTCATTCAAATAGTTCTTTTTGTGATTAAAAAGTGTTCTTTTTTACAGAATCGCTTGCACTTTGTATTAATATATAAATCAGAGGAGGTTTTTTCTCTCTTGACAACCAATATGATACAGTATGCAAAACCAAAGGCCGCACAAAGTCCGAAAATTATTCATATACCTGGTTGTGGTTTAAAAAAAATCTGTGTAGGTAGTTCAAGCTACTGATAACATCTTCCCAAAGTAGCGCAGCAATAAACTTGTTGGCCGGATGACCTTCAATTCCCTTGGACATCAGCTGAGCACAGGCACTGAAGAAGAAGGTGACCGAGTCCAAAGGAGGATGTCATTGCCTCATTTTGGTCTTCAGTCATTTAAGTCTACAGAGCCTGAGATCTGTTTTAAGTGCAGGTCTTGGATCGATTCCATTCACTCCCTTCACAGCTTGCATTTCGTATCAGCAAGCATAACTGAATGCAGATGAGCTCTGAGAGGCCAGAAGTCGAAATCCATATGCACGCTAATTGTAATGCCTGGTTGGAACCCACGAGTGATGGCTTGCGAAAGTGGAATCAAATTATGATGGTTTACAACAAAGCTGACCCAGGATTAGAGAATTGCAGGCTCGTTTACTTCGGGCCCGTAATGGGATTTTGGGGTCATGAATTTTTAAGGAGGTTAAGAAGGCACTTGAGCCAACCAGAAACATAGCCAAGAAGTCAAATTTGTGTTGAAAAATCTTCATTAAGTGCACAAGAGGCATGAGAAACTTTAGTAGTAGTAGAGTCTGAATAAACATTTGCTATTATATCCTAGCCCTAATGTTACATCATTTTGATCATGTTACCAATGCGTTCAGGTTTCTCTGAAGTGACCATTCTTTACTCTTTTAATTAGAATTCAGTAGTTATAATTTTTTTTATTTATTATTAATATTATTTTTTATATTTTGGATTTTAGGGACATGATGCATGGTGTAATGTACACCTACCAGGTTCAGACAATCTCCAGATGGGGACATAGCGAACCGTCTCCGCCTCTTGTCCACCATCTTGGAGCTTCATACTGCGGAGATGGGATCATCCAAAGGTATGTTTATGCGAGTGTTTCATCATCGTCATCAGGCAGGAATAAATCCAGAACATAATGATGATCACATGCATGCTGGTTTTGTATCGATTCCTGTTCTTGTTTGGCCCCCAGGACCCAGGGAGAGCAGTGTGATGATAAGAACATCATGAACGGGGATGGCTGCTCAAGTCAGTGTAAGAAAGAGCTGTTCTTCAACTGTGTGGGTGAGTGCACAGACCTTTTTTTAAGTTCCAATAGTCCACCCTAAGTTCAAGATTATAAGGGTTTAAATAAGCTGTTACTTTACTAAAACTGCATAGACCTGCTGGTTTGGAGATACTCTACTCTGAGCTTAGGCCCATAGGCTTGCCCATTTTTCCTGCTTTTAACGCATCAACTATGAGAAAGACTGTTGACTCGCTGCTTAATATATTCCACTCCTTGAAAGGTGCCTCTGTAACAAGATAATTATTTAATTAATTTTACTTGTAATTGAATAATGTTACATCTAATCAGTGAATACAGCGAGAAAAGTCAAAATACAAGTGATTTGTCACTTGCTAGTGTGAACCTAGTATCACACCTGATTCTAACCATGTATAACGTGTTTATATTAATAAATATTAATTATTCTTTTACAAATATGTCCTTAGACTTGTCCATATCCCTATATGGACTTTTGTTACTTTCTTCCAAGAATTCTCAAACAATGTGACGTCCCCATCACGTCTGGAAGACATTTTATTCAAAAGAGCAGGCCAACAAAATTCAGAACGGATGCTTTGGCACCTTGTCTGCTTCTTTGCTTTATGCATAAAGAAGGCTTTTCCTCTCCTCTTTGGTTTTGGCCCGAGGAAACTTGTGTCACATCGAGTCTGCAGCCCCGCACATATGGAAGTCATGTGCAGCGTGCTTGTGAACATGAAATTAACATGTTTCACCAGAATGAAACATGCTAAGAGTCACGTTACACGTGATCATAGGCATTAGCAGATTTTAAGGTGTTTGCCTTAGGGATTCTGGTTTCAACAAGTGTGTATGCTGGAAACACTGGCAAATATCTAAAGCGGTCCTGACCTTCTGTCACCAGCCAGATGTCACCATTATTTAGATCTTGTGCAGTTCTCTTGATCTGTTCTCATACAGCCATCACGGTACCTGTTATTTTCCTCTGTCTGCATACTTTCAGTGGAAGAACTCACATCTGTGTGGCGGCTTGAATTGTTTGTAGATTTCACATGGAAACTGGATAGATCATCCACCCATCTGTCTGTCTGTTTGCGTCTTCCTGCCTGACTGGACTGGACTAGTTGCAGTATTTTAAGTAAAAATTAATGACCTATTTAAACGGTTGCTCGAATCACAACAATGCTAGTGCTTATTTTCAGCATCAAAGTGTTTAGCCTAGAACTTTGTTTTAATTAGTTTAGCAACATAGCTATCATTATTATTACAAATCCATCATCAGGTATGTCAAGCTAACATTATCATCTATGCCACGTATCCCGATTAGATTTGGTATAAGGTAAATTTATGCGCGGAGGTTTGAGGTGACCATGGAAAACAGTGCCACTGCTAGCTGTCCTTTACTTAAAATAAATAAATAAATAAATAAATAAAAAGGTAAAACCAATTACCTCAATAATGTAACCGCAATTGTTTTTGTTACATCAGACATACAGATGTTACTGGCCTGTAATTTAATGATAAAATCCATTTTGGAAGCGAGTTCTTATAGCAAAGTTTTGTATTGCGAAATGCATTTTTCCATAGAAAATAATGTAAATGCACATAATTCATTCCAGCCACCCAAAATATTACCAATTTCCAACACTTTTTTTTCGCATATAAAAACAATAAAAAAATGTAGGAAAGACATGGAAATGAAGTAAAATATGAAAGAAATAAACATTAAACTTCACTCACCTCTTGGTACCGGCTGCTTTTAAAACAAAACTAAAAGTGGCTCCATTTTCTTCTCGCTACCGTCTCTGCTAACATGTTTGGAACACATGTTATGTCTTCACTAAATCTTGCACACAATGCAAAAAAATCAACAACAACAAAATGTAAACTCGCTTCAAGTTTTGGATGGCTTCTGGACTTGCACATGTATGTATATGTATATATATAATGTTAAAAAGTGGGTAAAAACAAATTTTCCATCATTAGCAAAAAACAAGCTAGTTTGAACTTAGATTTATATATATTTTTTGTTAATATCAAACATACAGACATTACCAACCTGTAGTTTAACATAAATACTATAGTAGTTTAGTGGTTTAAATACAAAATATAAAGCTTTTTCAGAACTAGCTTATATAGCTTATAAAATGACAGTCGCTGTGTGCAGTTGTAGTGTCTGCACAGCTATACACTAGGAGAGGATAAAAAAAGCAGATGATACAATAGTAATATTCAAATAAAAAACTAAATAAAACTATAATTAGATGTAATATAATGTGTAGAAACAGGACTTGATCATTACATAACTGTAAAACACATAAAACACAATATAACAGTTTTTCAGAATTGCCTAAACTAGCATGTTAGCTTAGTAGCACCTTAGCTAGCTTAGCTTACAAAAGCATTACCTCAGCTATAGCAAGCAAAAGTACCAAACAAATTCTACAACACTGCATTTTGTACTAAGGCCCTGTAGCTGTGTATATATTGTAAAATTAGAAGTAGTAGCCATGTTTGTTAGCAAGCTAGCTAACAGGTAAATCTGCCTCAGATTTGCACCAAAGCTAAATGAAGAAGGTGAAATTATCTAGCTATCAAAGAACTTCTGACACCATGTGTGTGTATAAGTGTTTTTCTTAACTGCAGTAAGCAGTGTGTGTGTGTGTGTGTGTGTGTGTGCCCCCTTCGGCAGCCCCACGTTTCAACATCGGCAAAGCTAGGCTGAGGGGAGCATTGGAATTTGCGTAGAGGCCAACTTGGCACAGCACATCTCTGTCCCCCTTACTGGAACCCCTGACTCTGGGAAGTGGGGTGGGGTGGGGGTGGGGGGGGGCATGGGGTAGAGAGGGGTGGAAAGAGTGGGATGAAGAAGGAGGGAGTGCGATATGAGAAGGATGCAGTAGAGGGAGGACGCAATGGAGAAAGATTGATTGAGAGCGAGAGGATGGAGAAAATATGGATGTGAGTGGTGGAGAAGCTAGGGCCGAAACAGAGGAATAAGAAACAGTAGTACAAGAAATGAAAAAGGACTGAGGATGAAGGAGACTCCGGTGTCTGGAAAAGACGTTTTTCATTTCCTTCCCTTTCTCTCTCTCAGGCTAAACTCATTCTCTCACTCTGTCTGTCTGTACATCCCCCACTTTAAAAACTAAAAATGGTAGACCCCTAATCTGACAAATTCATCATATCCCATTACTCTTGCGAATCCTTTCCTTTTACCCTACCTTGGCTGCCGCAGCAGGAGGCTTCTTCCTTTGCAAAATTAATAATTTTTTTTCTTTTGGTGTTTTTTTGTCTCCTAAAACCCGTCCGCTCTGAACTGTCAGCAAGGACATGTATGTTTGCTCACCCCTTCCTTCAATTTTTCTGGAGAGAGGACAGGAAAGAAGAAAAAAACGAAAGAGATGACACCAGAAAAGCTTTGTTTTTCGGTAAAAGCACCTACTGATAATCTTTGGCAAAGAAACGTTCTTTCCGCTTTTTTCCCCTCGTGTCGCCGGGTTCAGAGTGATGTTACGGACTTTCCTTCTGCTAGAGTTGTGGGGAAAGAAAACGTAGTTAGCAGTCGCAAAGTCAATGTCTTTCAAGTCTGAGGGGGTTTTACCTCACTTTTTAAATGTCCAGACATTGTTCGTCATCAGCAAGTGAAGTCTACAGTATTTGGCTGTGCAAGATTAGCAGATGGCTAGCCTTTGGATGAGATTTTAAATCCTATTCACAACGTTAATGTTAACGTCGATGTGCGCTAAATATTGGTTTCTTATAGCATTTCTGTATTATTATAATTTATTTATTTTTGCCATGGCTTTATTTAATTAGTGACCAGATAACCTAACAGCAGCCTTCGCATGTGATGCAAAATGTGAACTCTTTTGTCGTGAAAATCTTTCATGTTGAAATACCTACTGTTTATTGAAAAGCACTGACACTGGAGACTCCTTCCTTTACTCTAAATGAAATGTCTTCTTACAGGAAAGAAACGCCACCTTTTTTGAGTTTGTTTACTGGCCACACTTTTTTAATTTACAATATATACACTAAAAACATCAAATATTATATAGGTCCATCTTTACACCAATCTGTCTCTTATGTGTCATTTGGAGACAATGATTGCCATTCTCTCTCTCTCTCTTTCTCTGTCTCTCTTAAAGATGAACCTAGCATATGCTACTACTACGACGGCGATGGTGTTTGTGAGGACTTTGAAAGGGAGACAAGTGTAAGGGACTGCGGCCTGTATACCCCAAGTGGTTTTCTGGATCAGTGGGCCACTACTGTGGAGACGTCCCATAAGGAAAAACTCTACTGCCCGGCCGAGGTGGCAGCTGGATACCCTGCGATCACCAAGGTAGATCCTGTTTTATCATAGATACATTTCATACTGATGTTCTTCAGTTCTGGACAGATTTCCAAAAGCTTGAGGGGCACACAAAATTATTTAAGTCTTATAACTTTTTTATTTAAATTGTAATATATATTTATTTTTTCCAATAAAGGGTAAAATAAATAGGGCTGTTTTACACAGCGACCAGTACAGAATAAGATTATGTACTATCAGTCTCTAAAAATGCAAAGTGTACATAAACAGATATTTACAATATGTTGTGCCCCGTCTTGTTCTGACTGTATTTGATTTTGTAATCGCTTTTTTAAACTCCAAAGCTATAAGAAAGTTTTAAAGAAGACATTTTTTGCTGTTAAATGTGATGTAGCATACACATTCCATTGTTACTGTTTGCAAACAGACGTTGGCATTGTTGTAACAGACATTTTTTTTTTACGCACAACGTGTACTTGGCATGAAGATACATTCTCCTTCCTGCTTGTAAGACTGAAGATAACATCTCCAGAGACCAGAAGACCCTAATCCAGACTTTTAAAATTACACATGACCTCTGTGTCAAACGGCCCTCTTGCACAATGACCTGGCCTCGTTATTGCCGAGGTCGGACTGGGCCACTTTAGCTGAAGACGATCAAAGTCATGCAGAAAGAAGCAGGATGAGCCTATTTGGTAAATGATACAGAGCATGTGAAAGACGTCAGCTCTGTAAGCTTTCGACGGATGAATTGAGAGAATCTGGCATTGAAAGGGCTTCTGAAAAATCTCGCTTATGCTTCTGCTGTCTCATTTTCACCAGCTGTTTTATGCACGGTCTTCTGTCCTTTGTGGTTTATGGTACAGCGAATATTCAGAGCAGATAATTCTACCTCAAATTCTCTTCCTTGAAACCGAGCGTGTTTGTCAGGTCATGGTAGTCTTGGGATTTCTCTGTTTTCTTGCGTCCTTTAGGCCTAATCACATTAATTTTTTACAATGAAAACCTCCTTGGTTAAACCAAACCAAACCCAGACGCTTGTGGTTGATGAGAAACGGATACCTTGGCTGAGCTCTTCAACGTTCCATATCTACCTTTGAGTCCAATGTACATGATCTAGCCATGCTCTAGTGTTGGAAGGGTATATATATATATATATATAGTATCATCGTTCTGTCCATCGTTTGGCCATCACACAGAGAGTGCTTGAGGTCTATCTCTTTTGACGTAGGTGTAAACAAGAAACAGATCCCTGGCTTTCTTTATCCGGGCCTGTTGATGATCAAGGTGCCTGCACCATCTTCTTTACACTGAGATGCATACTTGTCATTGTTTTGTTGATATTGTGGTCTTTCTTCATTTGTTGTGTCCTTACAATCAGAAGGTTCTGTGCAGGCTCTGCTGCTTCAAAGGTTGTGCTGGGCCAGCTCCCCCCATGGGAAATGAAGTTCTTTGATAGGGATCAGTCCGGATGCTTGAAAGGAACCCGTGGAAGATGGAGTGAGGCGGGAAGGGACTGTGTCTCTGTCGGAGATGCCAACAGGCCTGCAGCCACAACTGCTATCCACCATGAAGAACACACAGGCTTTTAGGTCAAACGAGCAGATTTTCATCATTCTGAGAGCCATATGTGAGAACTCCCACCCACCCACCCACCCACTAGTTAAAACCCCCACCATCAGACTATGTGCGTATCTCATACGTAGAAAGAACAGGATGTCTTTGCTGCTCTGTATTTTCTATCTGTGTGGGCCGGGCAGCAGTGTTCTGGGCCTGGCACATCTACAGCAACCCACCAGCACTTTACAGACTTTTGCACACTCTGAGTTTTGACCTGCGCCTTAAAGTAAAATTGATCCTCAACTTATCCCAATTTTGATTTTGTAGTATGTCAGCATTCAGTGGAGTGCATCTGGGCTGGAGCGTGGTCAAGAAAACAGCACGCGGCAGCATGTTCGTGCAAAACGCCTCCAGAAAAATCTGCATGGCCGCTGCTTGTGAGCTGGAGAAGCCTGCTTGGCTGGTTCAATTCCCAGGCCACGCGGTGAGCGAGTCGTGTACTTGGGTATAAAAATATACAGACAGCCATCATGCAGAACAGCAGGACCGCTGGAGCTTTGGCCAAATCCAGCATTGTCCAGCGCCAAAGCCGATATCTTAACCACTGGTTAATGTATTTGCCCCTGTTTTTTTCATGCTCGATTTTTAGCAGTTTTACAGAATTGTGATAAAATTGGGCCCAGTTTTTTTTCCAGTCATTCAAGTTTTTCTTCAATTGTTTCAGAAAGCAAAGCTCTTACAGGAATGTCTTGTATTCTGTGAATGTAATAGAAAGAAAATGTGTTCTACACTGTATTATCCGGCTCAGGGCGGTGATGGAAGAATATACTATGAACAGATTTCCGTTGCATCCAAGTGTATTAAGAATAACAAGGTCACCTTGTGGGACATTTTGGAAGGTGGAAGCACCCTTATCCCAACTCAGAAGAAACCCATATTGATACATGAAGAACTACGCATGTAACCCAACCTTAGAATCAAAGCCTGGATTCCAGACCTGTGATGTGCTACATGACACAGGGTATAGCATGACTTGCTGACAGTATAGACATCCCCATTTTGAAACCTAAATCTGGATTTCTATATGTGTGGAATTTCACATAGTTTTCCCCATGGTCTGTGAGTTTCCTTTGGATTCTCTGATTTCCTCCTACCCCCCAGAAAACATGCCAGTTAAAGGACTATTCTAAATTGCCCAATAGCTGTGAATCAATGTCTGCATTGTGCCATGATAGTCTTCCATTTTATACAGGACGTGTAACCGCCTAGTGTTCCCAGGATCCATTGTGACCCTGACGCTCAAATTGGGAATTTCTGGAAATGGATCTATCCTGAATTCAAAGTAATAGCGTGGATTTCTTTTGCACAAGCAGGGCCATTGATTTACAAATAAAACATCAAAGTCCACATCCCTTTAATATTCAGTACATCTGTTCAAATTCCAACCAGGATCCAGAATCCAGAAACTGATGATTGAGGTTTAAATGACAGCAGGTGATGTTAATTTGTAGCAGTATCAATCAAAATAGTTTTTATTTTTTTGGGGATGTTTTTGCAAAAATAAATTATTCTAAATAAGCTTTCATTACTGACATCAAGGAAAATGCATTTTACATTACTGGTTATTATTATTATTATTATTATTATTATTATTATTATTATTATTATATTGGGAAAGCCCTGATTTCTGAAAGTCTCCTCTAAAAGCTATATGATATATATTATAAATTACTGGATTTTTTAAATTCATTTTCAAGTTTCGGGCACTGCCATGGCACGATTTCAATAGACGGCGGTAATTATATTTTTACATTACACTGCTCATGTAATTATGTGCTAAAATTACCAGTGACACAAAATAATCAAAATGATTTATCACACTCTTTCTCTTTTCTTATGCTTACCAGGGCATGCAGTGTAAGGTTAATTAAGGTAGCCCCACATCTCAAACATGGCCAAGCTGCAATAGGACGGGTAGTCCTTCCTTAGCAATGTCTTCAGTGCTTGAGCAGAACATTCTGTTCACAGAGCTGTACCACAGGGATGCTGCTTTTAGCTGAGGTTGGCCTGGAGGGGATTTTGACAGCATCTCGTTCTGCACTCAGGTTAACAACAAGCAGGTGTTGGCATAGTAGAGCACTAGGGTTTCAATAGGTTATCTCCCCAGAGCCCCTCCACCACACTGGGCACTGACGCAAGACTTAGTATTCTCAGGAGGCCATGCAGCTCAATAATGGCAGGCCCTTAAAGCACCTTTCTACATGCAACTGCATGCATACAGAGCTTGTGCAGTGCTTTTTTTTTTTTTTTTTTTTTTTTTTGCATGGCTGACTGGCTGAAAGGTCACATTAGTAATAGCTCATTTCATTGCAAAGTCACTTTACGATAATGGTTTTCAGCTATGCTCTCAAGAGTGTGTGAGCGTGTGTGGGATAGCAGTTTTGCCAGCCCTCTGTGTTTCTGGTGGCTCTGGACCGTCTCGTGTTTGTGCGGAAGTTCGCTGAAGTGTTTCAAAGGCTGCCTGTGTGATTGCTTTGCTGGAGCTAATAGAGACTGACTGAGGTATTTTACATGGTCTGGACACTTAAAGAGAAAGTACATGTGTTCAGAGATTGAGACCTCTGCCTCTTGTGGTACAAAGTGTGGCAAAACCTGAGATGCACTTTGTACAGTACATACGACTGGGAGGAAAATAACCTAATTATGACATTGCTGACAATAAATTTTGGCAACAGAACATGAGGGAATATTTCCTTCAGCATGCACGGAGATCAGTGAAGCGAAGATACATTAGTAATGCTTGGTATTTAATGCCATGAGTTACATTTACCTCAAGTAATGAGACATAGAATGTCTTGTTGTGGACGTTGCTAATAATCAAAACAAGAAAAAAATACCCCTTTAGTAAATTTCGATTCCTCTTTATTATGGGATGGGATGCTTGCACAACATACCTCTTTAAAATATGAAAGCCTCAATAATTGAGTTTTTTCGAGCCAGTTTAAATTCAACGCAAAGTTATAATCATGTTTACAAGGTCAAGTACATACAATATGTAAACCCACTTAAGGGAACGACTTTAAGTTCAGTATTGGGGAGTTGAACTCTTGATATGATCTTTAGGAGGGGTTGAACAGGCTGGTTTTTCGATAATTGGGGGTTACAAACCCCCCATCCCCTGTAAGTTATGCCGACTTCAATTTTTTTATTTAGTGGTGCTAAAATGACTTTTAACTTGCCATGCCTTTATGTTAGTGATAATGATTGAGGTGGTAGATTCTATTTATGCAGTATAAAAAGGATTTGTTTGACAGTGATGAACGCAAAATACAGAAAGTCCAGGGTGCAGTCTAGTGCAAACTTGAGAAAGAGGATGGTCTGTTCAAAACTGTAGCCACTTTGCCAAGGTCTGAATGAGGACCCAAACTGGTGAAATTGGTGTAAATGATCAGGAATCATCACAGGAACCACCAAGGCACAGGGCTTCCATAAAGTGCAAGCTGTTCAAAGAACACTGTTTAGAAGAACTCTGTGTTGCATGTTCTGTTTCGAAGAACTCTGTTTAGCATGGTGGTGGTAGCATCACATTCTGGGACTGGTGCACTGCCAGTAGTACCAGTGACTAGTATTAGTACTAGTATTAATAATGAAGGAGGAGAACCTCAGAAATCTTCAGCATATCCTCTAATCATCGGCTAGACAGTTAAACTTGGACATACAGTAAGTAAGTGTTCCAACAGGAACGTGACCCCAAATACAGTACGCATTAAAGCTGGTTGTGAAATGAGTAAAGCAGGCTCACTTTTAGCTTTTGGACACTCAACTCTATTCTTCTTCTTCTTATTATTATTACAAAAGTAATTGAAAGCCCAATATTGCCTTTAAATTCATGTTCATGATGAGTGCACACTTTTAACCACAACTATAACTACGCGTAGCTAATGCATGCTTGGAACAAAAACCTGCAGAAAACACTGGCCTTGTGTGGATAAATTTGCACAACTATCTGAGCACAGTGTTTAGAAATTTAAGCAATGATCAGCAATCCTATTCGCCCCCTCTTCCAGAAACATAGCTCACAGCAGGTTTCCTTTTACAGCTGGAGATCATGTCCCACTTCCCTCATGCACACCAAAAGCTAAAATCTACATCATAGCAGGAACACTCAGTAACTGAGAAAATTACGATGGTGACTTTGCCATACCACAAAGGCCTCTCTTGTTTCAATTATCATTAAAAGGAGCATCTGGTTTTCCCATAAGAGCCCAGGCTCTAAAAGGCAACCTCCATTTACACGCTTGGCTGTTAACACTTCAGGTTTTGGGGGAGCATGGCCAGCAGCTCTGGAAGGTCCGAGGGAGAATGTCATTTATGTTAAGTGGAGGTGGTTCGCATATGGAACGCTCCTGGGAAGCCATCGGCAGACCGCACATTTTGCTTGTGCACCCACAGTGGCATGTAAGGCAGCCGTGGTTTTGGCTTGTCAGATGAGGAGAAGCCACAAGTTATGGCACAGTTAGGCCATTTTAGACATGAGTCTCATTTCCTTTTCGCCAACTCAGACCAACCTTTACACACTTTGCATAAGAGCCCTGTATTTTAACATGGTATGTGGTATGAGATTTTTTTTTTGTGTAAGAACATAATAAAAATCATCTGTTCATAGCAGGTCTTTGTATTAGGCAAATATAACCTCGGACGAACAACAAAATATAACATTTTTCACCGTGCCATTATTTATTTAAGAAAAATGAAGCCAAAAAGAACAAAAAACATGCAGGCAAGTACTCCCTTACTGCTTCCAGAGTATTTAAGAGGGTAAGTTGCAGCCAGGTGCTGCTAATCATCACCCCTCTGATTAATCGATTATCAGCAGGTGTGCAGACTTTTATAAAAGCAATGGTCTTTGAGAAGCAATTGTTGCTGCATGTCAATTTGAAAGGGGTTATAAAAGCGTCTCCCAACAGTTTAAAGTTCAATGTTCTACAGGGAGAAAGATCATTCCACGTTATAAGTGGAAAGCAGAAATCAATGTCCCAGCACATTCATCCTAAGGTCAGACCACGTGATGCTAAGGGAAATACGAAAAACCCAAGAGCTACATCTCAGACCCTACAGGCATTGTCAAAAGTCCATAGCAGCACAATTAGAAGACGACTGAACAAGTATAATTTGCTTGCAAGGGTTGCAGAGAGAAACCTCTTTTGTCTATGTATGTCTATGTATAGTATGTTTAGTAGAAACCATGACTAAGTGTAGACTTACATGTTTCAAACAGCTTAGTTATTTGCCATATTAATTATGGATGTTAAGGTTAAAAATATATACATATATATTTTGAGAGATCTTGGTTAATCAGCTCTCTCCAGGCCTCTGGCTGCGAGAGGTTACAGCATCACCCGGGAATCGAACTAGCGATTTCTGGAGGATAGGGTTTACCACTGCGCCACTATTATTTCATCAATATAACTAGATTTTACTTAATTTTCTTTCCTGAAAGTGAATAAAATAAGAAAACTGGAAAGCTACCATAACAGATGTTTGTAAAAATTAGCCAAATATAAAAAAAATGGCCACGTTAGAAATTGATGTGGTATACATTCTTTAAGGTGGACCTCAGTATGCTTCGACACACTGAATAAGTCTCCAAATTCTAGCCGGTAAAAAGTGCTGAGAGCAACCCCTACTAGAAAAGCTGCACCTGCAAGAATTTTGGGTTATGTTAAGCATAATGTTGTTTCCAGCTAGTCTTTTGAGTCCTCAGTGGTTAACCGAGAGATATGAGCAAAGCGAAGAGATTTGTGTCTGGATGTTTGGCTCTGAGGTTTTGAAAATGGCATTACCTCACATGGAAGGCTCTAAGCAGGGTTTCTTGTCTCGTGAATGGTAATGCAACCCTCACACAGGTCTCCCCACAAATGTCTCACAGATGTTCAGCTAGCTGGCAAGCACCTTTCCTGTTTGTTTCGAGAGAAAAAAAAAAAAAGCAACACATCACAGTTTATCCAGCACATTCGAAGAAAATAAGCGGACTTGTATAGACAAACCAAGAATGCGTACTCCCTGGGAGATGTCTATTTCTGCAATTAAGGAACAAAAAAAAAAAAACCTTCTCAACAGGAGTGGAACCCTGAAGAACAGTGAGCAAGCTCGTATAAGAGCGCTAGGCAGGTAGCCGAGTTTCAAAAGGCTTCTGAGATCGTTTATTATGTCCTAAATTGAAATGTCATCGATCATAATAGGAAAGTAAACACGCACTTGGAGTCCCGCACGCAGGGCATTTGTTTCAGACATGGGCTTGAGGTGGAACTGAGGTGGATGACCCCAATACCCTTGGTACCTGCTTGTGATTTGTTTAGGTTGTAAACAGAAAGCAAGTGTTTTTTTTTTTTTTTTTCCTTTGCTTTAATCCATGGCCTGCTTTGCTGCCAGCTCTTGCAGCTGTTCCTGAATTAGCAGTTTAGAGCAGAAAATCAGGCACAAGATTCCTCTTGAGGATCTCGAGCTGTGCGCTCTCAGTGACTGACCTAGCTCAACCTCCACGACTGCTGTGCTTCTATGGAAGATACTGTATGTACTGCTTCTTAATAAAAAAATTAAAAAATTAAGTCATTTCTTATCCATTTGCCGCATTTTTCAACCTCCTTACTCATTTTGTCTTCCTGAATCTTTTCCTGAGGATATGCGCAATCTCCAGTAGCTTTTCTTTATTCTCTTAAGACGGAGGTGTTTGTGGTAGAGATTGGAGATTTTTTTTTTTCTTATTTACAGACTTGCCAACCTTTTATGCATTTTGTATATGTGCTCCTTATTTAAAAAAAATAACTCCACCACCCACTCCTTCTCTCCGGTTTCACATTAACTTAACAGAAGGTGAGAATTTTTTTCTTTATTAATATGGAAAAAAATACAATGGGTGGTCAAGTCAAACTGGTACTTTTAATTGTGCCGAATAACAGAACACAGTTGCGCTTATCCCAGTGTTTTTACTAGTGCTTGGACACCATCAAGGTAGAAAGTGTTCTCAATACGCCAGAGCCATGATCAGACTGCCTGCTTCACGTCTGAAACGCCGGCCTCCCAGGAACTCCTTTAATGGTCCAAACATGTGTAAAAGGCTTGGAGTGAGGTCAAGACAGTACAGGGCATGGGCAATAACTCTTAGCCGACTTCCTGTAACATGCAAGTGGTGTTGGTGAGTTCCCACAGACAGACGTGTCTCTTCCACAAGTTGATAGCAAGTTATCTGCTGTTTTTTTTTTTTTTTTTTTAAGGATCAGGCGTACCACTTACAGAACGGTCAGTGTGATGGCTGGACTGTGCTTGAAGTCTTCAGTAAAAGCCAATCGCCCCTTGTACATCAATGAGCTGTTTATTTCACTTAAATTATAGACCATAAGTGCATCGTTAACGTGAGTTAAGGTATTTATTAAAAGTTTTGTTTTAAAACAATTATAAATGGCATTTTTTAGTAAAAACGATAACAAACTATCCATATAAATTGTTTCAATGTTTTAATTATTTTTTTATTAATCAAATTATTAAATTGTTACATCTAAATAAAAAATTGGTACAAGGTTTGCTACTTCAATTAATATACAAAATATAGCATTAACGTTCTTCCTGATTCCTCCTGAACATTTAAAATATTTCAGTAAAGCATATTGTGACAATTTATCCCAGCATCAATATTATATCGTCTTATAACCATAATCTAGTTAGCGGATCGGACACTCACACAATTAAGGGAAATGCTAGTGGAGGTCAGCGTTCCAAACCTTTCAGACTCAGACAAGGAGAACCTGCATGCGCTGGTGTGTACTGTATGTGTGATTTAAAAAAAAAAAAAAAAAAGGCTTGGGGGGGGGGGTGTATGAGAAACCCTTCCTTCCTAAAACTTAACAGCTGGTCTGAATTGCATTTTGGAAGCAATCGTCAAGCCATCCCAGGCGGACTTTGTTTTCAGGAGTGAACGCTGGAGGATATTTGCTTATAATTAACTTCAAAACATCCAGTCGCGCCGAAATACATGTGGTCCTCTGTGGATGCACACCATACTCGAGCGATGTTCGGCCAAGGCTTGGGTTTGTTGACCAACCAGACGGAGAAAAACACTGCCGTAGGACATGGAATCAAAAATCTGGTTTCATGATGCGAGGCAAAGCCTGTTGAGCTGTCCTCAACTTTTTAGTAACTAGTAAGTTTTTGGTGTCAGCACTTGTTTTTCGTGCACATTTGCAGAATGAATTTGTGTCCGTGCTGGATTACGGGAATTAATGGGAAATCTCGTGCCTCCATGTTCTAATCAGACGATGTAATTTGATTGCTCTTGGCAGGTCTTGGTAGCCCTTTCTCACCAAAATGAACAAGCCTTAACAAGCTCGCAACATTCAGTGTGCTGTTTCTTCCACCCATTTTTTTTTTTTTTTCAATTTTACTACCACCCAATGCATTCTTGCAACTTGTGGTTTCTGATGATTTATTGTACATCATTTGTTTTATTGGTTTATTTTCCCCTGTGTGTTGCTTGTGTTAGACCTTGCTTTGGCTGCTGTGTTGTGGTTTAGTAGTGATGTCACAGGGCTGGAATGCTGTCTATGGGGAGACTTCCTCTCCCTGCTTCTGGGCAGGCTTCCTCCCAGACCTGGTGGGTGGGGGTCTGGATTTATTTACTCTCCTTAACAACCAAATCAAAATAATGACAACTCCATTTGGAGGTGCTTGTACAGTAGGAGACGGAGCAATTATATAAGAGCAATTTGCGGAGGTGCTGGTGGCGCTGGTGGCTATGTAACGGGTTTATGCACCAAAGGTGATTGGGTGTACGCATGCAGGCTTGGAATGATACGCTGAAAAGGGAAAAAAAAACAATACTGGTGGGACTGGCTTTCCACCTTGTCTCAACCTTCCGGTCTTATGGAGCATCTCTTCACATCAGTCACAACAGATCTGTACTGCAGATAAGACCAGGTTTTATCTGGCATGTTTGTGCTCAGATTACACAGATAGGTTTTAAGCTCAGATGACTAATATCCAATTTCATTGGTTCAGTGGAAAAGTCAAAACAGTGGAAAAGTGCCCTTTGTTTGTTATGTGTACATTGGGGGGGGGGGGGGGTGAAGGTGCTCATGCTTAAGTCTGGAACTCAACCACAACTGCTATCCAGCAGAAAAATTGACAAACAACCAAAAAAAAAAGAAAAGTGATGAAAAAAGGAATGAAAGATATATTTCATGTATTTCTATACAACATAGAAATACAAGAAAAAGGAGTTAACATATTTCATTTAATTCAATCTCAATTTAAAAAAGAAAGAAAGGTCTGCTGAGACACAGCAGCAAAAAAGCGCAACGCTTACATTCTTTGGGTTCTGTTTAGAATTTCTCCAACAACGATTCGACATGTGCCTTTACTGTACCTATTTCCGAGTCCATGTTCTTTACAATGCAATTTCACACCCCGGTTTAGCTGATCATTAATCCTAAACCATACATACACATGTCACCTGTTCACTTTGAACCCCGATCAGCAAAAAAAAAACCAGCACTAGGACCTTAGCAGGACCGTCTTGTATTACTTTGTTTGAATGTGCCTGGCCTCATCTGCCCTCCAAGCTACAAGGATTCCTAGCTGGCACATTAGCACGCAACTTCAAAATATTTTCATGGGAGAAGGAGGAAAATAAAAAAAAATATATGACTGTTCAAGAGAAGTGTGGAAGCAGTTATGGCTTACAAGCCTGAATCTGGTTGATGTGATTCCAAAGTCGATGTCGATCAAAGGGGAAAATAAAGGCATAAGGTTCAAGTATGAAAGAAAACGTGGGTTTGGGAATCACGTCTCATAGTTTTGGTGCCACGTAATACGTGGTGCTACGTATTATTAAGATTACCAGGTAACCGTGTTCGTGTCACTCGCGGGATGGGTTTGGTTTATTGAGCTTTTATTATTATTATTTTAAGTAACAATGAGAAATGAGTCTAAATGGAGTCCAAAGGAATCATTAAAGCAAATTGCCTGGATTTGTTGCTTTATTGTGTCATACCTAACTTGCACACAATTGAGAAAATTCACATTTCACTTGCGGGAAGAACTTGATGCACTTTTCACAGATTTTGTCATTTATAGAACATTATCGTTAACCTGCTGCTGTGTTTTCCGCAGACCTGCCAGTCCAAGGTGTACGACTTGTCTCATGGCGTTTCCCAGTATGCCTGGTTTCCTTGTCGTGAAGCCCAGCAGGTTCCCTGGTACCGCTCCTACTGGCTGGAGGTGAGTTTAGCAACAAGTAGTACAGTCATAAGGCATTGTGTTTGTATTGGTCAGATTATTAGCCTATTCTTTCCACAGTAACAAACCATTCACACAATGAATTCCTGGCTATGGAATGACTGTTAATTGCTGCTTGAAGTGTTAGCAGTAAAAATTGTCGCAGAAATGTTAATACTGGAAAGCTACATTCATTTGCAATTTCCTGTAGTATACTGTACTGTACATGGATCAGTAATTTAGGACGTGCTGCGATAGGAAACAATCAACCATCACAATGTGTGCTTTCACAGGCCTATTTCTCACACCCGATGGTCGCCACAGCCGTCATCATACACTTGGCTGCAGATGGCACAACCATTTTCGACTCGGTGCAACATCAGAAACAATGCAACATCTCGGTGCAGCTGGTGGACACCAAGGGCAAGAACCACAGCTTAGGTGTGTGAAGAAGAAAATCTGCAACATTGACTGAAAAGTTTTTTGAAAGTTACCTGAATCCTGAAATTTTTACTGGGCCTTACCTTAACAGACAGATGCTTCTTGAGATAATTTGTTTGTTGTGTATTTGAGTATTTACATGGTAACACTGTTAGATCTGTAATTAAACACTTTCCCATCAGGGGACTGGCACCTGAGCTGCCGCACCAATCCACTGGTGATCCCGGTGAGCCATGACCTCAGCATGTCTTTCTACCACACCAAGGCTATCATCTTGACGTTCCGTTGCCCATTGGTGGCCATCTCTGGTGTGGGTCTGCGTTCCTTCCAGTTCTTCGACCCTATCACCATTAGCAGCTGCCAGAGCAATGAGATCTATAACCCTATGGGCCAAAGGTGAGTTTGAGGGTCTCCTTGAGTCTCTTGCAAATTCTCTGAAAGGTTCCTGCAGAGTTCTTCAGGTATTTTGGCGCTTTAAACACAATCAACTGGACGTAAATTGAATTTCTCGGATGAAAAGAGTTAATACTTGAGGTACCCAAAGTCTTACAAATTTAGGACTGATTCTGAGCTTGCTTGGGGGAGGGGCTAATTATCTCATGCTTGCTATAATGTAGAAAAAATCCTTTTGGAATGATTGGAAACTATTTGGAAAGATTGCACAATTTAGTTTCTCACTTTTGCAAAATAGTAGAGTCTAGATTTCATCGTCTTTTTTTTGGTACCAATATTTAAGCCATGAAGAACAGAGTTTTCTTTTTTATGCATGACATATGATTGTGGAGGAATAAGGACTAGCACGAGATGTTTTAGACTTTAGACCAAAACAACCTAAGATGTTTTTTCTTTCCGTTCATCCTCAATTTTTTATATTGAAAACGAGTAAATCAATTAACCTAAGAGCTGTTAAGGGAGCAGTGGTGACACCGGACCCTTAACCCTTTGCCCATTGCATGCAGTGCTAATCACAAGCATGGTAAGAAAATGGGAGGGTTGCGAGAGAATGGGCAGGAAAAAAGTTGTACAGCTTCAAAGCCTAAATCAAGTGCAAAAATATCATTTTAATTCTTTTACGGGATGATGCAGTTTTTTCTTTGAGACTGTTTCTCATTCAGTTAAGGAGAAGTTATCTCCTTCCATCTTGCTCAACTTTCAAAGTTCTAAACCACCTCATAAATTTGAGTCTGAAAGTAATTTGCAAATGCTATAAAGAGTCACTTCTAATATTGACACTAGTGATTTATGTCAGTCCTTTTTTGGTTTCTTTTATAGAGTGGTTCAATGGCGTGATTATACCGCATGAACACATACAGTACATACACACATACACGTGCAGAAACACAAAAACAAACGCAAATATAATCAATGATCCTGTACTCTGGGTTTTTTTGGCCTGTACTTTTTTTTTTTTTTTGCATCATACTTGGAGGCAATCGAGGACTTGCTGCCAACCGCACTGCGTTTCCCGTAATCCTTCTACCTCTACAAAACACCAAGTCCCCTGTTCCCAGTGCTGTTAACAACGGGGGTCATTATAATGGCTGGCTTTTGTGTGCTCTATCCCATTTTTTCGGCACTCAACGCCTTTCAAACAAAAGCTTTGGCGCTCCCTCGCATATTTGGATGCAGTGGAGGAATGTGTTTTGTTCTTTCCTCCGCTGCTCTTTGCTTGGGTGCCGGGCTTCAGAGAATTGTTTTTTTTTTTTTTTTGTATGAGAGTAAGTAGACATAATGAGTTTAAATTGCTCAAGATGTTGCAAGTTTAAACACTCAAGATGTCGTTCAGTGCATAAACACTGGTAGATTTCAGACGAGCTGCCAGTTTATTGGTTACTAGATCAGTGCAATCCCAGTTGCATCTTCTAGAACAAGCACTGCAAGCTTTGACCGGCGTTTCAGCTGGACACAATTCTTTGATCCGCCTAAAAATGGTTTACAACTTTTTAGTTTTTTAAATTAATTAATTTTTTTATTCATAGGTTCATATTTCTTCCTGGACAATCATGTTTATAATCAAATCCCGTCTGCACTGCGGTTGGGAGATTAGATCAGATGTCAGACAGAGTTCCGAATTATTCCACTTTGATTTTTGTAATAATCAATTATAGCTGAACAGCTGGAAGAACTCTGACTGCCACACCTGCATGCGCATGCTTGTTGCTCGGTTTCTGTTCGGCCTCCATCCCAGCTCAAGCTAAGCAAGTATTATGATACGTCTCATGATGTAGGTGACTACAACAACATCTTGAACTAACCTAATTCTTGGCATTGCTCGCAGTGTTAGATTTATTGATGCTGTACATCCCTGCTGTTGGAAGCATAAAACGAAACCCGTAGTTTTAAAAACGTTTTGTGGATGGGAAAAGCCGGGCAGTTATTTAAAATAAAAAAGATCATAGTTAAATGGTCGAGCTAACATTAGGTTGAACTATGACTGTTGGAAATGATGTCTAGTCAAGAGGGATTTTGTTGGCATTCCTATATACAGTATATAGTGCAAAGCCACAGCACAGTTCGCTCTAACCTCAGTTTGTGCACGGGAGCCTTGTTGCAGTGACTAAACATCAATTTAAACTGCAATCTGTAACTATTAAATATAAAAATTTATATTCAAACATATTTATGTAGGTTGATGGCAAATAACAGAACAAATTATCTCATTAAGAGGACGTTTGCTAATATTCATTTATCACCTAATAAGTATAAAAAAATGAACAAATAATTAAAATACGGACTTGCATATGTAATAATTAAAATACGTGACTGTGGATGCATTACCTGGAATAAATCACAGCCTTTTGCGATTCAATAATTGTATTACTGTGATTTAGATTTTCATGGAATAAATTTTGAATAAAAGGGAAATTGTAATGCTCCAGCATACAGACACATTTTATACACATTTTTTTTAATACTTATGATTGTGCTTTCAACTTTGTGGTAAGACTTTGGGAAAGACCCATATACATATGCTATGGTCAGACGTCTACATACTTTTAGCCAGATAGTGTAACTGTATATCTAATACAAAATATATTGGAATGAAAAGCTATTTAAAATTGATCTTCAAACGTCCTTAGAATTGATCTTAATGTCACTTGCTCAGAAAAAAAATAAATAAATAAATTGGTTGTTTCAGCAATCCGTTTGGCTTCCTCTGTCTTGTTTTAGGCTTTTGTGGTTTCTAGATTTTATGAGCTATTAATAGACTAGACATGTGTCGATCATATCTGGAGATGTTTGCAAATAAGTTGACTTGACATCACGTCACTACCAAACGATTAGTGTAAATTTTATTGGCCTGCCTATTGATTCGATAAAGAAAACCGTATCTGCTGTTTGTTTGTCCCCCATTTCAAGCCGATTCCCTTTCGCCCATGTTGATCCAATCAGCGCAGAGGCATGTGTTAATGATTCAAATGTTCTTTATTTGTCTGTGTGGTGAAGAAGTGAATGTGAATGTGGTTTGCTTGCTTGCCTGTGTGTGCGCGCGATAAATACGGAACATGTCCGTCTCATACGTTTTACTTAAAAAAACATTTTTTGATACATTTGACAAAAGTTGTAGTTGATTCCTTAACTACAGTATGTCAAGGTAGCGTCCCAAAACCTCTTGCTCGGACATAGGACTTCTGTGCTCAACTCTGCTTCCAACGTGGTGCTCGTGAGGTCTCATTTGTTTAGCTCTAGAGTGGAAAGAGTGGGCCAAGCACATTCTATTTATACTGCAGTTCCCTCCCTGCGGCTTTGTTGCCAAAGTAATGAAGATTAATGTCAGGTTGACCGCGGTGTGTGTGTCTCGCAGGAGTTAAATGTGACATGTAGTATTCCACTGTTAGTCCTCCGGGCCGTCTGGAGGATGACGTAGTGCTGTTTGTGTGCAACAGCCTCTCTTTTCCTGACTCTTTTCTTTCCCTTATCTCTCTCTCTCTCTCTCTTTTTATTCTTTCTATCTCCCTCCAGTTGCGTTCATTACTCCTGCGAGGCCATCGACTGCCAGAAGCCGAACGTCCGCAATGCAGAGCTGCAATGTAATGGTGGCTTTTTCAACGGAGACCGATGTACTGTCACATGCAACAGTGGCTACGTGCTGCAGATCCAGCGGGACGATGACCTCATCAAGAGCCAGGTATGCACACGGCTGAGAACAGAGAGAGAGTGAGAGAGCGAGAGAGAGAGAGAGTACATCATCTCTCCAGTGTGTAAGAAAAGACAGAGCTACTGTACCGTCTGCTTCTCAGTTCTGTCCCTGCTGTCTGGCCTTAAGAAAAGTCTGGATAAAAATGGCTAGAAAAAGAGAGAGGGGAAAAAAAGAGTGAGAGAGAGAGAGAGAGAGAATGAATGAGTGTGTGCATTCCAGCCGACCCCCTTTGCCAAGAGCCCCCGCGTTCTCGGCAGCCATTAACGTTATAGAGCGGCACCTCAACAACTTTTTACGTGCACTGAGGAGCCGCATGTGGAAGTGGTTAGCAGTGGCCTTAAACACTCGGCCCCCTTCCAACCATGCTCCCTAAGCTCCTTACACACACTAAGCAAAGCCCTAACGCTTTTAGGAGAAAACACCACACGCACATGCACACAGTCAGTTCCATAAGTATTTGGACAGCGACACAGTTTTTTCTGTTTTTGCCTCTGTAGGCCACCACGCTGGATTGAACTGAATTGAGGCAATCAATATGGGACTATAATTAGACAATTGTCTAATTAACAGTATAATGGCAACATTTGGCCTGTTTCTTATTTATTTCTTAACAAACTTAAATTAAGGTGAAATCCATAGAAGTCAAGGCAGATTAATAGCCAATCAAGAACACTTTGGTAGGTGGTAGGTGTCTCGTTCTTATAGTCTAGAATTGTGAGATGCCTTCATGAATGTAAATAGAGATACTTTTACCCCAAGATGCAGACCATTAGGAACATCCCATTAGGGGTCCAAATCATCCCTTAAACATGGTGGAGTGTTATGGCATGGGTGTGTATGGCTGCCAGTGGAACTTGTGATGATTATTGATGAGGTGTCTGCCGATAGAAGTTGCAAAGTGTACAAAGGTCTATGTTCTGCTCAAATTATGTCAAATGCTTCAAAACGGATAGAACAGTGTTTCACAGTTTAGATGGATGATGAAACAGAACATTCCATAATAGCAAAAATAAAAAATAAATGAAATGTTCTTAAAGCCAAGCACCTGACCCATTTTTCATGTTCTGAAGACAATGTTTGTATCAGAAAGACAGACAAACAAGCAACAACCAAAGGCGGCTACAGTAAAGCAAAGGTAATGGTTCTCAAACAAGGACACTTAGCATTTGGTGATGTCTAGTCCAAGGCTACTGGTGTCACGGTGGCTTAGAGTTATCACTGTTGTCTTGCATCTCCAGGTTTCCTCTCACAATGCAAAGACAGGGAGGTTAGGCTAACTGGCATTCCCAAAGTGTGTAAAATGCAGGTGTAAATGTTGACCAGTTGTCCTTACTATTGACCTACATGGTCCCTAGTTGGACTACAGAGGTTCCTAGCTGGATGGATGGAGTTTGAGATAATTTTTTGGTGTTTTTAAGTAATGAACATCTTCTAAGCCTCATACTCATTTATGTATTACCTTAACTTATTGTTGAAATTTTATGAATAGGTCTGGTGTGTTCGTAAGAGAGGATGTGATTAGTTAGGTTTTCTGTGAGAGTGAGCAGAAATTTCATTTGGGGATTGGTGGGATTGGTCAAATTTCCAATGGGAACAGATGGGATTGGTCAAATTGTTGGTAAGAATATACGGGATTGGACACATTAACTGCAGAAGTAGGAAGCATTGACTGACTTGAGGAAAGTCTTTAGGTCATATGTGTCTGGGGTAGCAGGTAGGTGTGGTAATGCTTCCAGAAAAAAACATGAAATGTGGTAGACTTTGCCTGCAGGAGCAGGTGGGATTGGTCAAATCTCTTGTGGGGATTCGTGGGATTGATCAAATTTCCTGTGGGCATTGATGGAATTGGAAAAATTTGGTGGGATCAAGCAGATCCACAAACTGCTTGATCAGGTGGAATTGGTCAAGCAGTTTGTGGAAATTATTGGTCAAATTTGAAGCAAATGGAATTGGTAAAAGTTCCAGAGGAGGCGTTGGAGATTTATGAATTAAATTTGCAGGTCCATGTTGGATTGGTCAAATTTTCTGTGGAGATTTTTAAGGAGCAGAAGGGATTGGTCAAATTAGCTTCTGTAAGGGCCTCTCTAGCTCTCCTTATTTGGGGTTCTTATTCAAGTCCCTAGTTGGACTTGAATAATGACTTGGTCCACAGTTAGCAGCTATGCTATGCTAGCACAACTATACAAACTGGCGGGCATATATCCATGCAACTGCGCTACTACCTACTCTATCATTTCATTACGACCTTTCTTCGGTTCACCTTTGCACCCTTATTTTTTAAATATTGAAACTGTTGAGGGTTATATTTTAATGACACTGAGGAAAAACCGGACGCACCGAGCCCTGTGTTGTGTGTGGCATGTATGCATGTGTACGTGAGAGATTGCAGGATCAGCATGGAAAGAGTGAAAGACGAGACCGACGTCAAGCTCCATCTCATCATCTTGCTTCATTAGGGAATTGCAGACTTGCTCCACTTGTGTCAAACAGGTTTTCCAGGAACTCTTTTGGATCATTGTATCTGCAAAACCATCTGTTCTGTTCTCTCCACTTGTTTGTGTGTGTCAGTGCATGCGAATATGTGTGTGAGAGAGAGCGTGGGTACACCGTTGTTTTTGTTTTCTCCTTGTAAACCCTTTTTCTCAGATGTTTGATGGATAACCGGTGTGGGAAACACGCTAGTTCCACTTTCCCCTGGACATGCAAATGTGCGACTGCACTGTGGTGGGGAGATTACATCTGCCATCACATGGAGGCCCCGGCCTGGTAAACCGAGCAAATTATCAATTATTTTCAGCTTTCGGACTCATGTAGGACTTTCTCGGAATCAGCCGCAGAGGACCAGTATAGTAGAGTGCAAAAGTTTGTGCACCTCTATTAAACTGAAAATTTCACCTGTCTGTAGGGCTTTAGATCTCCTGAGGTTTGTGGTGATGGCGAGCTGAGGAATGCTAGTGCTAGGAATGTTTCTTTTTGTTAATGTACTTTGGATTTTAGCATTAGTATAATCTTCCAATGCATCTAAGGAAGTCTAAACTTGACAGTAGCTCCTGTAACATTTGTTTAACATTTATGTAAGAAATCTCTATTGTCCACGCATTCCATCATGTAAAATGAATAAACCACTTAATAATGTTCTGATTATGAAAATAATCAACAACACAACAATAACAGTTACAGTTGGTGCCACCTAAACTGACACCTTTTCCTTATAAGTTCATTTCATTGAAGAGCTGGGATTCGAAATAACAACCTTATGGTGTTTCTAGCTGTTAAGGTGGATTCATAAGATAATAGAACCTAAAGGAGCCGGGTGTTAAGCAAAGGCTTATGATGAATCCAGTATTTTTGTTCAGGCTCCGTTTTAGCAGATGTGCCGTGGAGATGCCTGGCTTAAATTAGGCACACTATCCAGAAGAGAGAAAAAGGAACCTCAACTGTAAATAAAATTAAAACAGGAAAAAAAAAAGAGGAAACTCCTTTCGAAAACTGTCTTTTTAATGTTTTTTTTTCCCTCTAGTTTTGCCTTAGGCTGGACATTAACTGCCAAGATCCTGGTGTTTTATGTGCGTTTGTTATGGGTTTGTTTGTATGTGCGTGCGTCTGTGTGTGCGTTCATGGGTTTCGTGCATATACACGTTTACCTGGGTCTGTTTCTTTTTTACAAGAGAAAGCAGTGCTCGGCACGTAAGACTCATCCATTAGGTGCACTAAAGTGTCCATGACAGTGGTTTGTAGCCAATAAGCCCAAAGGAAATTAGCAGAAACCAAATCTCGCACTGACGGACTGTCTGTCCATCCAAGCTGAGCGATGGAAAATCAAACGGATGCACATGATAGATATGGGAAAGAGATGTTACATGATTCCTGCTGTTCTCCCACAGCTCCCACAAGCACACATGCAAAGTTTAAAAGCGGATAGAATATAAAATTCTGGAGGCCCTTCTACTGCTTTCACATGTGTAGCTACTTACATACTTGTGTGTGTGTGTGTGTGTACTGTACACCAATGTATATATACCTACATGCTTGCTTGTTTTGTTATTTTTTCCTGTAAAAAAATATGAAACATTATATGTATATAATAATAATAATAATATATTCTGAAAACCTATTTGAAGATTCTGTAGACTTGAAACATGAAAGTAAAAATATTAAATAAAATAAATAATAGCAAGATTAAAATCACAACACGAAATTCAGAAAACTCAAAGATTCTTGCAAATTGGGAAAACAAATCAAAAACATATGAGTAAGGCGACGTTCACATTACAACCCACATTGCTCAATTTCGATTTTTAGGTCAGATTGGATTTTGCATGTCATGGCGGTTCATAATTACAATTGACTTTTATCTGACTCTAATAATGGAGACGCGTCTGTCACATCGATGTGTCTTTGCTCATGCTATCTTGGTTAAAAAGTTTGTGCGACTCCTTATTCTTTTTTTTTATTTTAAATTCTATTTTTTTTTAGCAGCAATACGCTTGAGATTTTGCTCTGGCAGACAGCAAGGAGTTTGTCTGCTATATTTTGAGGTCCAGACGAAGGAATAAAACTAGACATCTTCCTTTGAGTTACTGATCGGAAGATCGGCGGTTCGATCCCCAGCTCCACCAGGTTGCCACTGTTGGGCCCTTGAGCAAGACCCCTAACGCGATCTGCTTCAGGGGGGCTGTATCATGGCTGACCCTGCGCTCTGATCGCAGTTACGCTGGGATATGCAAAGAAGGAGTTTCACTGTGCTGTAATGTATAAGTGACAAATAAAGGCTAAACTTTAACTTTATAAACTTAGCTGTTTTATTAGATATTTCTAGTGCTGCTCTAAAATCCATGCGCTGCACCCAGCGCACACGTAGAGGCAAAAAGTCACATGAATTCTGATCTGACCATCCTCATCCTCAGTCACATGACCATGTAACTTTCGTATCCAATCCAAGGACCACATACAAAACTTATCCTATCTGATAAGTGATCTGATTGTGCATTCAGACATCCCACAAAAAATGTGTGACATAAGGGTAAGAAAAAAATATTTTTTTTAGAATTGAATTACTTTAAGCTGGTAAGGTAAAAGCCCATGAAACACAACAGAATCTGTAAAACAAATTTTCGTCAATATTCGTCATGCACAACTATACACAATATGATATGCAGTGAAATGCTTATGACATATAATTATAAATATTTATATAAATATTTCTCTACAACTAAATATATTGCACTAGGAAGTACAATTTAATGAAAGATTTCCATTTAAAATAAACTTTTCAATAACATTAACATAGTAACCGTGTCCAGGGTGTACCCCGCTTTGTGCCCTAAGCCTCCAGGGATAGGCTCCAGGTCCCTGCGATCCCGAATACAGGATAAAGCAGTATAGAATATGAGTGAGTAAGTAATATAAGTAAAGATTTTTATAATTATAAAAAAAATTTTTTTTTTAAACGAGGCTTAAAAAATTACTATTTACAAAAGTTATCCAAATAAAAGAGAATTAAAACAGAAAGGTATAAATTATGCAGGATTTACAGACTAAACAAAAAACAAACAAACTAAAAAAAATGTAAAAAATAATAAAATTAGCACATGTAGAATGTGTAATTTATTATTATTATTATTATTATTAGTAGTAGTAGTAGTAGTAGTAGTAGTAAAAATTTAACTAAATCTGAAACTTGGGAAAAAATTATAATAAAAAATATTAGGTTTTTATTTAAAAACAGGCAATTTTAATATAACGACTTATTAAATACTTAACATGCCTACCTTTTTCTTTTGTATCTTGTTTGTGATTAGTTAGCATTTATTCACGATCATCTGATTTGACATAAAAGACTTAAAGCCACAGAGTAAAGCTGGTTCATATTCAAGCTAGCTCATGTTAGCTAGCTATTAACTAGCTATGCGATGCTTGGCTCAGGATTTATCATTCACTCACCGTTAGAATTATCCAATTTTGGAACATTCGTTTGTGAAGGCCACAGATTCAAATAAAATGCTTTCAACTTTTTTTAAACCAACTTTCCTTCACGGGAGTGAACTGAAAACTCCGAAAGACATGCGTGTTTAATTCAAGGTCAGTTCCTTTCAAAACATTATACTTATGGCACAGTCGTAAATGTTCAGAAACCTGTTATCAGTTACTAGGAAGGAAAAAAAAAATCCTTTGTTGATAGAAAAACACACAGCTGTCCAAAACTATGAAAACGATGATTAATGTGTGTTTTTCTGATTACGAGTCTCCTTTGATATTTCCTCAGTGAGGCTATTTAAATTTGCCTTTTTTTTTTCCCCCAGACTGAAACTGTGTTGGCCTCCAGCTTTTATTCTGTGATGGCTATGAGATCTGAGATTGGTATTTATGAACTAATGTCATGCTCAACATAATTCAACGTCTGCTACGCATAAACGTTAGCAGTCCGTGGTTTTGTGGCAATTTTCTGGCGAGCAGGCATGGATATTAAATGTTAAACCGTTATCAGAAATTACAGAGTTTCAATGGCATCCGGACTATTAGGTGTGTAATATTTATTATTTATTTTATAATAAATGAAGAAAAGCATAAACGGAGAATGAATAAAAACATCAAACAGGCAGGCTAGTAAAGCTTTATAAAAAAATATCTCTATAAAGCTTTTTAGGCATCAAGGCTGTAAGTCGAGGCGATTAATAATTTTGACGTTTTTGCAACTCATCCAATCTCGTCAAATTTGAGTAGAACTTGAACCACATGTCTAGGTTTAGCGCTTTAAACGGTACCGTTTTCATGCCACTAGACATAACAAAATGTGCATTTTGGTGACCAATACTTTATAAATAAGAATAAGAATATACTTTTGCAACCGTTATAATCTTGGTGATGTGTTTTAATGGTTTTATTCATTAATTGACATCTCTAGTCTGGGTGTGCCTAGAGTTTGCATGTTCTTGTTGTTGTTGGAGTTTCCTAAGGGCACTTTGTTTCCTATCACAGTCCTAAAGCAGGATTAGGCTAATTGGCATATCCACATTATCCGTAGAGTGCGATTGAGTGTGTGTGAGTGTGTACTTATGTGGCCTGCAATAGACTGGCACCCTGTACAGTAAGTACACCGTTTCATCTCCTGAGTCCCCGGGGATAAGCAATATAGCGAATGAATGAAGAGAACATTGCTAAGGACATCCAAAACAATTCTAAATCCTACTGTACCTGAGCTGTGCAAAGCATTCATATAGGCTCAAACATAAGTTACTGTTATTTCTTGATTTCTGAGTCTGATAACTCTGAATGAACTTTTCTGGGACGATCCTCTTGAAGATTTTTGTGACTATACTTGAAGATACTCTACATTTAAAGTTCTTGCAATTTTCCAGATGGACTGACCTTTATGTCTTAAAGTAAAGACAGACTGTTGTTTCTCTTCATTTAATTATGTAATTCCATATGTGTTGTTTTATTGTTTTGATGTGTTTTGGATTGTTCCACGATGTGGAGGAAATAATAGAGGAAACACTAAATAGAAGGGATGACCTGACTCTGGAGGTTCCTCACAATTAACGAAAAGTTGTGGATATGACAATAAGATGAAGCTGGAAGAAAAGGTATAAATATGGAAAAGTCCAGTTTAAGACGGCAGCCCTCCAGAGATGATTTCCACTTTGTAACCAGATGTTCAGGGCATTTTTTGAATGTCAGTGTTTCAGTGAAGCAACGGAAGCCAACATTCTTTAACAGTGATATCTAAACCACACGCTGACCTGTTTAGATCAAAACAGTACGTCGTGTCTGGCTTTTTGGACGGGAATGTTTGCTGGCATAATAGCCAGATGTACCAGATATCTCCCACTATAAAAAAATGTACCATTCCAGAAATGAAACTTTTCCTCTTTGAAGTTTAACCAGACCTGCTTTGCACTGACTCACAATATTTCAATAGTTATCTGATCCATCTGCAATGTATATCAGTTCTAAACTATGACATGGGAACATTTCAAAACAATGTGCCTCCCAAGCAGTTGCTTTTAAGGCTTAATGTCAGTTCATGGTGTTTGTGGCAAACAAATGATGTTTTAGAAGTTGGATCATCATAAATATTTGCGATTTAAGAACAGAGATGTGTTGCATTTTTTTTTTATTTCCTTTTTTTTAACAAATCTTCAGTTTGTGTCTTTAGGGCAATTTATAGTTAAAAAGGTTTTATTCATAAAAGCACAAAAACAGAAGTATTTCCTATCAAAACTGATCCCAAGCTTGCATAGCTCCAGTAGAAAACTAGAAACCTTAGAACCCAAGGACCAAGCTTTCATCTTGTTTGTCCACAGCAAAAGTTTTCCGAAAGCTTTTTAGCAAAAGTCACCATCTTGAACATCACACTTTATGTATTCAGTCTCCCACTATCAGCAATAACAACTTTAAGAGTTCATTCCATTTTTTTTTTTACCCAATTTCCCTTCAGTTTACTCACTGCCACTTCCCACCCAGAACATCTGCTCCTTCCAACCATGTGAAACCAAGCACTGCATCCTTTCAAACTGCTGCCCATTCAACACCATATGACAACTAAACACATTCCACCATTACATATCTTATTCTGTATACAGGATCTGATCTAAAGATCAGATCAACCAGGAAGAAAAAAAAATGCCTTCCTTTCTACCAAGGGTCAAATATGGTCTACTTGACTCTCAACCACAGATTGTTGTTGAGTGCACGGTCTGTGGCTTCCCTGACAAGTACCATGTCCACCCTGCCAACTTCTATAGACATTGTCACAAAACAGCTTTACAGGATTCCAGATGTAGAGTTAGATCCCTAATAAGCAAGCCAGGGGTAACAGTGGCAAAAGAAAACTGTCTGAGACAGCATGAGAAAGAAAAAAAAAAACTTGAGAGGAACCAGACTGGAAAGGGAAGCCATCCTCTTTTGGTTGATAGAAGAGAAAACGGTACAGTGTAGTCGAATACAGAATGTGTGACATAGAACAGTTCTTAGGAAGTGCAAGTGTTTAAGTTAAGGATATCCAAATGAGATCATCAACCTGATAATGTTCACAATTCACCAGGAAGGTGAGTCATAGGCATACCAGTTATCGGAAAGTCTTTATAGTATCCAGCTGAGGTTACTTCCAGCAGCAAGAAGGTTAATCATAAGTACAGATGAAGGTAGGTAGGTGGTTGGAGTGCAAATAGGAATTTCAGCAGGACTAGCTATGACTCTCTAATCTAAAAAGGTAAAGGCAGATGTTATAACAGGTATGCAATCACCCTTGGGTATCAGCATTTTGCCACTACAGTGATCACATGGAGACCATTATGGAGAAAAATACTAGCTCAGATTGTCTGTTAAGACTACTAATGCATAAATTCAATTTGAAAATGATACTTTACCTAATAATTAGTGCATTAGTGGGGTCTCAAATTATGACAACCCCCTAACCCCACAGACAATTTGGCAAATGCTCCATGGTTGTGCCAATCAAAAGATCTCACTCATGTCAAAAAACTTATACTTACTAAGATTGTTGCTTTTTTTTTTTAACTGCTCCTGTTACGGGATTGCCACAGCAGGGAATCAGATCCACTCATTTGTCCTGACACAGGTTTGACACTGGATGCCTTTCCTGACGTAACCTTCCAATTTCTATCTAAGCTTCAGACCAACACAATGGATTCCTTGCATCCAGTTGAGACGTACAAAAATTATGGACATGACTATCCAAAAACGAATTGAAAACTTGTGGGATCATCATCATTATTAACAAGCTACCATTGATTAAGCTCTGCTTTCAAATGTAGTGATTCTTGCTCTCATTTTCACTGTTTATCAATTGTAGTCAGGATCAACGGTGACCATCACCTGCACAGATGGCAAGTGGAACAAGCAGGTTTCCTGTGAGCCAGTTGACTGCGGCCTCCCTGACAAGTACCATGTCCACCCTGCCAAGTTTACTTTTCCTGAGGGTACCACCTATGGCAAGAAGTGCACGTTTGAGTGCAGGGAACCTGCTCAGCTTGTGGGTAAGAAATGTCTTCTTAAAAGGGTAAATAGAAACTTGCTTAGCTAGTGTACTTGTAAGTATGGCTCAAGTAAACAATGACAGCAGGTCTATACTAGTTTTAGTTGACTTGTAGTGCATTTGGGTAATATTAAAAAGATCAATAATGACATTTTGACATCATAGGAATGATTGATGCAATGTCTTGATAAATCCTGTCGTTGATTAGCTAAAACTTGTCCCCACACATGAACAATGTCTTAAAGTTAGAGGACTGTTTTTCTTTTACATTGCTATAGGAAGCAATAATACTCTGATATGCATGGAGGATGGCCTGTGGTCCTTCCCAGAGGCCTTGTGTGAGCTGCGTTGTCCTGCTCCTCCCATCATCCCCAACGCTGTATTGCAGACCAAGCGTTGCAATGAGACTGGCCTCAAAGTGGGCTCACTTTGCAAGTACAAGTGCAAGCCTGGATACCATGCAACGAACAAGCCCAAGAGGTACCGGTCACCTTCAAACTGTTTACTTTCAGTCTAGACTAGAAAAACTCCATAGTTGCTGGCACAAAGTCCCAACGTGGCTTATATATTTGTTCCAACATTAAATGAAGAATTTAAGACAGGGTCATTTTGCTTTTACTTCGCCCTTAGTTTATGTGAGCAATCAATGTCTTCGTTTTCTATTAAAGGCGTGCATTTAAGATGCAGTGCACAGAAGATGGCCGTTGGCTGGAGGGATCATGTGAGCCGGTGACGTGTCCTCCACCCCCGCCGGTCTTCCACGGCATGTACCACTGCACTGATGGTTTCCTATTTGACAGTATGTGCTGGCTGCAGTGCCAGTCTGTCAACAGCACGGCAAAAGCATCAGCTCCTTGCAAGCAGGTCCGTCTTTTCCTTTCTGTTTTGTTCAGTGAGAAGGTTCCCACACTTTTTTTTTTTTTTTTTTTCGTTTTGTCGAGCTAATAATAGTGATGTTAAATAATTAGTTCCAAGTAAATCAGATTCTTAAACCATTCGAGACAAGCCGGGGCATTCAATTATCGGAGGGGGGGATATGGGGGGCTGGGGGGGTAGGTGTGAGTGCAGATATGAAGAATCTTGTAGGTTGCTCATAGGGTAAGCTCATAAATAACCAACAAGTTCTGTCCAATCAGACTACAGCATTTAAAAGTGCTATCAGATAGATGAGTGTTTCCTTGCCTTCTCCCTTTGTTTGTCCATCTGATTTACTTTAAATGAATGAGTCGAGAGTTCAGCTTTCGGAAAAAAGGATTGAGTAAATGTCCTCACCACATTTACTCGATCCACACACACACACGCATACACACAAACACAGGCTGCTGGAAGACTGACCTTGCCAGCAACATCTCTGCAACACCCCTTTGATGTCTGATGACCTCATGGTGGAATTTGCAGCATGGCACAAACAAAATCAATCGTTCCGCCAGATGTAATCCTGAATGTTTGCGTGTACAGGTCACACGCACCCAGGCTGATGCACAAAAAAACATTCCGTCAGTATGATTCAATTAAGCCTCCTTTTAATTGCACTGCATAAAATTTTCTGACAGGTCCATTTAGATAGGTGATATGATACATCTGCTATTGTCTCATGACAATACTCTCATGTCGTCATGTTTCCACAGCAGGGTCTGCACTCCATGATCCGCTGCAGGAAGGATGGAAACTGGACTGGAGCTTTCCAGATTTGTCCAAATATAAAGGGTCAGTGTCCTTTACCACGGAACCTGCCCTCCAGCATCCGGATCAGCTGCAAGAACGGACATGCCATAGGTGGGCACTCTTATTGTAATCAGGTGCTTTTACTGACAATTTTTTAACAAGAGGTGTGATCAGAAGCATGGATTTAGTTGCATAATGAGTGAGCCAGAGGTGATAAACTGGTGAGGAACCTGTCTTTCTCGTTTTTTATTGAGTGGAATGACACAGGGCAATGGATGATTAAAAGAAACACAGAGATAATACATGATGCATGAATTTGGGAAGGTGAATTGTATTGTGTGTCAGGTTAACTAGTAAAAGTTTCAGTGCTCTCGCCAGCAGTTCTAGTTACTGTACATCTAGTTATAGATATTAAAATACACAAACTGGGAATTCATTAAGAGTAACGGAGAGCAATGTAGTATATTAAACTACAAATGGAGTTATTCATGAACTCCATATTTAATTGCTAAAACAAACAAATAATGGCTAAGTAAGAGAAATAAACTTTCTGAACCTTTTATAAAATACTTTGGTTGATCTCTGATAGACTTGCATTAACACTGACATTTTATTTAATTAATTTAGCTTCTTAAAGTTATAATCTTGATTTTTTTAAATTAATTAAAATATTAACTGGAGGTTAAAATTTAGTCATTGAATAATACATAAGTTAGTAATTCATTTAACTTTAAGTACAATAAAGGCTTTAATAACAATAATAATAATAGTAATTAAAATAATAATTAAAATAATAATTAAAATAATAATTAAAATAATAATAATAATAATTAAAATAATAATAATAATAATAAACATTCTAGGTCTACAAGAGCTAATCTTTAAACTTCCAGGCATCACTTGAACAACTGGTGGTGTTGAAACTAATATTAAACTTTTTCTCCTGATATACAGAATCAGTTTTATGTATATAATTGCTTGCTTGAGATAGTAACAGCTCTTATTATGAAAACATTACATTTACAAACGCAATTTGAAATAAATTAGTTCGCTCACTTGATGGATGTTATTCATTTTCATAAAAGGTGCCAATATTTTTGGAACTTACACTATTTACAGGAAAATGTATTAATTTATTTATTTATTTTTGGGTGCCTGGATTTTATTTAACATTTACTCTCTTTTTCCTTCCCTGTCTGTCTCTCTCTCTGACACACACACACATACACACACACGTAGGAGCCGAGTGTGAGCTTTCATGCAAGGAGAGGAACAGTGAAGGGAACAGTGAAGTGGTCATCCTGCCTGACAACATGACAGCTAGCAGTGTTCTGGAGCACCACTGGATGAATCCACCCAAAGTCACGGTGTGTTTTCTCCTGTTGCCCCGGAACAGCACACACACACACGCAAACACACAAACACACAGTGTAATAGACGCACTTCACAAAATAAAGTTTTCTTTGAGGTAGCTGTGAGAGAATGTTGCACTCTCTCCATATCTCGAGCAAGCTTTCATAGTGCGTTGAAGTGTGTATGGCTAGCTGGCGAGGTGTCTGAGTCTTGGATCTTAAAGTTGGTCACTTAAAGAAAAAAATGCATTAAGGCACAAACATGTGTACATGTAGCAAAACGTAGTCTAAATTACACCTTGTAATGCCTGGCATAAGCCTGTACACCTGTATACGTACTATAATTAAGGCTAGGATCACACTGCATAAAAAAAAAAGTGACCCGTATTATGTTCATCTCACGTTTTCAACATGAACTGTACTGTATCTGTCACTGCCATTAAGTGACCCCTATGTGATTCATTCAAGCTTACTGTAACAAGCTCACTGCGTTATTCAGCAACAGACACTTCTTTGCTTCATGTCCTTTATGTTTAAAGTTTCTTTAGAACTTTTCTTTGGCACACAGCCAGGACCCCCCACGGCTGCATTCAGCCATTTATTCTGATCTCGTCAAACACGTAGCAGTTGCCATATGCGCCTTCCAATTTTGCTCGATCAGCAATGTCATTTCAAATGCTTGCGAGGTCTGGTACGTCACTATCCAGCCACCGAAGCCTACTTCTCTGTTCTAATTCACCTAATTCTCCATCTACAGTCCTGTTTAAAAATCTTGAGCTACAGTTAGCCTGATTTCTTTATATTTTGCTTTCAAAATGTCAGACTTGTAATATAGTCTTGAGGTATAGTTCTCCGAGCTTTCTCAAGAACTTATTTGGAAAATTTTTGTCTCGTATTTTCAGTCTACTCCCTGTACCTGAGCAGTTTCAGAGAATTGTTTTTTGTTTGTTGAGCCACACAGTGACCTACAAATCATTCGAGCATAAAAACATCTACAGTAACTTAATGCATAAAACAGTGAGAAACAGGTGCAGATGATGACAGATGATCAGTCCGGCGATTAGCGTATGCTGAATGCTGAGTGGTTGGAACAGACGAGAACGGAAATGAGGTTGCTGCTGAGGTTGTTACATAAACAACCAGTTTTTAAATTAAGTCCAGGCACTTGCAACTTGAAGTTCATGAAAGATGATTCCGGTCAAACTGTCTCACAGCCTGCTGCAATCATTCCCGTGAACATTCGCCAAGTGGAAGGCCGGATCCTAAAAAAATTGATGGATAATTCGTTACCAACTTGCAGAAAAGGCAATCACACAACCATTCACCAGCACCACTTGCACATTACAGACCCTTGGCTGGGAGTTATTGATACATCCCCCCTACAGTCCTGACTTTGCCCTTAGCCAATTCCACATGTTTGGGCAAACATTAAGGAGTTCCTGGGCAGCCAGTGTTTGAAAGGAGAAGCAAGATGCTGGAAAAGTGCATTAATGTAGCAAGGGATTATATAAAATGGGAGTTTTTCTCTCTTAGCTGCATTCAGTTATTCTGCACAATCAAAAGTCCCAGTTTGACTTGAACCCCTTTGACTTAATGTGCGGGTAACATTTTGAAAATATAAGAAAAACATCATTAGATGCTGTAAAGGAGATACAAATGTCACAAAGGAATCAGAGCATAACCTTCCAATCTCAGTGTATGTGTGTGTGTGTGTGTGTGTGTGTGTGTGTACATGCTGCATATTTACAACATTTTTACTGGATGCCATGCTCGACTAACCTGGCTCTCATTCAATTATTGCTCATTAAATACCCAGTCAGGCATGCATCAGTATTCCCAATTACCCCACATTAGAAGACTGGTATGATAACAATAATCTCTGAACTCATTTCAACCGCAGTGAGGCGGGGACCAGCTCGTAAAAGTTAAAAAGATGCTGGTAATGACTATAATTTTCAGAATGACCCTATTATGGGCGCTAATAGAACAGTCCGATATGCATTTATCTGTCAGAAGTTCTTTTTATTGATTTAGTGTTGATTGTTGGAACAGGCTGTAGGTGAACTGGAATGATCTCCAAGGTTGATTAACACCTGTCTCTATAAACATAGAGCACCTCCTCAGATGTCTTCCGCCCGAAATGCTAATAAGAACTTAATGGAGGCACTGTAGCATGACACAGGGTTGGACAGGCTACAAAACCCGCCAGCTATTTAGCATTCGCGCAAATGTGATTTAATCACCGGAACTCATTAAAGCAGTTCCCCTTGTTAGTGTGCAACTTAGAACTAATATCCAGTCAAAGAGGTCCGGGGAGATAAGAGTTATTTCCTTGGTTTTTCCATTTAAAATTATTAATGTTATTGTTGTTATTGTGCGCGCTGTCGCTTTTGCCGTTACTCATATTTCTTAGTGTTGGGAATGTTGAGTCAGCTGCTGGAGGAATGAAATGACACGTTGATGATTGATTAGTTGAAATTGATCCGGTGTGTGCCGGGGTGGGTGGTGGATCTGGGATGCTAGGGGAAGAGGAGCCCGAAATCGATGCAGCTGAAGCGGGCCAGGGCGTTGAGCCGCGGTGGGATCGATCGCCGCTTCGGTTCTCTCTGCAGCTCGCCACCCTCGCCACACCGGTGTCAATCGATAGCGTCTGAATTCCACAACACCTGTCCCTAGTAACTCCGTGCAAGGACACACACGGAACTCAGGAACTCACGTCCCTTGGCAAGGGGTGCTAATTAATCAATCTGCTGCTAGCATTCGAATAACCGTTTTTTTTTTGTGCATGTGCACTGCAATTGTAGAAAGCTAGCCAAGTTAGTTAGCTATGTAATTTTGTCTTCAAACTATTGCCTATACTTAACCAAAATTCTACCCTTACATACTCATTGTAAATATATTTCTCAGTGAGAATAGTTATAAAGGTCCAATATCCTAATATCCACTCGCGTTTATTTATTTATTTTTCTGTAAATTGCTAGGTTGACTGATTTGGATGTGAATTACATATTAGTAATTTAAGAATTATAACAATGTAATATGAATGTAATATAAGAATTACATACTTTTTCCTTATATATTAGCCTTCCTGAGTTTGCTGAAATGCAGGTACTAGCAAGCCTTGGCAGAAAGAGAGAAAAAGAGAGAGGGGGGCGATTGTTCATGCTGGCTCTGCTGGAAGGAAGGGCTAATATTAACCTCTAATTAATAGCCCTAAGTTTTTATTAAAAGGGTGAAAGAGCTAAATTTGATAGCAGGGATATGGAGAATGATGCAGACAGAGTGAAGGCTTAAACAGAACGTTGAGTGCTCCAGCTGATTGGATTTAGGGCCTTGGAGATGTGTAAAGGGATGATGTCATGCATGTCCAAGGCTGGAAAGAGACCATCAATAACTTCTGCTTGTTCATACTGGATTAAGAAATATAGGTTTAATTAGATAATAAAATACCCAGAAAACACAGATGAGATAATAAAATACACACACTGCAAGTGAGCAAGTGGTTGAGGTGAGGCACAATGTCCACAGTTCGATGTCCTCTGCCTACTTTCACCGACAACCGGAGTTAGTGTTTTAACTAGCTATCATTTGCCTAATTTCTACAATAAGGGCTTGTGTTTTAGATCCATCCATCCATCCATCCTTTGCAAACTTTCCTTAAAATTGCACTTGTGCTTTAGCTAGCTAGCTAAATTTTGCCTAGCTAGCTAATTTCTTCTACCACAGCTTTTGTTTAGATAGCTAGCAAACCCTTTGCTTAATTTTTTCCCATAAGAACTTAAGTTTTTTTGGATAGCTATCCTTTGTCTTCTTTTTCCCTACAAGCACATTTTAGCTAGCTAGCAGTCCTTGGACTAATTTCTTCTACCAGAGCTTTGGTTTAGTTAGCTAGCTATCATATCCTACCTCTTTTACAAGAAGTTTCATTTAGCTAGCTACTGTATCATTTACCTACCTTTTTTGTACAAGTGCTTACATTTTAGCTAGAAATCTTTTGCCTACTTTTTTATACAAGAGCTTTCATTTAGCTAGTTAGCTATCCTATTGCAACTTTCGTCTGCTATAATCGTTGTTTAGCTGGCTATCCCATGCGTACTTTCATCTATGAGTGCTTGCATTTTGTTTAGCTAGTTTTCTTCTATTTTTGCTCACTTATTTCTCAGCATTGTAATTGAACATGGCAAAAAGTGCAACTATACTTGTTTGGTTAATTAGCAAGCTAACTGGCTAACCTTATTAAGCAAGCTAACTAAACAAAGCTCAGATTTCACAGTAGCTAAAAGTTTGTAATTAACATTTTTAGACTTGTCTAGTGTTATCCATTCTGCTCCATAATCAGCTCTGTGAAATTTCTTTTTTTTTTTTTATTATTATTAGTTTGGCATGTTGGATTTTGTCATATATGTAAAGTAAACAACAACAAAAACTTCGCATACACACTATGCATTATGATTCAATATTTAAACAATAAGTTAGTTATCTTATGCCTACTTATGTATACATTTTAAAACAAATTCTAAAAAAAAAAAACTTTTTTGGAATAAAATTCTAATAATTTGAGGAATTCAAGTTTAACATGAGTTTGGTAGAAAGGACAGTGATGTGTGCTGTATATCATAATGAATGCCAAATACATAGATCAAGAAACAAACTGTAAACTAAGCAGAGTTTAAGCCTCAAGTCTTAATAATAGATTTATCATGAATAGACGGAAAATTGTGAAATTGTCGTTTACTGGAGTTAACAAGCAGACATTGCAAAGACGACTGACAAAAATTTTAAAAAATGATTGACGAGACCAAAATTTATGTCACTTTAATCTTACAACAGTGACCCAAAGTGATCCTTGTTCTGTGTATGTGTGCGTGTATGTGTGTTATTGATTTCCCATCACTTCCAGCAGTCTTCAAACGCTGAAATGTTTTCTTTACTCATCCGTCCTCTGATCATTTGTTCTCCACCTTTTTTCTTTTCCATTGATTTGCTGACTGCTAGGAAATGTAAAATACCTTAGTTTGCAAGCATGGGTAAGCGAGAGAGAAAAATGAGGAGACTTTATATTTGTGTGTGTGTGTGTCATAAAGCTAGCCAATAAGAATATCTGACCTCTGGGTATAGCCCTCGTCCGAAGAACCCCCAAGCTTGCACTAAATTAAGCCTATTATTATAATTTTTTTCCCCTGTTGCTGTGGACTTTTTGATGGTTATCTTCATTTTGTGACTGTTACATACTGTAGAAATGAAATGACACTGTGCTGATTGATTGGTGAAATTGATCCAGTGTGCGTACGGGGCTGGTGGAGCTGGACGGCTGGGGAAAGAGGAGCCTGAATCGATGATGGTTAAGTGGTCTGGGGGTGGCACAGGCACACACACACTCTTACAAACACACAGACACACACACACACACACTCTATTATCCATTACAGACCAAAATAACAAGAATTCCCATTCTGTGTTCTTTAAAACATACAATAAATCTCATTGTTTATTAAGTGAATCTGGTTCAACACCAGGCATTGCCCCTAAGAATGTCATAACTTGCTCCTCGACAAAGGATAAACTGTTTTCGACTTGTAACATCTCGTAATTAGTGCTCTGCTTTCGACAGCCATTTAAAGTTTCCCACCAATGTCATAGCACGATAAACCTGTTGCTACACCTCCTGCTGTTAAACGTGTCACTGTGGCAGCCGCCCTAATGACCTTTAATGGCTCCAGGGTGAGAGCGCAGGAAGCGATAATTTATATGTTCTGAATGATCTATTTTATGAAGAAGATCAACTTTCCCAAGGTGTTCGACTTGAATGATTTCCAAGTTTGGATTTCTCAAGATGTTGTTTTGCATCTGTTTTTCTTTCTTTTCTTCTGTATATACCAACTTATTTGTCTTGTTTTCTACTCACAGCATATAACATGTACCATGGGACTGAAATGGTACCCCCATCCAGAGATTCTCCACTGCATCAAAGGTTGTGAGGTAAGGTTTTCAGGAATCTTGATTACCCCAACCCCCCCCCCCCCCCCATATAGATTTTCTACAGCTTTTAGGACTCGCTGTAGCCTAGACTAAATGAGGCTGGGAATACTCAGTTAATACAGGTGCAAAGTTGCCTTTCGTTTTCACACCATATACATAGGTAATATAAAATACAACTCAATTTATCAAAGTGGAACTCGTTCAGTTCAGACATGTACAGACATTCTTTCATCTTAATGATGATATGTTGCTAAGGACGAATCTGCCGACGGTTTCTTTGAAGTTCTAGTATCATCCAAATTCATTATAGAGTGGGGATTTTCCCATCATTTTTCTTAGTGTTTACTCACTTGACAGATCCTCAGCCAACTGCCAGCTCTCTGAAGGCTACCAACGTAAGGTTGACCTGGGCATTTCAGAGGAAAGTGCTATCTATCCTTTTGGCATACATAAGCTCATAATTCTGTGATTGACAGGGGAGAAAAATCTGCCCCTTCCACTTGGTCAAAGAAAGCTGTAGTATCATTTGTATTGAAATTCATGACCTCCCAAACACTTTTGGACTGGACTGAAAATGAAAGCCCAAAAAGTCCTTCAAGAATCCTGCAGAACTATTCCTCAAGACTACATTAGAACAGTACAGTAAATAATACAGTATCAAATAGCCTAACAAAATGGCGGCATGGTTGCTTAGTGGTTAGCACCTCCAGGGTCTTGGTTCGATTCTGTGAACCCAGACCCTGGAGGTGGGTTCTGTGTGCATGAAGTTTGCATATTCTTCCTACACTTGGTGGGTTTCCTCCGGCTTTTTAAGTTTCCTCCCACAGTCCAAAGACATGCTGTTTAGGCTAATTGGCGTTCTTAAATTGCCCGTAGTGGGTAAATGAGTGTGTGAATGTTAACTGGAGGTCTTAACACCATGGTAAATACAATGGTAATCACCACTGGCCTCCACAGTCCCTAGTTCGACTGAAGATGGATGGAGGGAGCCCAATATGCAGTATATTCAGCACTTAAACATGGTTTGAGGTGAATGTCAGTGTGGTATCCTCATAGACCAGTGCCTCTTTAAAAGCCTTTACCATTACCTTCCAGGCTTTTTTGTTTGTTTCAAGGGTTCAAAGTCATGATGTTATAGGAAAATTATAAATTTTCTCTTTTTCCATTTAACGAAATCCGTAAACACCTTTCTGGAATAAACTATAGTAAATCACAGTATAAATGTACTATATAACCTACCTTTCATCTCACCATCGAGCATTAGCTAATAAAGTAAATTAGGTGTAAATTTAACGCATTTCTGTTGTGAAATATTCTAGGCAGAGATCTAATTACTTTTAGCCTTCAGACAGGCCGTAGGTTGGCTGGTTTCCCGGAACGCATTCTACATTTGCATGCTTCTGACGTAATGTAGACGTAAACAAGACCTATACAGCTGGCAGTAATGCTTTTCAGATTAATTGGTTACATCAGTTACAGCGCGGTTTGCACGTTGCTTTTAGAACTGGAATATAATCCATAGGAAATTTGACACATTTCTGTTTTCCAGGCCAATAATCTAGGTCCTGTATTTTACTGTTTCATTAAACTTAATAGTTTTTTTTTTTTCATTATTCTTAAAGTTAACACAGGTCTCAGGGCTCTCCCAAAGTGTGTGTGGGTTTCAGTAACACTCAGTGGACATACTTTTATTTTTTTATACCTTAAACTACTTTTACAGTATATCCCTCCTCCACCAAATGCAACATCTCAGTATCTACAGTATGAGCTAAACAACAAGCAGGGGGAGCAGCTCATCCTGTATGAGGTCACAAAAGGGGCGGGGGGAAGGGGGGAGGGTCTAATAAGGGAGGTGTTTAAGCCCGAGGTAAATACGAAAATGGTGAAAAAAAGGACAAAAAGCAATTCCTGCATATTTGTTTCTGAATAAAAAGGGTAATTGTGCATAATAGGGACCTTTTACATAATTATTTTGTCTTTTTTTCTCTCCTGCAGCCATTCCAGGGTGACAATTATTGTGATGCCATGAATAACAGAGCATACTGCAACTACGATGGAGGAGACTGCTGCCAGTCCACCGTCAAGACTAAGAAGGTAACAAAAACATAAATGCCAAGTTTCCACGTTCTTTGATGGTACAGTATGAGAGGATACTTGTCAGGAGGTCGCTGGAACTTGGATATACTTTGAATTGCATCCTGTCACAGCGATTGTTGTAGTAAAGGAAGTGAAATTATAATCGCAGTCGCTCTCATACAGTAGCTACGCAATGTGGCAGTAAAACATATTACAAAAACAGAAAGCCCACAGCTTTCAAACAAGACTTGCAGCAGTTGAACACCATGCACAGATTAGAAATAAGGGACACACTGTGGGATATGCTACTACTGGAAAAGCATTATTTTCAGCAACGTAACTGCTTGCCATTGGACCTCATCACACCATTTCATTAGTGATTATTATGCCATGTTTCATTCCTTACTCATGTAAGTAAATATACACCTACTGTAGGGATCACTAATGAATAACAACAGACATGGATCTTTAAGGGCTAAACTATCTAATCCACTAAGGCCAGTAGGTCTGGACACACATAAAAACCTGTTTTTGGTGGGGAAAAAAATCTCACTGACAAGCATAACTAGACCTAAATCCAGTTTAGCAGACAGCCTCATCTGTTTATAGTGACAGGAATATGATTTGAATTGACTTGAGTGATTATATTAAGTTTACATTGGAAGATTTTCCCTCCCCAAAGTAGCGATCCATTATTATTCTATGTGCTGCCAATATGTAGCACGTACGCTGCCAATACGCCAGTATATGATTCACTGAAACCTTTAAAAGCACCAACGCAGACATGTTTAGTTCTCGTAAGAGTTGCAAACCATTAGCGGTAACCCAAGTGTCTAATAATAAGATGTTATCCAGTCCAGTATGTTCATTCTTCTGCTGGAGCGGCAGACAATTCTGGTCGACTTCAGACAAATGCTGGAAAGAAAAAGGCCGTCACTGGAGCTGAAAAGAACAGATAAATGCAGCCTTAAACGCAGGACGAACCCACAGACCCTCGCTTTTCCATGATTGCGTCATTTTGGCCATCATACCTCCTGTCTACTCCAGAAAGCTGCTGTTTGTTGGGCAATTACCTGAGCCCTCCAGCGGGATGGCAGGCTTTTCCAGAGCAGACCACTGCACAAGTCTTTTTTGTGAACCCTGCTGTGTCTGATGGCCTTTAAAACCTGCAGGGAATGTGGACCTTCTCCTGAAGTTGCATCCTGGTTCCAGATGCTGAGAGCAAATTTCTTGTTTCTGACATTGATTTCTCAGATTGCTGAGATCATAACCAGACTTGGTTTCAGCTCCAAATGACCCATAAATGGGTAACCCATTGGAAGGGGTACCTCATTCCTGGTAACTTCAAAGTGTTTTTGTTTTTTCCTCAAGGCCATTTAAACTGAGCTCAAAGTCAACCAGTGACATAGCATTTCCATCTGTGCATTTAAGGATGTGGAAGATTTATCAGCAAGCATGTTGAGGTGTTAATCCTCGCCTTTCCTCCTATCTCCCTTATAAGACTCACCTTTGCTTGTTCCCCCTCTGTGAGCCCCCTTAACACTGGGGTACATGGCGTTCCTCAAGCTTAGCCTCTCATTAACAGCTCTGTAAACACCCCAGAGGCTTTATGGTTGCTGCTGACATGCACACTTCTTCAGCAGTAACCTTTCCTTCTTCAATCTTATCCATCTCCTGCTTTCTCGCCATATTTCTTACCTCAAGAGCAGTTTGAACTTTTGGCAAAACTACGACTGCGAGGACACAGGCAGCGATGATTCATTAAGCCTGACTCACTTAGAGGACGCTTTTTGGAGGGTTCGCTATGTTCCGCCTACGTCATTGAGCAGACAGAGATCTCAGCAAGAGTTGAGCGAGCGCCAGACAAGCTCACCAGTGTTGACTGAAGGTTCAATTGCTCTGCGATTATTAGCCAAGAGTCTGGTACAGCACTGTCCTCTGTAGTGCATTACAGAGTTGGTAATGTAAGATAAGAATCAAGTCATCATTAAATGAGATCAGAAGCAAAAATAAATGGGTTGGTGGGATCAATTTATGAACTTTGCCTTTGCAACAATCAAAAAATATCAATCAACAACAAGTTTTCATATGTTGTACATTTTTTTTTTTACCTTCGATGGCCCCAAAGGACAAAAACATCTGCTTACAGAGGGGAAGAAAAAGTTCTACCAATTCACACATCCATAATGTCCAGTGCCAAGCCTGGAGTTTTCCATCATCAAAGTGTTAATGCCCACACTGCTGTACTCACAACTCAAAACAGAGTTTATTGTGGAAAACAGGCTCTCAATCCCCATGGGATTTTCCTTGCATTAGAAAACAACATGATCCTCGGAGCTCGGAACTGCCATCTTGCTATTCAATCTCCAGGAAATCTATTTCCCAGGGCTGCAGCGATAAGCAGATCACCTGGCTTTCCGATCCAAAGCCTAGTTCAGAAGTCAGGCATTCTGTTCTGGCAGTGCTTTAAGCGAATATTTCAGAGGAATTTCGCAAAAAAACAAAAAACAAAAACATAATAATACAATAAAATACTGCCCCAGGATTGAAGCAAAGGATACAGAAAATTGCTCCAAAATAACTGATCGTACTCCGATTGATGGACTGCTAGAAAGGATTGTCAACATAAAGGAAAAGGGATGAGGGATTGCCTTAATTGAAGCAATTACTGTCCTTGGCTACCGTGAAGTCCGACTGTTTTTTATTTCGCTCTCATTGTCTGTTTATTCATCATACATTACTCAGGAAAGCATATAAACACATTTCCCTTCAGAGCAACGGCAGGCACGCATTAGTGCAAAGATAAGGGCCAGTCTGACTGCACTTAACTTTGCCTCGCCATTCCTTAAAGTGTTTTGTTGAGATAGGCGACCAAGATACTATATGACTAGTTGTTATGCCTTGCGTAGCAAGTTTATTTAAAACAGCAGTGAGCACGCCACCTTAGCCTCGGTTTGACTGGAAAGCAGATGTTTGCATCATGTTCCACAGGAAAAAAATGTAAGCCCTGAAAGATGATGGCAAACGTTGTCTTTGTAATCCTGATGCTTATTAGGACGCTTGAATAGAGTCCATATGTGTTTCATTATAATCCTAACTTTGGTACGGGATGAAAAAATGTTATGCTGACAGTTGTCTGTGTGACTACCAGGGACATTATGGTATGGATATGGTTGTCATTTTTGATTATCATCATCTCTGAAACTGTAGAATCCTCATATTGGAAAAAATAAACATTCAATGTTACTTATAGTCCTACATGATTGCGCTTTTTTATTCTTATGTATACCCTTTTGAAAAAGGAAGTCCGACTGGAGTGCTTGATTGACTTAAATGACAGCCAGTGGCCATACTGCAACCAAATCAGAATTAAACTAGACTTACAAGACTTGGGTAAAGGGCATATATGCTTCTAAAGAGCCTTTCATTGAAAGATCAGGAAGATTTATACAAGTATGCATCACTGAAAAAAGTGAAAATGAGACGTCTTCAAAACCTTTTTTCAATCAATTAGTGTGGTGTACACTATCATATTAGTGTACACCACGCATGTTAGCAAACACACACAAACACACGTCCATAGTCTTGCTGGATACTCGGAATGACTCAGCGGGGCCTTAGCGCAGTCGAAACCCAGCGACTGTGACACAGCACAAGAAAAACAGAGCTCTGCCAACAGCCCGTCTGATAAAATCGGAGTACCCTCTCTCCCTCCTCTTCAGGGTGAACCCCTTTGCGGCTTCGCTCACGTCTAGTGCGATAACCCCAGAGTGAGGGAAGCAAAAACACTTCCCGCTGCCTGCTTGTTTGTTTTCTTTCCTTATCTCTCTCTGGCACACTCCGCTACACCCCCCTCCCTCTTTGGCTGGAGATTTGAGTATTAAGGAATTATGGGTGACTGGCTGTGCATTAGTCCTCCGCGGGACTTTGAAGGTGCGAGGCTGACGGCACGTAAGGTCACCACAGGATCCAGCGCTAATGACTGCAAGCTGTTGGCGGGACAATCGCCGGCTGAACGGATGGATGGATAGATGAATAGAAGGAAGGACGGATGGATGAAGGTTGGTGGTTGTAGCAGGCAAGAGGGCTGCCCCAGTTTCCCTTTCCCTCCCACCCCTTTAAGATCCCCGTAGAAGGAATTCCTTTCTGGAAGTGGGAAGTCCTAAGTGAGCTGCTTTTCATGTACCCAAACTCTGTCCAGTTTTGTTCCCTGACAAATCTGGTGTGAAAGCTGTGCTTTGCTTGAAACAGGTCTTTTTTTTTTTTTTTGTAAATGTTATGCAACATTAAAGAACATCTTGATCCCAGAGTAATAGCTATTTCTGTAAGGGAAAAAACACCAGTATGGGAAACACCAATAAACTGGAGTTGCTAAAATTCTTTTTTCTTATTATTATTATTATTTGACCAAATTCATATTCGTTCAGAATTTAAATTTTATTCTGCCTGATTTTCTAGCATGCATTTTATTGGCTATTCATTTATTCATTTTTAGGGTGCAATGCAGGAGCCCTGGAATAAGAGGTCTTTATATCTCACTTGTATTTTACAGCACAGTGAAATTCTTGTCTTCTCATATCCTGGCTTGTTAGGAAGCTGGGGTCAGAGCAGAGGGTCAGCCACGATATGGGACCCCTGGAGAAGAGACTGTTGCTCAAGGGCCCAACAGTGGCAGATTGTCGGTTATGGGGCTTGAACCCCTGACCTTCTGATTAGTCACCACACCAAAGCTCTAACCGTTTGAGACACCAATGCCCTTGGATGGAGCATCAGTCAAAAGATACACAAATTTACACCTATGGTTAGTTTAGCCTTGACAGTCTATTTTAATATTTTTGGATGGTAGCAGACAACCTGTGCAAAACTGAGACACAAGGGGAACAAACGCAGACAGTAACCTGAGCTCAGGGTCAAACCAGGGATCCTAAGGCTGGGAGGCTGTTTCTATTTTCATTTAGAATTTTAATATGTATCTTTGGACTATTCTGCAATTACCATTGGGTAGCGCCTAAATAACCCTAGCAGTTACCTCATTCCATTTGACTATGGAAATCTATAAAGATGTATATGTGACTGTTAAATAGCCACAAGACGAACAATTTGATTATCTGTGAGAACTAGTATTTCGGTGGTACCCTATGAAAAGTTTTTGGAATTGCGGCCCAAAGCTAATGTCTCTTTACATTTCTACTGAAATGCAAGAAATCGCACGGTTCTCTCATTAATAGGTGTTGTGATTCCTGGTGAAGGAGACCCTGTTAATGTTAATTTCTTTTAAAAGTGTGTTGAAAGAGTCGTGGATCTGTAATTCCACAAGGCATTCCCAGGACCCCTTTGCATGCTCCTGCTCAGGGCCAGATGTGGCAGCTGGATTTCTACCCTGAGGTCAAGGTCAGAGAAACCATCTCAAATTTGCCACCCACAATCACAGGGTGATGGGGGCCGATAAAGACGCATGCTTAAAGGGCACTTATCATAACTTGGGGGAAAAATGCTGGCCAAGTATGGTTGGTGAAATCGGGTCAAGGTGAATTTATTTTTATTATTAATCAATTTCTCAAGGCTACTAATAAACTGCATTGGATTATGTAAAAGGAAAGAGATGACACCTAGACAGAGGAAATGCCACTCCGATGATTGGCAGCTGGCTTTGATATGTCTGCGACTCTTGCTCGTAATGCTTTCGCAAGTTACTTCTGGGAAGCCTCCTCCTCCCGAATATGGTTCTACTCTCTTGGGTTGTGACAAACACCATTCCTTCTGGACTAACTTTCCCTTTTTGGACCCCTGTCCATATCTTGCCTGCTTTTGAAAGCTGCTTTTGTTTAAGCAGTCCAGCACCCTTTTGCTTAGCTTTGCCTCAGATTTCACCTCTTATTATTCAAGAATTGCTTGATCCCTGCTTGGATCGATCTATCAGAATCTGACCTCTGGCTTGCCTTGGAGAGGTGATTATAATGCATAAAAAGTTGTATTGGATTCCTACAGTTTTAAATACACTGGGGTTTGTTACCTTTTGTTTTTGTAAGGAACACACTTTGGGATGTGCTGTTAAGGAAAAATAATCAAAAAGGTAATTTAAAAGTAGTTTTTTTTTTATCTTCCTCCTGTTTTTTTTTTTTTTTTTAAACATTTATAATAAGGTAATCCTAAGGAACACATGGCTGGTGTGAAAGAAAGGAAAAAAAAGGAGATTTTAAACATCTTGTAGAAAGCTGCAACTTATCATTGATCTATCATCTATTGTGGAAAAGATGCACTATTCTAAATTAATTATTAATAAAAGCATAATGAAGCAACATTAATAAAAATTAATCTACCATCAGATCAGAACCATGGTGTTATGAAAAATAGTTAAATTCTAATTTTAATAATTCTTAAAAAAAAATAAATTCTGCGAAGATGGAAATGGAATGAATCCTCTCGACAGGATGTTTACGCACTCAGCCAGCGGCGGCGACTGTGTTGAGTGTGGTGCGAGTTGCACATGTGGTCCTTGCTTTAAGTGATGGGGTCAAAAAGCAGCTGAGGCTTTTCCCTCAGGGGTTTGACATTACAGCAGCTGGTGTCCATGACACTCTGCCAACGTTAAGAGTGCTTGGATACCATCAAGGTAGAAAGTTTTCCCAGTAGGCCGGAGCCATGATCGGACTGCCTGCTTTACGTCTGAAACGTTGGCCTCCCAGGAACTCCTTTATATGCCCACAGATGTACAAATGGCTTGGAGAGAGAGGTCAGGACTGTATGGAGGATGTGGCAACAACTCCCTGTACTGTGCATGTTGATGACGAGTTATCCGTTGATTTTCAAGGGTCAGACGTTCCACTCACTGCATGTTCACAGGAACAACTGCAGTGGGCTTCAAGCCACATCGGCCAGGATTGTCATTCACAGATATATGGCCTTCTTTAAAACGTTTGCAATGTTCATGTGTCTCATCACCGTACTGTGCTTGAACTTTTGTGTAAATGTCAATCGCTTTTATGCCTTCATTCACAAGAAGTTTCATCACAAGTTCTGGGTTTAATCAAACGCCCCTCACACTTTAATAGTGATTTTCCACCAAACCACATTACTGCAAATTCAAACTCAGGATTATTCATATTTCTGGATGATTGCGAAAGTATGAGGAGTTTCTCTGGAGGTTATCTGGTTTCGATTAGTGATCTGTACATGTAGTGAAATAGTACCGAAATGAAAGCTTATTTTGAAATGAAACCATGGATGACCACATCCGAATGTCCTAGTGGTACTATAAATAAAATGATAAATAAATTAGAATCATGCAATTTAGGTGTTCTCAAACAATAAAAATTGAGTGCAAATTATTAATATTTCTTCATGTAGTGCAAATTTTAAGTGCAAATCATTAATATTTCTTCTGTTTGATTTGTTTAAGCCTCTAGAAGCACACTTTAGGACCTGTAGAAATTGTTGCTTAAATTAAAGCATTGCATTTTGGTAAAATCTTAAGAGGCAAAAAAATCTGTAGTGTCCGTAACCATGTTAAATTCACGGTGCAATATCTTAACAATTTTACATTTCAGAATAATACACTTTTTCAGGTTTATGTCTTTTCATGTGAAATCTAAATTGGCCAATTTTTATCTGAATGACAATTAAGATCATTGAAATATTTGAATAATGATAATAAAAAAGGTCAGGGCATGAAATTGCACTTAGCAAAAGTGTTTTTTTTATTAGATAAAAATATAAATGTTTATGCATATTTACACAAATGAATTATGGATCGGGAAATGAGAAGTATTAAATATAATAAAACATGATATTATATGATAATATCTGAAAGTTTACTTTTTCACCTAGGTACGACACTTTTTAGCATCTACAGTATAGAATCAGCTAATTTGATGAGGATTTGATGTGCTAATAATTCTTTGTTTATCCATGGACTTGTGTGGCATTTATCAGTGTTAATCCATGACTCGTTCAAATGATATAACCCTTCTCTCCCTGCAGGTGATCTTTTTTCCATCATCATGTGATGCGCAGACCGATTGCGCCTGCCGGGACCCCAGAGCTCTGGAAAACAGGAAGGAAGAGCATATGTACTCTGAGGGCTGAGAGAAAGAGCGCAGCCATGGAAAGCCCAGCAACAGACTGGGTTCAAGCAAGATATTCTTCCAGATATGCTGCTTTACAAGTGTACCTCTCCTGTCTCGTCTCACTCCTCCATGTCAACGTGTCTTCTTGCTATCGTCCGTCACATCTTGGAAGATCTACCCATCTCCAGCTCTTTGGGAAGGAAAAAAAATGAAAGATAGGAAAACAAAAAGAGAAGACAGGTGTGGGTATGAGAATATACCCATGTGTAGTAAAAAAGGAATGCTTTTCTTTTAGCGGGCTTGAAAAAAAAAAGATAGATACTGGTTAGCATGCCTATCTGTGCCAGCTTTCAGGGTTCACATCTATTTTGCTGAAGTTTGTTGGCGGTAAAAGGAAACTTTTTGACAAAATTTGTAGTCTTGACATCTTAAGGGCTGTGATTATTATTATTATTATAATTATTTTTTAATTATTAGGATTATGTAATAGCTTTTTATATGGAGTTACGAGAGCGGGCAAAATATGTCCTACAGTACGTAAAAGTAAAGATTTGTCCTGGAAATTTGTTCCTGCATCAGCAAACCAAAGGTGGGGAAAAAAGTAGCCCATGTAACATCTTGAAGTGTTTCCGGGGGCCATTTCAGAGTCTGGTTCTGATTCCTGAGGTTCTGAAATGTGTGAAAAATAAACAAAACTGATAATAACGCAAGTTTGAAAATGTTGGTAGTTACAAAAAATAATAATAATCATCAGCAATTATCGAATCCCAAACTAGTTACTCTGTCAACTTTACTTAACAGTCAATATATATATATATGCAATGAGGTATGTTAATGCTACAATTAATAGCAGCTAATATTTAGCAGGTTTATAAGACAGCATTTGTTTTAAGATCAAACCAAAACCAAGATGAAGGTGATTTTCCCATGTTAGCATAGCATCAGTTAATATTGCTGCTACTCCTGCTGCTACTTTGCCATCATGACCAATGTTTTTTTTTAGTATGGAGCTGGAGTTAAGACTGCCTTAATAGTTACCTCAAGATGCCAGTCTCATCCAGCAGTCCGGAAGAAAAGAAAAATGACCATAAGAATGTCAATTAGCATGTTCGGCAGTAATACCAGCGCTTACCTGAAATTATACAAATTTGCCAACTTAACATTGATCTTTTTTCTTTAACTTTCCGCCATAGATAGTAGGTCAAAGATTTAACATATTGTCCATGGTGTATTAGCATACTTGTGCCAAATTTACTAAACCAGCACTTCTCAAATAGCGGTCCATTTACCACAGCCCTGCCGTTATTATATTTATTATAAAGATCTTATAGTTATTAGTGAGTTTGAATCAATGGGTCTCTTGAATTCAATCCAAACCTCAGCCTCTGAATAACATCTGCAGGTATCTAATGTGATCTGTTTAGTGAAAGATCAGAAATACGTAGCTTTCAAATTGCTGCTCAAAAGAAAAGTGCTATCGCTCCTCTTCCACATACATGAGCTAACAGACATACATGATTACTTAGCACTGTTTTAATGACTCGGGAACCAATGAACTGATGATCTTGTGACCATTCTAGACTGAAGGTTTTGTATACCAATTTGTATACCAAGCAGTGATCAGTTGTGGCAGCTTGAAACCTGTGCAGCTTCTGCTCAGCTTTTAGCACTCCCTAAAATTAGCAGACCGGTACAATTTAATGCTGTTGTTGGTGGTTTGTTCCAACTGCTCATCTCAAAGTGTAACCCAACAGACCATACAATCTGTCAGATACCCTTCCTGATCCAACCCTCCCATTTTATTCAGGCTTGGGACTAGCACTGTATCCGATGGCTGGGGTTTGGGTATTGGCTAGGGATTGAACCTGGGTCTTCTGCATGGCAGGTGAAACACCTACCAAAGATCCTCGTTGCCCAACAGTACGATTTAATACCTGTGTTTAAAAAAAGTTGAACGTCCTTTAACTTCCTGCTTCCACGCCCTGCATCTAAAAACCGTGTTCCTTAAGCACTGTACTGTATTCTGGCCAATGGTACCTGCATACGGACCTAAATACAAAACTTCACGAAATACATGGATGAAAGCGGCACAGATTCATTAGGCATAGCAAACCAAGGAAGTCATTCGATGTGAATGTCATTGTAAATACTTCATAGAGGCTTATCAAGACGGTGATTGTTTTTCGTAGCGCTTCTATTAGTCTGGGGAAAAAAAATGTCAGTTTTCCTTCATTTATATTTCTTAAAAAAAGAGAAAAGAAGAGCAAAAAAAAAAAAACACTTTATGTATTGGTAATCAGTATTTGTATTAATGACCTCAGATACTGCACTTTTGAGTAGCCATTAAAGGGAAAAGACTCCAACCTTTTAGAAAGAAAACGCTGCTATTGTAAGACATTGCATTTAAAACAAAACAAACAAAAAAAGGTATCAGATATGGTATTGTGATATTCCTCTCTTTGTGGTTATTGTGTTTCACCTGATTTTAGCTGTTGAATGGGACGAAACTCATTGTATGTTAGATTCATGTGCCTCGTCTGGAACTGCGAAACTGGCTTCAAAATCCAAGTGTATTGTTTAAAGAAGGATTTGCATCTTAAAATATTGTATCGTATTTGTTGTATATGCATTGTTTTTTCATGTGTTTGATGGTATTAGCCATTGACACAAAGACTTGTGGAATATTGAAGGATTTTTTTTTTTGTTTTTTTTTAATGAAGGAACTACAAAGAACAAGAAAAAGCACCAAAAAAAAAAAAAAAGGAAATATATCACTGAAGAAAAGCCAGTTTATTGAAAATATATTATACCGAGAGTGGACAAGAAATATTATAGAGATTTTGGTTTGTTCTATAGTCCTAAAAGAGGATTTATTATGTTATTATTACAGTGATATGTTATTGTAATGTGTATGGACCATTTTTATTGCTTTCAAAGCAAAACTCATCAGCAATCATTACACAACGGCAATTTTCCATGAACAGGACTTCAGGTTGACAGCTGGGAGAGCCAAAGCTTCGTCTTTACACGTGTTCTCGTCTACCGTTTAGGAGGTGTGATCGACCGGTTTCCTGCTTCCTCGTGTTTTTTTTTTTTTTTCCAGAACAAGACTAAACTCAGAACCATGTTGTCGCTTTACACTCTGCTTCTCCCTACCTTTCTAGAAAAACGGACGCAGTCTCTAAAGCCATATATGTTGATGTTTCCGACGGGATGCTCGACTCTGCTGTACACACCACGGGATCTCTGTCTGTACCTCATGCCTGTAGTGTTTGCTGCTTCTATGTGTATTTTTTTTTTTGGTTTGTTTGTTTTGTTTAGGTTTTTTTTTTTTTGGTATTCTTGTGATTTATGTCTCTCGGCAATATGTTACGGTGTACATAGTAGAACTATTTATTGAGAGTGTTATACTTTTTTTAAGTTATATTTTTAATGTTCATGTAAGTTATTTTTACATTGGTCTTATAAACGGAAAAATATAAAAAGGACTTTTGTTTGGAGGGCTCTGATTTCTCTCGAATACAATTGTTTTAATTTCTGAAGCTCACAAAATGAAAAAGGAACGAAAACAAAAAGGACAGTTTGTGAAGCCTCTTATTCAACGTTGGTCATTTATTTGGTATTAGATTCATGCATGGAATAAAAATTAATAATTGAATAAAAGCAAATTAGCAACAGTGACCAGGAGTGACTTATAAATTTCTTAGAGGTTCATGAGTGCATTCGGTAATATATAGTTACCAAGTTATTAGTTACAAGATCTTATAAATTGACAAAGTTTCGGATTCCTTAAAATATACAGTACATACAGTACTCTGCAAATGTCTTGACCCCCTCTTCTCATTTCTTCATATTTCACTTCCAAAGAGCCAGACTTTCTTGTATTTTTAATGAGGAATAGCTCTCCAATCTTTCCAAAGTACTTTTTTTGGCTCTCATTTTTCCAGTCCCTGAACAGTTTCAGAGGAGTGTTTTTTGTTTGTTAAGCCATACACTGACCTATGAATCATTCAAACATTTAACTTAAGGCATGACACAGTGAGAAACAGGTACAGATGATGACAGATGAGCCGCCGGTGATTAGTGTACTGCTGATGCTGAATGCTGAGTGGTTGGAAGAGACGAGAGGGGAAATGAGGTTGCTGTTGAGGTTGTTACATAAACAACTTTACTTTCATATTGTATCCTTAGACACTTTAAAACTTTTGCATTAAATAAAGTTGTACATCATTAAATTGATCGTTTAATTGAATAATTTTAATGCCGCATATGCTTAAAGCTGGCTGCTTTTCATTTTCTATAATAATGATAGTAATAATAATAATAAATTAGTCAGGTTATAAACTGCCATGTGATACAGCAGGTTTAAGCATCTGATGAGATTTTAATTATAGATCTATGGAATATAATTAAATTCAAAAGAAACAATTTAAATAAAATGGATTTTTGATTAAAATCCTTTAAGCTCAGACAGATTTCTTTTCTTTTTTTGGGGGGGATGAAAGGTGTGTGCCAAATGAGAAGATGGAAATGTAAAACCACGCAACCTGCAGCAAGAAAGTGAAACGGTATCGTTAGGCATAAAATGCTAAATGTACAAAAATGTGACAGGATTTCTATCAAAATTTAAAAGGAAGGTCTGAATGCTTGTAAAACTCAGTGTGAGAGAGAGAAAACACTGGCAGTACCAGGTGTAGGAGGCCCGAGAGGGCAGCGCAGGTGGGATAAATGGCTGCGTTGCTCCTTCGAGTCCGCTGCCATGTTTGTCCAGGTGTCAAAATGTGTATACACACGCACACACACTTTTACTTACGCACATGCACACACACACACACACACACACATAATTACGCACTAGAACTCAAGTCTGACAGACGTCTTTCCTGCATGAGTCACAGTTTCTCTGCAGCTCCTGATGCGACTCCTTGGTCTTCAAAGCAAAAGCTTTTTAGGATTTATTTATTTTACCTGCTCAGTGATGATTTTTAAACCTCCATTAGAGATGTTTGCATGATTAAAATACAAACTAACGAAATCCTGGCAGGTTCGCTACAATTCCAGTTCCCTTGCTTTTGGCAGATTTATCTGAAAATAGTGTAAATAGTGACGTATTGAGGTGTATAGGTTTTCATGTGTCTATGCTGCAAGCCTCAGCAAAATTCGCACAGACACACATCATCCCTCTAATGAACATACAATACTGAAATAAAAGTTCACATTACATGTATAACATTAAGCCATCGCACCTTTGTGATGTTTAATCAGCTCTGTATTCCTCCTCTCTGCTCTATCATGTACATTTATTTAAAGGCCACATAACATTTATTTACCTTTTCCAAACTATCCAATCGTTCCGAGCTTGGATCATTGCCGAACGTTCCTGATAAACCATGTTTTTAGTTAATTGATTAAAAAAGTTGCATTAATGTGTTATTTTTCTGTTATGTGTCATGCATATTAAAACAGTGGTTAACTATAAAGCAACTGTTAACTGCATGTTTTTGTACATTGTGAATGCATTTAAAACTGAATGAAAAAAACAACAAGGAATGACGGATGGATGGATGGATGGATGGATGGATGGATGGATAACTTCCTCTTCAGCAAACTCCAGGACTGAGCTATACAATCCTAGAATGTTTTCGGTTAGGAAAACCTGTAGGTCTTTTTCTAAAACCCTTAATTGTTTCCCTAGACTGACAACTAATCACCTCTTTTAATAATCTCTTGTTTTAAAAGTGCACTAAGTGCCCAACTGGTAAATGCCCCAGTTCTTGTATTCCAAAGAAAATAATAAGCAATACCTTACTTCTACCATACAGTACCCTTGCTCTGCTAATGCATACATACTGTACGTAAAAAGGGTTCTTAAAAATAAGTATACGCTGATTGGATGAGAGACATTTCACAAATGGTGATAAAAGACTGTAACAGCACTTATATGTTTCCATCTGCATCCCAGGTTTTCTAATACCTTTTAAGGACACAAGAGAGCAACTGCTTGCACACTTGTCATCATGCTGTAGTGATGAATACTGCAAAGAAGGTGACACTGCCAGATGAGTGAAAAGGCAGATGATCAACTTTGTGAAGACAGAGACCTCTTCTCCTAAGTCAGGAGCCAATATGGGCTGGGTACAGGAGTCCTCCTTTTTGTTGTCTTCCTAGGATGTTACTGGGAAGGCCACTATGTTGGCCGTATCCGTGTGCTTTGCAGAGTTCACCATTTCTTTGGACTCCTGCTAAAACTGGGCATCAGATTCTGTTCTGTCTCGAATGCAACCACAGGGGAGTTATCGGATCAGTCGTGGTCCGGGTTAATAATGACTGCCACCGGTGCTGTTGACCTACAGGCTGCTGGTGGAAATTGGGTTACTATTGGTCTACAAAGGATAGGAGAAGGGTGAGTTTGTAGGCAGAAAGAGAAGAGGAAAGGCAAGAGTTTAGAAGTGACAGTAGGGACTTTTAATGTTGGGACAATGACAAGGTACAAGGAAGGCAAAAGAGTTGGTTGACATGAGGCAGAGAAGGAAGGTGGATATACTGTGTGTCCAGGAGATCAGGTTGAAAGGTAGCAAGGCTAGGAGCTTAGGAGCAGGGTTTAAGTTGTTTTACCATAATGTGGATAGGAAAAGAAATGGGGTAGGAGTTGTCTTGAAAGAGGAGTTTGTAAGGAATGTTCTAGAGGTGAAAAGAATATCAGACAGGTTGATGAGTCTGAACCTGGAAATTGATAGAGTGGTGTGCAGGGTTGTTAGTCCTTATGCCCCACAGGTAGAATGTAAGTTAGAAGAGAAGGAGAAATTCTGGAATGAGTTAGATAAAGTGATGCAGAGCATCCCCAGAGGTGAGAGAGTGGTGATTGGTGCAGATTTTAATGGACATGTTGGGGAAGGTAACAGAGGTGATGAGAATGTGATGGATGGGTTTGGTCTTTTAAGACAGGAATGTAGAAGGACAGATGGTGGGGGACTTTGCAAAGAGGATGGAAATGGCTGTAGTAAATACTTTCTTCCAGAAGAGGCAGGAACATAGGGTGACATATAAGAGTGGAAGCAGAAGCACTCAGGTGGACTACATCTTGTGTCGACGTTGTAATCTGAAGGAGATCAGTGACTGCAAAGTGTTGGTAGAGAAAAGGGAAGCAAGACAACACTGGATGGTGGTGTGTAAAATGACCTTGGTGAAAGAGGACAAAGGCAGAGCAGAGGAAAAGTGGTGGAATTGAAAAAGGAAGAACGTTAAGCAGTTTTTTAGGGCAGAGTTAAGACAGGCTCTGGGTTGTCAGGAGGTGCTCCCAGTTGACTGAACAACTACTGCTAAGGTGATCAGGGAGACAGGTAGAAGGGAGCTTGGTGTATCATCAGGAAAGAAAAAAAGTGGACAAGGAGACTTGGTGGTGAAACAAGGAAGTCCAGGAGTGTATACAGGAAAAGATCCTAGCTAAGAATAAGTGGGACACTGATAGGACTGAAAAGAGTAAACAGAAGTACAGGGAGAAGCAGCGTAAGGTGAATGTAGAGGTGGCAAAGGCCAAACAAAGAGCATATGAGGACTTGTATGCTAGGTTGGACAGTAAGTAGGGAAAGGTAGATCGGTACAGGTTGGTGAGGCAAAGAGATAGAGATGGGAATGATGTGCAGCATGTTAGTGTGACTAAAGATAGGGATGAAAATGTACTGACAGGTGCCATGAGGGTGATGGGAAGATGTAAGGAGTACTTTGAAAAGTTGATGAATAAGGAAAATGAAAGAGAACAAAGAATAGAAGACGTGACTGTTGTCGAGCAGGAAGTAGCAAAAATCAGTAAGAGTGAGGTGAGGAGGGCATAAAAGAGGATGAGAAGTGGAAAGGCTGTTGTTTCTGATGACATACCTATTGAGGTATGGAAGTGCTTAGAAGAGGTTGCAGTAGAGTTTCTGACTAGTCTGTTTAACAAGATTTTGGAGAGTGAGGGAATCCCAGAGGAATAGAAAAGAAATGTATTAGTGCCGATCTTCAAGCACAAGGAGGATGTGCAAAACTGTGGCAACTACAGAGGAATAAAGTTGATAAGCCATACAATGAAGCTTTCGGAAAGAGGTGGAGGTGAAAGTGGGTCTGCATCAAGGATCGGCTCTAAGCCCCTACTTGTTTTCTATGGTGATGGACAGAATGACAGATGAGGTTAGACAGGAGTCTCCATGGACAATTATGTTTGCAGATGACATTGTGCTTTGTAGTAAGAGCAGGGAACAGATGGAGGAAAATCTAGGGAGATGGAGGTACGCTCTGGAAAGCAGTATAAAGGTGATGAAGGTTAGCCATAGCAAGACAGAATAAATGGTTGTGAATGAGAGGAACTTAAGTGAAACAGTAAGGCTCTAGGGAGCAGAGGTAAAGAGGGTGCAGGACTTTAAGTACTTAGGGTCAACGGTCCAGATCAATGGAGATTGTGGAAAGAAGGTGAAGAGGCGGGTACAGGCAGGTTGGAATGGGTGGAGAAATGTGTCAGGTGTGTTATGTGACAAAAGAGTATTAGCAAGAGTAAAAGGAAAAGTGTTCAAGACAGTGGTCAGACCAGCCAGCTCTATGGCTTAGAGACCGTGGCACTGAAGAAAAGACAAGAGGCAGAGTTGGAGGTAGCAGAGATGGAAATGTTAAGGTTCTCTTTGGAAGTGACAAGGATAGATACAGTAGGATCAAGAATCAGTTCATCAGAGGGACAACCCATGTTAGATGTTTTGGAGATAAAATCAGAGAGGCCAGATTGAGGTGGTTTGAACATGTTCAGAGGAGAGATTGTGAGCATATTGGTAGAAGGATGCTAAGGTTGAAACTGCCAGCCAGGAGGTCTAAAGGAAGACCAAAGAGGAGATTAATGGATGCAGTGAGAGGATATGAAGTTAGTTGGGAGGAGGGCAAAGAAAGCAGAGGATAGGGTTAGGTTAAGGAAGATGATTCGCTGTGGCAACCCCTGAAATAGATTAGCTGAAAGACAAAGAAGAAGATTCTGTTCTGTCTTCTGCTAGATCATCATTGCTGGGGAGCCTGTCTCATGGGCCTCTGCTGAAAACATGCATGGAATATGGCATGGCAGGCCACCCTGTCAACCCCCATCTGACACTTTGAAGAAAAGTTTCTATGTTGACCTTAACTGGGAAGGACCTCCCCTGGGAAGGTTGCCATGTTGGACTCAACCCTGAGCTAGGAAATGGAAGTCCTCTCTATATATACAGAAAGTTTATGTATATGTATATTTACCATTTTTTTCTTCACTGCATGCGGTAGAAAAAAGTAGTTCTAAAGAGCTTATTGGATAGTTTTAGGTAATGGGCCTCCAAAAATGGTTTCACTTGGAAACTGCATGGTTGGTGGGATTTACATAAAATCTTCTGTCCTGTCCCATCCTTTTCTTTCCTAAGGATCACTTAGGACAGAAACCCTTTTTAAAATTAAGAAGGTTTTTTTTGTGTTAATTCTAGAAATAAAAAAATATATCTGCTTTTAAACTTAGGATCTTTTATAAAAAAAGATTTATCAGTGGAACAGATCAGATTCTATTAGTAAATCTGTGGATCAGTAATGATGGAGGCCCAGGGTGTATTGTACACTATACAATATCCCACAGTTACATAGTATACACATCCAAATGTGTTCTCTACTCATTTCACCCTAATGATGTTCTATATTCAGACCAGTCCATGTCACGATCAGGACAGCTCGACCCACTCACACATTCTTCAGGAACACTTTGTAAAATAGTGCTAGATAGATAAGCATTATAGGAATGCGAAATGTTAACCTAGGCACTAAATCTCACTTCCACACAAAGTCACCATTGAGAAAGAACACTTGTAGGAATTTTCAATAGTACTATTACTACCATGAATAACTTATGATTCCACACTGGTGGTAAATTTTCAAGTGTGGTTTGTCATATGGTGTTGCTATAAGTGCATTTCTATAGTGACACGGCTCATTCACTCCATATGATTAAATGCTATACACGAATATACAATATGTGTATAGTCTGCTTAGCCATTACAATAAAGACATTAACATCGTGACAAGCTTTGGGCTTCCTTGTGCCTTGGGCAGCTCTGGCACATCAGGACGTGGCTCAGCAGGGCCTCTGGGGGCTTAGTGTGGTACCAGTTCGGATTGGAATGGGGATCTGGGGAGTTTTTGGGCCGCATCAGTGGCCTTGGGCACTTTGCCTGCTTGGCCCTATGCATGGCGGGTTGTGATGTATTGTTTGTTCTGTTGTTTTTTTATTGTGGCCAGCATTTACTCTTTTCTTCGATTTGTGCTGCATTGGCTTTTTTGTGGTATCGGTCCAGAGGGGCTGGCCTTTGGGTTCGGCGTGCCTGGGTTTGCCCTGGGTGCCTACGATCCTCTTACCAGTTACTGGTATATAGTTAATAATTCATGTTAATGTGTTAATGTTATGGTTGATCAATGTACTGCTGCCAGATGTTCATCTTGCTCCTAAACCTTAGCAAGGCAAAGAAATTGACAGGAGAGAATGCACCAGCCACTTGTGATCAATAAAACCCCAGTGGAGAAAACGGGCAGTTTCCCGAGCATCTATTTTCACACTGTCACATCAACACTTTGGTAAAGAAGGCATGTTAGTGTCTTAACCACCTTAGGTATTTGAAGGACTTGGAAAACACCACAGGCTGTTTTGGGAACAGAACCAAACAGAACAGGCAGACTCTAAAGAGCCTTGTGTGATCAGCTGAGCCTATCATCCACACGCAGCTCCCTGACCTGCATGCTAGTGAGGTCCATAATTGTTAGAACAAAAAAAAGTGTTTTTCCATTTGGTCTCTGAAAAGTCAAGACTTGAATCTACCTCAGCTTTATTTCAAGAGGTTTGACAAACGTGTAAAACTCTGCACAAGAAAGCCCAGCAATGTCTCTTCTTTCTAAGAAGGCTGAGAAAGGCCCAGCATCAAACATCGATTCTCAACATACTGTATTGTATTTTATTACATCATGGTCTTTCTTCCCTCTAGCAAAGACATCTACACGCGTTGCATCCACAAAGCTACGAGTATTATGCCTGATCAGACACACCCATCACACTCATTCTTCACCCTCTGGAGTCAGCTGGAAAAAGGTACCAAAACATTCGGGCACTCACCTTCCAAATGTGTAACAGCTTCTTTATTACCAGAGTATTGGCTTGTGTCATGTCATGTTTTTTGTCGTGTTGTTGCTCTTGTTTGCACATTCGCACGTGCACTTTACGTTCTCTTTTTGTATAGTGATTGTTTTTTTGTAAATTTATACTGTTAATCTGTTTTGTCTCAGCTAGTCAGCTAATTAAGTGTCTTAGTTAGCTAGTTTCTGTTAGTTTATGTTGTTAATTTATGTTGTTTGTATGTAGCACCTTGGTCCTGGAGGAACATTGTTTCGTTTCACTGCGCACCTAACTGTATATGGATGAAATGACAATAAAAGACTACTTGACTTGACTTTTAATTGAATTAACCATTCAGGAATTACAGGCATTTTCAGTTCTTGCCAGGCTTTTACTGCAGCTGCTGCTTGTTTCTGGGTCTTGTTGCCTTCAGTCTTGTTTCCAGTATGTGAAGAGCATGCTTTATTGTGTTGAGATTAGGTTACTGATCTGGCCAGTGAGAATATTATATTTCTTTGCCTTGAGAAACTCTTGAGTAGCTTTCACTGTATGTTTTGGATCATTATGAAGCAATATGAAGCTGTGCCCTATCGGTTTTGCAGCATTTGGCTGAATCTGAGCAGAGAGTATAGCCCTACGCACTTTAGAACTTATCCTGCTACTTTTATCAGGTCTCGGTGATACATGCCTAAGCCCTCCACATGTCTGATTGGGATGCTTTGGAACATGAGCTGTTCCTCTCCTTCTCCATACGCTTCTCTTCCCATCATTCTTTTACAAGTTACCTTTAATTTCATCAGTCCAGGGAATCATTCACAGTCTAGTATGGCCTTTCTGTTCTGTTACTAGTTGTTTGTTGTGAAGCAGCTGAATTCATGAAGCCGTCTTTAATGAATGTAGACTGTGAAAATGACACAACTACCTCCTTAAGAGTGTTCTTGAATAGCCTAGATGTTGTGAAAGGGTTCTTCTTTACCCTGGACAGAATTCTGCAGTCTGCTTTACTTTAGTGGTCTTCCAGGCCTTGCCAGTTAATTCCTTCTTGTTAATGTTTGGAAATGTTCCAACTGTTGTATTGGTCCCTACCAATGTTTTTGCAATCTCTTGATGGGTTTATTTTGTTTTATAAACCTAACGATGGCCTAATTCACTTGCATAGGCACTTCTTTGGACCTCATGTAGAGAGTTGCAGATGTAACACTCAGAACCACCTTCAGGCCACATCTGGCCATGCAACTGCTTGTTAGCCATTTATCCCATTATTTATGAGCTCCACAAAATGTGTGTGTGTGTGCACGTATGTTAGTTTGTGTTCATGAAAATAGCTATAATTCCCCAATGGTTTATACCCAAACTACATTTGGCAAAACTCTTAAATTGCAAGTGAAAGTCTTGATTTTTCCAACATCTTGCGCATTTCAGATTTGGAAAAATCTTGTTTCCCATTACTTTTCTAAAATGACAAAGTTTTATGTCCATATTTATAAATATTCATTTGTTAATTGAGTAAAATTTTATTTTATTTGGATAATGCTTTTTAACAACCATAATTTCAAAAAAGCTTCACAGAATTAGAAAATAATGGATATAAATTAGGAAAAAAAAATGAAAGGAAAAAAGTATAAACTATTCCTGTTCATTACACATTAAATTATATGTATATTAAAAGTAATACTTACACTAAGAATAATGTGTAAAGTATTTTTAGAATCATTTTATTTTAGTGTCGATTATTAAAGGGTCCGGCTATCTGGCGCATTTAGTAAACAATACTTTCCATCCTGGAAATACCTCTCGTTTCTGAGTCGGGTACTCTCGAGGTTGGGTTGCCAGCTTGATGCCTGGTTGTATCTGAGCTCTTGGTGGTGAAGGATCTCGCTCACAGGTTCAAGAATGGCAGTGTCGGGGCCTGGCAGTGGAGATCGAGAGAAGCTACAGAATACAAATTCAACACAGTCATTTTCCACTTGTGCTGGCACAGCTGTAAACAGATTTCACTCCAGCCCTGGACTCCACTAGACCTCTGAAGGTGAGATGTGGTATCTGGCACTAAGATGTTAGCAGGAGATCTTTTAAGTCCTGTAAGTTGGGGAGTGGGGCCTCCATGTTGTCCAGGACATCCCACAGTTGCTCAATCAGTTTGAGATGTGGAGAATTTGGAAGCCAAGACAAGACTGTAGACTCTTTGTCATGTTCTAGAACTGCCATCAGGGAACAATGTTACCATGAAGGCGTGTACCTGGTCAGCAACAGTTTATATGCAGCAAGCTGTGATGCTCTATGTGTCCTGATGTCTTTCTATCATAGTCAGCAAAGTTCTTCAGACATTTATGCTCCAATAGCATTTCTTCTTTCTTTTTTTTTTTTTTTGAAGAAACTGAAGATAAAGAATTGTAAAATAAACTAAGCAAATGTTTTATATTTCAGGTTCTTTAAACGGCTTGGATGACAGCTTTGCACACACTTGGCAATCTCTCAACCATCTTCATGAGGTCGTCACCTGGAATGCTTGTCTTGAAGGAGTTCCCATACTTGTTGCCTGCAAAAATTGTGCAAAGCTCCCATCAAGGTGAATGATAGCTACTTTGAGAAATCTTAAATATGCAATATTTTTATTATATATTTTTTTAGGACAGAATTCCATCAGTATTATTTCATAATTTTATAATGTTGTTCTACAATGTAGAAAAATCCTGTAATGCTAGTAAAGTATTAGGCATACAAACTTTTGACTAGTGCTGTTTTTATTCTCTATATTAATTCTTATATTTATTCAATATTATTATGTTTAAACATAAACAATTTCACACCTGCTTGAGAATTTGTTGCAAAAATCTTTTTTTTGTAATACCTCACTCAGTCACTCACTCATTTTCACATACTACATGCACATTTGCACACTTCCTAGACATTCTATTTATTTCCATTTCCATTTTAATTTCCATTTAAATGTATTGCTATTATTGTCTACATTTGTACAGATACATTTTTTATGTTACTTATATATTTTTGGAATTTTTTTTTTAATTATTCCCCTATTTTCCACTACTTATTTCTTAATTGTATTTTAAAAAAAAAATATGTCATGGGCGGTCTTATAAGCATTTCACTGCATATCGTACTGTGTATGACTGTGTATGCGACAAATAAAATTTGAATTTGAATTTGATCATCTATATTTGGGATATACCCATAATTTGGGATGGCCAATTGGCCTAACCTGCATATCTTCGGACTGTGGGAGGAAACCAGAATACCCGGAGGAAACCCACCAAGCACAGGGAGAACATGCAAACTCCATGCAGATAGAGACGGGTATTGAGCCTGGCCAGGAATCGAACCCAGACCCTGGAGGTGCAAGGCAAGTGCTAACCACTACACCACCATGCCGGCCACAGTAATACCCATTTTCACGTTTTTGACATGTCAGGTCTAAAACAACTTATTGACTTATTATGCGGTAGTCTTTTTGTAATAAAAGTAAAGCTTTTCAACGAGTGCTATTTCCTAAAAACGAGAGAAAAAAATAAAATAAAATTACCCTGAGCAGTAAAAAAAAAAAAAAAAAACACTTTAGATTCAGGACCAGATTTAGTGCTCTGAATGGTCAGCACATTTAGTAAAGTTTAAAGAACAGATGATTTACCGTGTAAGTATTGTCTTTCAATCGGCAGCTCGGCAGGAGGGAAGCCCAAGGCCTGACACAAGGAACTTTATTACATGGGAGTGTTTTGGTGTTGACAGGGATGAAAGGGCTCCTCTTAAGAAAGCCCATTCAGTAAAACCTTCTACACCATGCCCTCAGGCCTGTTCTTTACTTTTCTAAGTGGCTTGAAAGGTTGATTAGCTTGTTTAGGAAGGAAAAGGCTACAAACACAAATCCAACGTCATGGTCAAATGTGGTAAATTAAATCTGACTGCTGAAAAAAAAGCAGAACATTTTTTTAATGTTGGATTTCATTTTATTCACCTCACCTTAGTATTATAAGTAATTTAGAAATCCGACAATCAGGCCATAATATTCTGCCGAAATTAGGTTGTGGGTTTAAACCTCGCGCTCTTGCAGCAGCCTCCTATTATACCAATTTTTCACCATGATGTTTGCGGTCAATGTGCAATTTTTCATTTTCGTAGCGAAAAATTGCTTTATAGCCATCCAATCCATCTTCCCAGATTGCTGAGTCACGACGGTGAATGAAATGGTGCAGGGCCACTCTAAGTGAAGCTAAATAATCATTGTGGTTATGTGGGTGCTTAAATCCCTAAAAATCAATAAAGCCTCAGATAGAGTTTCAGAATATGTATTTAATAGATCTTTCCCCCAAAAAAAGACAATCATATTGACTTGGTACATACTGTATTTACAATTTTATATACAAGAGTATAATTTACTATCACAATTGATATTACATGAAATGAAAATTTACTTAAAATATGTTGTTAAGGCTAGTTTTTTTTTTTTTTTTTTACCTTTAATAAATTCCAGCATTTGACCATTTGTATATGTTCAACTATGCTGACGCAGCCCATATGATCAGTTATATACGATAGTTATAATACACTACAACTCCTTCACATGTCACACTACAGTACATCTTTTTTTAATGCTCATCTGCCCCCTTTAAAATCTTAGCCAATATGATAACTAATCATTTAATTTAAGTTAAGGTTGGGCATGTGTTGAAATGGTTTTCCTTCGACAATGAAGCCAAAAGGTTGCCCTTGTTTAAAATAGGAAAACGATGGAGCGATGGATAATATAGAGATCAAAGTCTCCTTAATTATTCGAGCTAGTGATTTTTTTAAGCCATTGCACTGCATTCAGGATGATTCAAGCCTTCGCATTCTGGTTTCATAGTTCTCCACATATGTTACAATCACACGTGAAAGGTTCTTGGTGAAAGTCCTCCTGGTGTGTGAAATTTGCAGCACCGTAAAGTGAGGACCTTTACATTCAGGCCTTTTTCTGTCTGGTCCTTATAAAAGGTAAAAAGTAAAAGTTGTTCAATTTCCAAGATACCTTCTTCTCCCTCTTCTTCATACTGAAAAAAAAATAAGTCAGAGGGACGCATGGCGGAAAAAAAAATCCCTTCGTTCGGTCAAAAGGATTAACAGTTTTGCATTTTGTTTCACCGCAGTTTGGACTTGCCATAAATATTGCGCTGGACAGACAGGATTTTCTCCACACAGGTTAGTCGTGTCTCATGTAGAGAGCTGTGCCAAGTGCTGCTTGCCAAACGTATGTCTTCACTCCTACACATGACATACGGCATGGACTCGGTCCGGCTCTGGATGTAACCACTCCGGAGAAGAGAGCGACAAAGGAGGCTGATCCGATCCACTCTTCTTAGGATTAGGTGAGCTTTCCTGCAAAAGATAGGGGAAAAGAAGCACAAATATTGATGATTAATAAGGCTTAGGGGTCGGCGGCATCGTTGATGATGCCAATCACTTTTTTTTTTCTTTGCAAGTGTTTTTGTGTATGAAATTATATTGTAGCAACCCAGAAAAACAGTAGATGGTTTTCTTCCCAAAAATGTATTGGCAAATGAATGTTTGTTATTAAATGAATGTTAAAAATAATAAAAAAAACAGACGTATGTCAGATTCTTGTCGCCCCCGTGCTTAGCGATCCATTCATATCCGTTCAGATGTAGGTACAGTGAAACCTTGGATCGCGAGTAACGCGGTTTACGAGTGATCCGCAAGACGAGCAAAGATTGTTAATAAAATTTGACTTGGAAAATGAACAAGTCTTGGTTTACAAGTACTGAGTATTAAGTATCACGCATGCGCTTCTTGTTTTGACGCCGAGCGCCACGTGATCACAACAGAGCCAATGGTTTTCCTCTCTATTGCGCTGCGGAATTGTGGGTAATTGTCTCCTCTGCTAGGTCTTAGTGCGCGTCTCTGGTATAATCAACATCCGTGCACGTGTTTACTGTTTACTATAACACTGTGACCACGTGTGTGTGTGTGTGTGTGTGTGTGTGTGTAAAAACACACCTTTTCTTTCTGCTCTACACAGAAACACTGCTCTGTCGCGATTCTTTTCAAGGGTAAAATGAAGGTTAATTTGTTTTATTTTACTTTACAGCAGTGATTTTGTCAGTGTGTCACTCAATCAAGTGTCATTAGAGAGATTTCTTGTTTATTTTTCCGATAAAACAGTGTTTTTGCTGTGTGCCCGCATGTGTGTGAAAAGAGTGGAGAAAGGGTGGGTAAGACGAGAAGGGGGAGAGGGGGAGGGGCTGCTTACTTTAGCTTCACACATACACACACGCACACACACACAGCACCTGCGCGCACAAACGGAAAGACTTATCTGTCGGGATTTATTTTTACTTTTTTTTTTTTAAAGATAAAGTGCAGGTAGTTTTTTTTTTTTTTTACTTTACATTTTCTGTTAAAAAAAAATTTTTGTGTTTAATTCTTTGGGCTGTGGAACGAATTATTTGAGTCTCCATTATTTCTTGTGGGAAAATTAGATTTGGTTTACGAGTGTTTTAAAATACGAGCCGCTTCTGGAACAAATTATGCTCGTAATCCAAGGTTTCACTGTAAATGCTAATTGCTGTGTGGTTTAGATGGAGTGATGTGCTGATGCGTGCCTATGTCCAAAGTAAAAAGAAGGGCTTGAATGAAGTTACAAAATAAAATGGTCAAAATTTTATATACATATGTACGTATATAATAATACGCATGTACGTACCTTTCGAAGAGAGCAGCTTCATTTCACTCATAAAATACTCAGATCACAAACAACAACATAGCACAATGCATGATGTCTGTGAATGGCTGAAATGTGGTTGTGAATTAGCATTTTCTGCAATCAAAATTGTTCACGTAAACCCGCGGCACGCACTTTCACTTTGCAGAGTTTTGATTAAAATGCAGATGAATGCTTGCGTCGATATGAGAAATTTATATGAGATTTATTGTTTTTTTAAATGCATGTTTCTCTTTATATTATCCCCCAGAAATACAACGAACTCAAATATATACTCGTAAAATAAACGCTGCCTTTGCAACACTGCGCCAAAACGTAAACAGCTCAGAGACATGTCATGTGTCTGAGCAGTAAAGACCAACTTCAAGTCTCTGTGCTGTTAAGTCTTAAGTCTCAGTTGAGTCTCAGGACCACAATATGTAAGTCCAAACATCTTTGAATGCAAGTCTGAGTCAATATTTATTTTCCTGTGCTACTCCTACCCTGGGAATAAATTCTCTAGTTTTTGAGCTGCAAGTTGAATTTCGGGTCTTTGAGTAGCAAGTCTGTAAGTCTCAAGTTTCCGAACTTCAAGGCTTAGTTGAGTTATATCTCTGAGTCTGAGACAAAATGTTAGGTCTCTGCACAGTAGGCCAAAAGCAAGCCTCAGTCAAGCCTTAAATCTTTTAAAGTTGAAATAAATTCTGAAGTCTCTAATTTGCATATCAGTCTTGAGTCTCAAATTACTGCTGTCTCAAGTCTCTGAGCTACAAGTCTTAGTCAACCCCATCTTTGGAGCAACAACTCAAATCCCAACCTTACGTCTTTAAATGCAAATCTAACCAAGTCAAATCTAAATTCTTTGGACAGTGAGACTGAGTCTAGTCTCAAATCTCTGAGATAATCATTTAAATTGATTTCTAGGTCACTGAGCTGCAATACCAACCAAGTCAAACACTAAGTTTCTGAGCAGAAATCCGTTATTAGAAGTAGGGGCATTTTTAGAATTTAAAAACATTTCTTAAAGAACTCCAGCTAATAATGGTAATAATGGTACTTTCTCATGGTTTCTATCTCAACACACTTCCTACGCTGTCTTGCAATGATGGACAACTGTAATATTATTAAAAATGTGCAAAAAAAAAGTCTCCTTGAGTCTCCAACATGTTTGAGACAGTCCTGGGATTTGAACCCACAGCCTTACAATTATAACTAATTAAATGATCACATCCCAGGCAATGATTTATGGCATAATATGTTAGGAAAATGTTTTACTTTTTAGTTTTTTATTAGGAAGAAACATTCATCTCACAACACTCAGAGAGGGGGTAATCTGATAGCACATGCTTTCTCATAAAAAACAGCAGCTGTAGTGGGGGGGATAAACAAAAGCATCAGGATTCAGCTGGTAGTTTCCCAAGTAAATGTAGCTGCAAACTCTGGTTTTGGGCATTGAAAATATTATGTAAGTGGATACGCTTAGCAAAACAATGCTTGGCAGATATAGATGACTAAATGTTTAGGCAAAAAATGTGTGACTGTAAACTTTCAGCGATGGTCCGTGATTTAACTACAGAACAATTTTAGCTATTTGTTTCATGTTTTTTTTTTCTAACCAGAAAAAAAAAATTCAATAACATTTTTTTTCTCTCATTTTCTTGTGGAAAGTTGTTTAAGTGAGATTGCAGTGGGTAAAGTCTGGATTAGGGCTTGCATAAACTTTTTATTGGTTCTGATCGAAGTCACTTACTCAGCACTCAATACTTCACACAAAACAACAACAACAACAAAAATAAAGCATCTCATTACTACGTTTATTTTGGGAGGTACAGTTTGCCACTATATCATACATATAAAATATAAGCATATGTGTTTTAGATAATCTGTTTGCTTAAATATTACAACTGGATCATAAATATGAATTAAACGAGAAGACTTTTATTAGGTTTATTTTGGGAGGGTTAAGGTGCATCACAGTGATTTAGAGTTGCAGCATTTTTAAGAATTGTAAAACCGCAATGTGAGGTGCTGCCTGTACTTTGAAAAATAGCGCCCGAATACTTCTTAAGTGCTCAGACGTAAAAACGTTCATTCTCAGACGACAAGGGCTGTAAGGACATACTGCACATATGCTAGACACATACACATTTAAAGGAAGAACCTGTCCCAGGTTATGTAATTCACATATTTATTGCGCCTGGACTGGAGTCTTTAGAGGATGACTCATGGTTCACAGCCAAACGGGCTTCATTTCATAACACAACATTCAGCTAATCATGACCATAAAGCAAGCTGACATTAGCAGACCTACTACTAAGACCGTTTTATTTTTTTTCCCTTATTTCCATAGCCAAACTCCACCTCTCCCTGCAGCTATGAGTCAGATGCATTGATTTCCAAATGCAAGAATCAATTAGAATTGTGGCTTTTCATTACTGAGTGAATTGCCAATTCAAAGATTTTAAGTAACAAGTTCCTGAATCATTTGAAGTGAAAGAGAGCTGAACGGTATCCAATACGAGCGTCAAGCTGCGGTTCATTAGTGGATGTTTTGATGCAGATGAATTGTTGCTGAAAAAACTGAGTCATAAAGTAACGGGGGCGAACTGCTGCTGTTTTTCCAATAATGCAAATTGTTTTAGGTTTGCTGGAAAACTAAGAAGTTATCTGCAATTACAAATGTAAGCTCAACCGGTTTTGACCGTAATATCATAAATGTGCTAGCAGAGCTAAAATAATACGACATTAGCATTAATATTTGGTCTGAAGACATGTTTTTAAAGTGGATTACACCGCAGAAAAGGTAAAGTCTTAGATATACAGTACTGTGCAAAAGTCTTGACCCCCCATTTTTTTTTTTTATATTTTGCTTTTAAAGAGACAAGACTGTCTTGTATTTTTAATGTAGACTTGCGGAATATTTCTCCAGGCTTCCTGAAAGACTTTTTTGGCTCTCATTTTTGGCAAGTTTTTGCCTTATTTTCAGTCCAGTCTCTGTACCTGAGCAGTTTCATAGGATTATTATTATTTTTTTGGGGGGGGGTTTGTTAAGTCACACAGTGACCTATGAATCATTCATGTATTTAAAACAACAAAAACATTTAACCTATGGCATAAACCAGTGAGAAACAGGTACAGATGATGACAGATTATCAGGCCGATAATAAAAAAAAATAATAATAATTACTAGATTCGAGATTTGATCTCCATTTGTGCTGATTATTTGTTTCTTACATCTCCATGTAAGGCATGTAAATGGTATGGATTATCTACATCATCATCATCATCATCATCAACCCATACCAAAAAAAATGCTTTTATAGGATCAACTTAAAGTTGAATCAAAAGAAATCTCTTTATTATCTTTTTTAAAATCATAAATTGCAGGAAACGCAATTAATAAAACATTTTTTTTTAAAAAGGCCACATTGGTGGCTCAGTAGTAGGTTTCTCGCCTACCATTTGGAAGACCCAAGTTTAATTCCCACCCAATGCCCAAACCCCAGCCACTGGATGCAGTGCTGGTCCAAAGCCCAGATAAAATGGGAGGGTTGCGTCAGAAAGGGCATCCGGCATAAAACCTGTGCCAAGTTGTTGTGTGGATCAGATGGTCTGCTGTGGCAACCCCTTAATGGCAGCAGCCGAAAGACTAACAACAACAATTGCAGGAAACACTCATGAAGCTATTAGAGCACTAAAGTACAAACTCGCTAATACAGCTGTACATGTAATAGTTTGCCGCAACATTCCTATTATGGTATCAATAAGTTGTTTTGATTAGATTCTTTAAGTAGATTTAATCTCAAGCTTTTGATTAGATCTAACCCATCTTTCTATCCATGCCTAACACCTTTATGCCGTGTACAGCAAAAACACCCAATAATCTATCCGGCTCTCTGAAAAATCCTAGAGCCAGGACCTCCAGAGGCAAATATATCTACTATAAACAGTAGGGCCACCTTCTGAATGATTACATTTGGCTTGGCAACAGGTTTACCATTGAAAAGGCACAACTAATTTCAACTAGCCCAAAAAGACTACCAATACAGAGCCATTAATAATCCACAGTACCTTTTCGAAATGCTCACTGCAGGGTTTCTACCATACAAAAGAATGTTTACCAAATCGTCCATCATACACTATATTTGAGATGAATTAGAGTGGAGACGCTGAGCCAGACCTTCTCGTCCAACATCAGTGTGTGACCTCACAAATGCGCTTCTGGAAGAATGGTCAAAAATTTTCCATAAACATCCTCCTAAACCTTGTGGAAATTTGAAGCTGTTATGGCTGCAATTGGTGTGCCAAGATCATATTAAACCTTAAGGATTAAGAATTGGATGTTACTTAAGTTCATATGCCTGTAAAGGCAGGCGGGTAAATACTTTTGGCAAAATAGTCTATCAACTTTGTGTATGGCATGGATTATAAATCCTAAACCCCAGGCAGTGGGTTGTACAGTACAGTACATACTCATAATATCATGAATTGTCTTTTTTAATTATTGTTTAAGAATTCTTTGGATAATTCAGATTTTTTTTTGTTCTTAAAATAAAATAAAAACAAAATAATTGCAAGCATTTCTGATAAGAAAAGCTCTAATATAGAGTTTTACTTAGAACCTATCAGGTCTCAATCAGTTTAATAAACTTAATTTAAAGTCAGTGAACATAATGCTAAAGTTTTACAAAAACAGTTATAAAGCCCTAAAATTTCTGTCGACCACCTTTGCCACCTTAGCCAGTCCCTCTGGAGAAGGTTATATAAAGATGTTAAAAAAAATAGAACTTTTTAAATGTTGGAGAAACCACACGCTTGGGTAAGTTAAAAGACTGACCTTTGTAGTTGGAAGTTCTTTTGTAAAGTTTGACATGTAATTAACACAATAATATGTAGAATAATTGGTTAAGTTTGGCATTCATTCATAGCAACATGGGATGCACCATCTAATTTCAGTAAACTAAAAATAGAAGAGATGGTTCACGCCTTTTCTTTTTGTAAAATTCTACATAACGCTTTGAAGTGAACACTTTGGGTTGCTATATATATACAGTACAACTGTTATTTATAAGAGTAAAGTTACTATTACGTAAGATATCAAAATGTAAGGGGGACAGGGACCTTAGATATTTACTTGTTCCTCTAGTACAGGGGTACCCAAACTTAATTTTCAAAGATCCAGATTCAATTTATATTCAAGCTCAATGGTTCAGAATGGTCGTTTATAAGGAAATTACTTTTATTCAACTTGCTTATAACTTATAAACAACGTGCATGTTTTTAACTACTGTACCCTCAAACCTCGTGAAAAAAAAGCCACAGTTCGACTGCAATCAGATGCTCAAATCAAAGCAACTCTTACTTTAAAGAAACCTACATTAAAGTATCAGGTGAATTCAAAATATGTCCCATGTTATGTAATGGCATCGTTTGCCTGCAAATCGTTGCTCGTGAACCTAAAGATCTCCAACTTCTAACATTTAAAAGTTTACAAGTGTTTTAGAATTTTAAAAAATTCAAATTAAAATTCAAATTTTATTTGTCACATACACAGTCATACACAGTACGAAATGTAGTGAAATGCTTACACGACCCCCAGTGACCTTAAAAAGAGAATTAAAGCTTATAATAAGTAATAAATATGAATAAAAGAAATACGATAGAAAATTTAAATTAAAAAATTAAATAAAATTTAACTAGGAAAAATAGAACTAAAAATAGAAACTGAATAGAAAAAGAAATTCATTTTGTGATTATCATGTGAAAAAACAAACTAATAAAAAAAAAAAAAAAAAGAAAGAAAATACCTGATTCCTGAATAAACACAACAAGACTCTGCTGTTGTTGCTCTTTCGGCTGCTCCTGGTAAGAGGTAGCTACAGCAGACTATCTGGCCCACACATACAAGCTTGGCTTTTATGCTCTTTGTGACGCAACCCTCCCATTTTATCCGGGCTTGGGACTGGCAATGCATCCAGTAGCTGGGGTTTGGGCACTGGGTGAAAATCAAACCAGGGCCTTCCGCATGGTAGGCAAAACACCTACCACTTAAAAAAAAAACGTGTGGAAACACTAGCTGCACCACATTCTCCTTCTTTCCAAAACGCTCACAAGCTTGTGCTCCCATCGTGCTTCTTATCCTTCAAGCATAAAGAAAACAGAGAATTTCACTAGATGATCCAGGAGGACGGATAAAGTTAATCTGGTTGTTTGCGGCATTCTGAAATGTTGGGACACACATGGAAGAAGCATGAGCATGAGCGTAACAGTGTTGCTCTGCTTTGTGAGTGCACTTGTCGCACGTCTCTATTTAAAATGACTAAAGTTGATTGGCTGCCTTGGGGTCCGGATCCAGAATGAAGCCCAGACTTTGAGAAGCCTTGCTCTAGAAAACTGTAAAGTGTCTCACAATTCCTCAACAAAGGGTTCGATTCTGAAGCTTCCACACCCCACATGATGGCATAGGTTATATTATAGTGGGAATAGATGGAATAGTGATGAATTAGATTCCAGATTCAACAGAGCATGATAAAATGGTTAGTAAGGAAGAATGATGGAATCAGTAAATTATGTAATGATGTCATCAAATTATTCAATCTGTAAAGAAACATGCTGTCACTTGCTAAAATTAGTCTTTTAAGCCTCTGAGACAGCCTTACGATATTTAAGTACTTAGATGCCTTAGAAATCCTTTCATCTAAGCAGCATAATAGAATAGGTTGTACAAAATATACATGTTTATTACTCAACCAGTCAGTAAACTGTTTAGGTCTTGGTGTCCTTGATCTTTAGGGAGAACCTTTTTTTTTTTTTTCCTCTTGTCTTCCAAAACCCTGTCAACCACAGCAATATTTCCACCCACATCAGACTCCCGCTGGGCTTAACCTCTCCGTGGGGAACACCGCAAACATGGCAGCCATTTTTAAGCTCCATGACGAAAGAAAAAACAAAAATCCACACACACCTGGATTTACTAGGTGCCTCCGACTCTGACAGGGAAGTGGAGAGGCCCATTTTAAGAGCAAGATTTCCACATGTGTACACTAACATGGCCACAGGCCTCCACACCACTTACTGCTTGCCAGAAGCCACTTTACCCACATTCATTAGACCCCAAAAACATTTGGCGCCCTCTTACTGAGAGGCTGGAATAATAACACTGTAATTTGTCAACTATGCTTTGCTGTCCAGTCATCATTTTTAAAAAATAAATGAATACATAAATAAATATATATGGATAATAAAAAGAATCAAAAGGGAAAAAAAAACATCGGACGGACTTGAATAAACGAATATGAAAACACACTGAAGCACTGTTTTTTTTTTTGTTTTTTTTAATGAGATTTATATTCTTATGGGATGGCACTCCAGTGGAACAAGCCTGCTCGTAATCGCTTTTATAGGCCTGGATTTGCACTGAAAGCCTAAACTAACATTTAGTAGGCCAAAATTACTGCTGACCACAGTGTTTATGTGTAGGTAGTGTATGTGTGTGAAGAGATGGAGAGAGTTGAGTGCGAGATGTAGACGAAGACTGAGAGTGCGCCGGAGTCTCACCTGGGTCCTAGCTCATCCTCGCTCCGCCAAACAAAGTCTCCGAACTTCTCATAGTGCGAGTTGTAATGGTGTTGCACACGGTACAGTGTGGGTGGAGAAATCTCCATCAGCGTGTTGTAGGCCGTTTGCTGCTCCTTGCCACTTGTGTAGCCATTATACAGGTTGTATACCCGGTCTGCTATCTCTGAAAGACAGGGAAGGAGCAGATTAGGGACTTCCCCAACCATTGACTGTTTTTCGAACAACTGGTATTGACTGAAAAGGATCAATCACTTTAATTGAAACATAATCATTGTAAAGAAATGTATAGACAGTGACACTGAAGCTAGTATTGATGGCAGTATTGCTTTGTTAGAGAAGGTACTAGTGTTTAAATAAGGTTAAATCTGCAATGATATTAAAGGGCTCCTAAAAGAACCATGGAGAGATCCTCAGTATGAAGATACAGCTGTTCAAGTGCCGCATTTTAATTTCGACTTCACGACACTGACCACTGATGATGTTATCCTAAAGGAAATGAAGCTCTCGCACCTTGCCACCTTGACCTGACATCTCACCATCTGGTTCAGCGATGTAGAACTTGCTGTTCATTCACACCAGTAACAGGTGTGAAGATACAATCTTCTCAGATGGATTGAGATGGAGAGGGGAAAGAGAGATGGAAAGAAAAAGTGGAGATCTACCTTCCGCTCTGCTGTCATCAACTATCGGGCAGGAAGTGCGCACCGTCACGTAGCTCGCCTCAGACCGACTGCCACGGCTATCCAAGGCATACAGAGTGAACCTGAGTTAGACAGAAAGACAGTGTATGTGTGTGTAAGAGAGAGTAAATGTAAAGGCAAAAAGAAACTATACTGATCGTCGATACATCAATAGAACTGTTGTAAATGTAGAAACACCCATGGTGGGTAGCCCTGCAACCTGCACTTTGCTGAACCCAGACACACTTCCTCATGTTAGTTTATACTCAGAAGAGCATAGAAAAACCTCTCTGGCCTGCTGTCCTACTAAACACTGCGATGTGAGGTGAAGAATCACGTCACTGACCTTCGTTTACAGGCTTAGGTCCGACAAACTGGAAGCCCGCACTCAAAAGAAACAGTCATAACTGACAACAGACGTGTGTGGGGCCCACAGGATTCCAGGGTATTCTGTTACATTTGGAAATTGTCCTGGCAAAGGGAGCTTGAATGAAAAAAAAAAAAAAGAAAAAGAAAGGCCAGCCATTATGGCTAATAGCTGTTTAAATGGGACTCCCACTTCCTCTAATGACAGAGTTCCGTTCAGCAAATACAAAACACATTAAAGCTCAAGGCCTGCGTGTTCTTGGACCACCCAGTGCAGAGAAATGATGCTCAGCTGCTGGACGTGGACAACTTCGAGCTGCCTGCCTGGCTGCCTGTCTGGGTGAACGCATGAACGAGTGTAGCGTTCGTGCTGTGCTGTGAATCTTAACAACAAATCTGCTGAGGCAGGTTTATGCTGGTAGAAGATATCAAACCTTCACATGCTGCCTTTTACGGAAAATGTCGATGAGAAAAAAAAAAGCTTTATAGTGTGAAATTAGGGTTGTAAGCTATACTGGGTTCAAATACTTTTAAATTCCTATTTTGATTTAGGGGTCATTAATTGTTTAGAATTGCTGACTTAAATAAAAAAAAATTGGAATTAATGAGGGATTCTAAAGTTGGGTTGGTGATTTGTGTGCTACTGTTGTTATTATTATTGATATTTTGTTCGGATGTAACACTTTCCCTTGCGATGCGTAAAATAGGCATCAGGTTGCCTTGCACAAGGGCCCAACAGTGGTTACCAGCAGTAATGGGGCTCAAAACCCACAACCTCCAATCAGCAACCCATTTTATGTTTTATGATAAAAATTTGCACTTTTAACAATGTCGTAAAAAGCAGCTTTAAAGAAACAAAAGAAAAAAATTGCCAAATTACTTTGAATGTGAGGAAATGTGTATTATTCAAAACGATCAATGATGAATAAATGAAAATGATCCCTGATGAGCAAGCCGAGGGTGACGGTGGCAAGGAAAATCTCTTTGAGACGGCAATAAGGAAAAACCTTAAGAGGAACCAGACTCACACTTACCCATCATCTATACCATTTTATACCGTATTTAGGGTCGTGGGGGGCCTGGAGCCTATCCCAGGAGTCATATACATGGGGACTGGGTACCAAGGGTTCGCAGGACACACACATACAGTACTCACTCACACACTATGGGCAATTTGGAAACACCAATCAGCCTAATCTGCAGGTCTTTGCATTGTGGGAAACCAGAGTACCCAGAAGAAAACCCACCAAGCATTGGGGAGAACATGCAAACTCCATGCATATCCAGAAGGGAATCGAGCCTGGCCTGGAATCGAAGGCGACAGTGCTAAGCACCACACCAACAGGTACACATATATACATACAGTATATACACCTTCCTCGTACACATTTACAGAAAAGTATGCAAACTCAGATAAAGTGTCTTTTACAATTATGGCAGGTCAAAACATCCCCAAAACTGCTGGCGGCTTTCTGTAATTCCATGCAACATCGTAGTTCCATAGTTGGAGCGTAGGCTTGTGCAGAGTTTCACATGTTCTTTCCCTGTCCATGTGGCCTTCTGCAAAGTTCTTCACTTCCTTTCACCTCCCAAAAACATGGCGACCATAAATTGTAAAGTGTGCGAATTTGTAAATGCATTTTGCCCTAGGGTCGCCCACAATCCTTTTCAAGGTTTCCTTATGCCCAGTGTTCCTGGGAAAAATTCATATCGACTGCGACGCTGACTAGGACAAAAAAATCAATGAAAATTATTACTTCTGTCAAGAAGTCTACTCTACCCATCAGAAAAACTTTAATAAAGATGCATAGGCCTCTTTCTTTTTGTTTTTCTTACCACTGCTGTTACACAACAGTGGCCTTTTAGGTCATTTTTTTTCTTTAATCCACTGAAATGGATACTATTTATCTCTGTAAAGAAAACATTCAACAAGCCACACTCATTCTGAACCAAAATGACCTTTCTTCATCCATGATTAGTTATTTATTTGCATGGAAAGGTTCCTCAATCCCCATGAGTTATTTCTTTACATGCCAGGCTTTGGCTTTGTCCTTTGTCTGTGGGAACCATCTTCGAGTACCACCAACTGAGTGTTTTGTTTGTAACGCGGCCTACTTTTGCATGGCTTGCATAGTTCGCCTGATCTCGCTATTCATCCAGAGAGACGTGTGGCATTCTTCTCCCAAACCTCACCAAAAGCCATCTCCTCTGATTCTGCCCATCATAACAATGCAGCCATCACAACGAGCACCCTGTTTGAATTACGTGGTTTCAGAGTCACCCAATGAAGACAGAGAGTGGCCTGTGTGTGTTTTTCCTTCTGTCAGACAATTTGTAAAGTTTAGTTTACGGTTTTGAGGGGGGTTGGGTGTTGTGTCTGCTCAACACTGTTTCGGTTGTGTAAAGTGCTGGCAAAAATGGGATGTGTTTCAATAGCTAGGAAAAAGGTCTTGGAGAAGCTTTAATGTTCCTTGGAAATTTTTTGGTCCAACATCTTACAGGCATTCGGTCTATCAGTCTTTCGGAATATTTACATGCTTATTTGAAGAGCCCAATATTTGACCATTTAATTATCAACTTAAACTTGACCATTTCATTAACAACATCCCGCGTGGACTCCTTAAGTGTATGGATGACAGAGTTTGATCGAACATTAGCATATAGATTAAAATGACCCAACTATAAAGCTAAGTTAGCCGGCTTGTGGTAACTGAGGTCAGAAGCCGTGTTCCGACCGACAGCCAGGCTCTGTTCCTTCCGGCCATTTGCACATTTATGCAAACGCGCCAGCTCCTGCCAAGATGGCGATGACCTGAGCGCACACAGTTGAGTTTCAGAACCACTGTTTAAAGAACCACTTGGGGACATCATGGACGTCCAGGTCGTATATAGTCTGTGGTTTATTCCCTACTTGGTCAAAGTGGTTTAAAAACATTTTAATACTTGCATAAGCTTGAATTTGGTTACAGTAGGAAATATTGTGAGCAGATAGAGAAAAAAGAATAGTAGAAATAAAGTTTTTTCAGAAAGGAAACACACTAAAAAGAAAACATTACTATGCTTAAAATGTCTTGTTTATGATCGTAATAAATAAAGGTTTCCCAAATTAACACTCTGTATGTCACTATATTCTCTTTTCATTGTAATGTTACAAGCTTTGCACGTGATCATGTACAGTACATATGTGATATTTCTTTGCCTATGTGACCATTTTTTTTTTTTGCTTAGTAATGTTTGTATAGCTGGTTACTATAGTGTCATCACCATAGAGATACAGTATGGTTATGTCACTAAATACTGCACAATCCTGATCTCTATATACTGTACAGTATGTTTATTTAAAATTCAATTCAATTTTATTTGTATAGCGCTTTTAACAATTGTCATTGCCGCAAAGCAGCTTTACACAATCAAAAGAATTATTTAAGTTTGTATGAAATGTGAATGTGTATGAATCAAAATGGTCAGTTTGTCCCTGGTGAGCAAGCCGAGGGCGACAGTGGCAAGGAAAAACTCCCTGAGATGGTAATAGGAAGAAACCTTGAAAGGAACCAGACTCAACAGGGAACCCATCATCATCTGGGTGAAACAGAAAGCAGTAAATGATCTGCATTTATACAGTGTGTAGGGTGGGAGGCAGTTCAGCTATAATAGCTGATGTTAATTGATGTTAATATGGAGTCCAGGTAGTTATTGAAGACTCAGGTAGACTTGTAGGAAGTTCCAGTCCTGAACTATCGAACTGTCAAGTCCCCAGAGAAACAGTTGCCAACACCAGTCAAGGCCAGAACCATCTTCTAGGTAGAGAGAACCATCACCAGACAGAAGACACATCCCAAAGAGACACACGGGGCATCCATGTGACGAGATCTTCAACCATTAAAAAACAGCAAAACAGATACTACCTGAGAGTCATGTTCAAACAAGCCATATTTGCATGTAGTACTGGTGTACGACTTATATAAATACAAAGCGACAAATGTCTCCTTCTGTCGAGCTCGGAGACTCAAAATATGTTAATTGAAAATTAATTTGCAAACATCACTTTTGAGCACAGTTATAGTCAGACAATACTGATACATAATCATACTATTCTGGATGAGGATGTCTCCCTTTGAGTCTGGTTGCCACTCAAAGTTTCTTATATCGTCTCAAGGAACTATTTTCTTGCAACCGTTGTCTCCGGCATGCTCTTTACAGCAAAATTAAGCAATTTACATCCATTGTTTAAAGTGATATACTCAATAAAAATAAACTGCATGCATATTTTCGTGCATTTCCCTTCCACGCTGAGTGCTGCATGGGGTCGGTCTCGGTGCACAAAGCAGCTCGTGGTGCTACTTGCGCATTTTTTCGTGTGTTTACGTTGCCATGTGCTTTTGTTTTGCTTCATGTCTTGTCTCCTCCCGTGTCTTATCATTGGCTGTACGTTTTCTCTCTGTTTAGTTTTCGTTCGTCGTAAAGTATACACTGTATGTTTTGTGTCAGGCATTCCTGAGCTATCCCTTACGTCAAAGTCTGTCTGGTTTTCAGTTCTCGCTCTGTTTTTCTCGTTCTTTTTTATTTTATTTTACCTTTGCCTCGCCCTGTTCATGCTCTTTGCTGATCGCCAGACCCTTGCCTGGATACTGGATTTGCTTCTGCATTATGTATTTATGAATCTTCGCTTGTCTGCTGCTTTATAATAAATCTCCATTTTTGTCCAGGTCTCCAAACATAACACATAGTGTACGGTAAAAATATTAAAATGCTACAGTTGTTCTATATTATAATTCAGAAAAAAAAACAAAAAAAACGTAGGGCTTCGGATCCCAAGGTTTGTAGTTGTACCTGGACCTTTATAAAGAATGACTTTATTGTAAATGAACTTTATTATTATTATTATTATTATTATTTATTGACTTAAGGTTATTATAAGCTTTCAAAATTTTTCTCCATTTCATACCCCCTCCCCTTGTGTTGCATTTATCACTTTCACATTCAGGCATTTACTCTAGAAATTTTGCTCTTCTATTCAGTGCCTGTATCTCGCTCTCTCCGGCTGTCTATCTTTCTTTTCTTTTGAGCTGCATAACTCTGTGTGTGGTATAGATCAACTCTGAATGGTGCTACCCTGCAAACAATTGGTTGTGATAGTGATCTCCTCGGGGAACAAAGCCTGCTTCACCTCTGGCTCACCAGCAAGAATGTCAAAACACAAGGGAGACCGCTGGAGAAACACACGCATCTTCTTCTTTCCAGCACACCCACACACACACTCCTCTTTATCACAGTGCTACAGTATATTCATCTTGCCTAGACTCTGTGGTTCACCTGACCATCTCGAAAGTGTGTTTTTTTGTGTGTTTTTGATCTAGCATAAAGGATGTTCTGTAAAGACACGCTGACTGTGTCTCATTTCAATGCGCTGTTTGCCAAAATAAAAGTTTAGCTTTGATCACGGTGCACAATGTGTGGCCAGTTCATGAGCTCATGAACTCATCATTCAGTTCATTCCTGCTTCCAGAACCACTCTTTCAGAGTTTGAATTCTGGAATATGGTCGTGCCATCGGGAAAGAAAAACTCCATAGATGTGATCCTCTGGTGATTCAGTACATTCAGGTCGTCAGCTGACTTCATTTTATTGCCCCATAGACCTGAGTAACTGAAGCAACCCCAGATCATAACACCGTCTCCAGAGGCTTGTACAGTGGACACTATGATGGGTGTATCGCTTTAGGTGCTTCCCTTCTTACCCTGATGCTCCGGAATAGAGTCAATCTGGACCTATCAGACCACTTGACTTTTCCCACCAAGCACATCACTCCAAAGTCCAATCTTTTTTTCCTGATTAGTCTCACAAGTGGTTTTTCTTATGGACACAACTGTTTAGTTCCAATCCTGTGACTTCTCATCAAATTGTGTCTATGGGGATGTTCTTACTTTTCTTATTAAACTCAGTTTTTTCACTGGCCGCTTTTTTACCATGCAACTTTTCCAAGTGTTTCAGTGATCTCCGGTCATGTGCATTCCTGATTATCTTCACATCATAATGTCTATTTCTTCCATAGACAATGCAAAATAAGTTGAAAGAATGAATATAAGACCCTGGGGTGTGCTCAGGTTAAATGATACTTAAAGACAAGAAGTTGCAATATCTTACCTACAATAATTATTTTATTACCAGCGTGGCAAGTTCAAGATTTTTTGTGAAACCATTGTGATGATGTAAATTTGACAAAGTTCATGTGAAATAATGTTGGCTTGGCCCTGAAGTGGTGATAAAGTGCCCACCCTATCGGGTGGAGATAGTTGGTTGATTTCTGAGTGATACTGTAGCCTCTCGCAGCCGAGGGTCTAGAGAGAGCTAATTGTCCGAGCCCAATGATGCGTGAACGAGCAGTTCGAAAAGATGCAGTCAGTTGCGTCATGTGGTTTGAAGAAAACACATGATAAGGTGCATTTTAAACGGCCTGAAGTACCCTAGGAAGTATACTTCACAGTGTGTTCAGCCATGTTAAGTGTGATTCCAAACTGCAGGGAGCGAAAATGTTCAGTTGAAAGGGAACCTTATTATTACTGTATATAGGCTACTAATCTGTGAAAAAAAAAATCTTAGTCAATAATTTATTTACTTAATTTATTTAAGTTATACGTGTTAATAGTATACACTCACCTAAATTATACTATAAATTATTAGGAACACCATACTAATACGGTGTTTGACCCCCTTTCACCTTCAGAACTGCCTTAATTCTACGTGGCATTGATTCAACAAGGGGCTGAAAGAATTCTTTAGAAATGTTGGCCCATATTGATAGGATAGCATCTTGCAGTTGATGGAGATTTGTGGGATGCACATCCAGGGCACGAAGCTCCCGTTCCACCACATCCCAAAGATGCTCTATTGGGTTGAGATCTGGTGACTGTGGGGGCCATTTTAGTACATTGAACTCATTGTCATGTTCAAGAAACCAATTTGAAATGATTCGAGCTTTGTGACATGGTGCATTATCCTGCTGGAAGGAGCCATCAGAGGATGGGTACATGGTGGTCATAAAGGGATGGACATGGTCAGAAACAATGCTCAGGTAGCCCGTGGCATTTAAACGATGCCCAATTGGCACTGAGGGGCCTAAAGTGTGCCAAGAAAACATCCCCCACACCATTACACCACCACCACCAGCCTGCACAGTGGTAACAAGGCATGATGGATTCATGTTCTCATTCTGTTTACGCCAAATTCTGACTATCATTTGAATGTCTCAACAGAAATCGAGACTCATCAGACCAGGCAACATTTTTCCAGTCTTCAACTGTCCAATTTTGGTGAGCTCGTGCAAATTGTAGCCTCTTTTTCCTATTTGTAGTGGAGATGAGTGGTACCCGGTGGGGTCTTCTGCTGTTGTAGCCCATCCGCCTCAAGGTTGTGCGTGTTGTGGCTTCACAAGTGCTTTGCTTTCAAATGCTGTTAGTCAAAGTTGCTCTTCTATCAGCTTGAATCAGTCGACCCATTCTCCTCTGACCTCTAGCATTAACAAGGCATTTTCGCCCACAGGACTGCCGCATACTGGATGTTTTTCCCTTTTCACACCATTCTTTGTAAACCCTAGAAATGATTGTGTGTGAAAATCCCAGTAACTGAGCAGATTGTGAAATACTCAGACCGGCCCATCTGGCACCAACAACCATTTCAGGAGTTCAGGAGATTAAATTTGTTTGGAGTTCAGGAGATTGTCTTGACCAGGACCACATCCCTAAATGCACTGAAGCAACTGCCATGTGGTTGATTAGATAATTGCATTAAGGCGATTTTGAACAGGTGTTTCTAATAATTCTTTAGGTCAGTGTATGTTTTATACCTATGATGAAAATTACAGGCCTCTCTCATCTTTTTAAGTGAGAGAACTTGCACAATTGGTGGCTGACTAAATACTTTTTTGCCCCACTGTATGTCACCATGGAAATGCACTGAGAAAGTGATGTCTGTGCTGGTAATTTTGCTGGGTGTTCCAAATGGTAGAGTTCTGTCGGGGGAAGTTCCCTTCACCGACATTTCCTGCAAATGGTGCAGAGAGTAGGGAGCACCCTGTGAAGTACACTTCGTAACGGAACACAACTACAGTCTTTGGCCCTCCCTACTGAGCGGTCATAATAGCCTTAATGTGGGATAAATTGGATATCACTAAATTAGGGTGAAAATGAGGGGAAAAAATTGTTTATAGTATTGTTGATTGGCCATTAGTTTAAGGTTGTTGTGTTAGAGTTAGAATTAGTTAATTGGGATAACCAATGACTCACTCATTGTCTATAGCACTTTATCATATATACAGTGTCGCAGGGCATGGAGCCTATACCAGGAGAGACCAAAGGCACTAAGCGGGGTACACCCTGGATGGGGTGCCAATTCATCGCAGGGCATGACCCTAAGACAAGGTTCTAAAACAAATTAAAAACCAGATTACTACCAAATGGGATTTGGAAACAGTCCCTGCTTTGGAAGCACTGCATCCTTACCGCTTGACCACAAGGGAACATAATATTGAAGCTTGTAAATGCATGCACAGGTAGTAACAAAAAGCACCACAGATACCATATTACAGTAGAGTAATTTAGGTGAGTATGGATGTGCTCGGACATTGTGCAAATGGATGTTAATTGGCCTACATGCTCAAAACAAGGTCAACAATTTTGTTGCTTGTAAGGTTGCATTTGTAGTGTTCTATTTGTGCCATTATTTTAACATCATCTCATTATTTTAACTTTCCAAAGCATTGTTGAACGTCATTACAACTGTATTACAATGCTCATCCAACGTCTGGTTTCCTGCTGAGTTAGCTCCTCTTATAGTCACTGCTATAGACAGTCTTTCTCCCTCTTTCATTTCTGTTAAAATTGACATTACTAAACGCAGCTTGTGACGCAACCAAGAAGCCACAAAGTGTAAATCTTTATATCTGAAAATTAACAAGCTCTGATGGAGAATTCTTCCTAAAATACTAAGGAAACATTCAGTTAGGTCTTCTAATCCATTCAGGTCTTCTAATTCATTTAAGCAGTGAGTCTGGATAAGTTCCTGTGCAAGCTGTTACTATAGAAACGTTAACCTATTAGACCGAGCGCATTCATATAAACCTGCGATTTTGCAGCTGCATTAGTGTCTTAGAACAGCACTGCGATAGAAATGTAAATAAAGCAGGTTTTCAAAGCTCGACTTCGAATTCATCACCATAACAATTGATTTAGGCCTTCCAAGTATTTGAAGCTGAGCCGTTGCTTGAACTTGTTCTGATAAAACGATTGTTCTCCAGATGGATAGTGAATAAAGGGATTTTTTTTTAATGGTATGGATAGTTGTGGAGGAATACTCCTAAGGGGAGAAAAAGCACACCATGTACCTCACTGGTATGTTAATAATTCCCTATTCAAGTTTTATGGAGTTAGAAAGAATTCCACCCAGATATTGACAATAATAGCAACAAAATATGGTTTAAAGGGTCATCAGATTTAATGTTCAAGTCCAAATCAATTTCCCTGCTTTCAGCATTTTTTATATATTCTCCCGAATGTTTCTACGTCTGAACAAAGCACAGTCCAAAAGTCTTTGCTGTTAAGTATCTGTTTGATGATTTTTCAACAGCTGTTAATGTAATATTTATGAGGTTACAGCGCCGTGTCATGGACAGTATACGTGCAAGCAAAAAGTCCATAAATTACAACATATACATATACAAATAGACAAATATACAACCATAACAATACATTCTGATAAGACAAGATCCACTCTGAGTGTTGACAACAGACGGTAACTGCATCGCGATGTTTAATAACTATATGCATCGTTCCACGTCAAAGGTATTCCAACAATCGTTAACTACACTAACCGTCAGTCACAGCATGAGTGAAGGACTGTACAGTATGCAGGACTGAGCAGAGAAAGCTGCCTGCTCGTTATGTCACAGTAAACAACACGATGTCTTCTTCTGACTCGTTACAAATAGCGTGTGATTTCCACAAAGCTACTAACTAGCTTCTAACACAAGGCTGAATCTCAAATCTCTCTCTATTCCCTGATCAAAGCCACTACTTGGGTTCTAACCCGAGAACAAAGGATTATACACCTACATACTGTAGCAGTAAGAATTTAAAACTACTTTCATTCCTTATTTATTGCAAGTGTGTATTACTAACTGTCAGTCGCCAGTTCCGCCAGTCACGGGAGGATATGTGTTGGTGGACAAATAAGCACTTCATAATCTATTTGTTTCTACACTTGTATAACACTCTCGAGGTCATGCTGCTGTGCTGAATATCAGTGCCATTGTCATATCGTCAGTACTGTTGCTGTTCCTTTGTGAGTTTGATTGATCGATTTTGATGATTTTTCTAATAAATGGGTTGAAAGTAGTCAGATTATTTATTTATTTTATTTTTTTATACGCAAAATGTGCTTAACTAGCATCAACGCTATCGTCATGAGAACATTAAAGCAAATATATTGATCAATTCATCAATTTATGGAGTTTTTAATAGTTTATTTAATTTAGTAAGGAGATCATGGGGAATATATTAATTGATTTATTAAACGTTTAATTAAATATAAACCATAAAAATAATTCTCCTTGTGATCTTCAGAAATTTCAATACAACTTTCTGTAAAAGTTTAATAAGAACACATTGTTTGTGTGTAAAATGTGACTTGGCAAAACAATGACTAGTTTTCCATTACATGTCCTTTGTGTTCGTAACGAGCTTTCAGGCTTTAATGTACATCTTTGGAGTGCACGCATTACGTAACAGCTCCTAATTCAGGCCAATGCAAGGGTCAAGCCTGGCTTAGACTTTATTCTCACTTGATTTCACAGAAACGAATCTGGAACACAGTGGTTATGTGGGGTTTTTAAACCTTTTTTTTTTTTAGCAAGGACTGTTTGAATGAGAAACGTGGTAGCAATGCTATCTTTTACTGATTAGAAAAAGCATCGTTGAGCAGGCTGAGAGTACTTGACGACGTAATTTTTTACGCAAATAGAGATCTTATCGAAGGACAGACAGGCTGGGGGGTGCTGGCTCGTCACCGATAGCACTGCTACAGACTGGTACAGTGCATCCTTTCATATCTCTAAACATTTCATGTCAGTGAGAATTCCAAGTTTCACTACAGCGTCCTCTGACCTTTCGGGTTGTGCAATTTTTTTTTTTGTTTTTTTTTAGACGTGGGAACACAACGTTTTGTTTTTGTGGTAATTACTGCCCATATTTCATCCTGATTCTGATTTTGTTAAATCCTCCATTTCTAATGTCAAAGCGTTCTTAAGCAACAAGTATCACAAAGTCAGAATGCAACTAAGAGATGATTGCAAAATGCTTATATTCTCAGGCAACACAATTATTAAAACCTTTCGTAAATGACCTATATATATATATATATATATATATATATATATAATTTTCTGGAGGTCGTCTGCACTTCAAGAAATTTTTTTATTTAAAAATAAAGCTAATAAAGAGATTCCCTCCAGGAACCATCCAGAAGAATAAAATAAAATCTATTTTCCTTAAGACAAGAAAGGCAGCCCCAAGTACACGTTACATGCTCAGCTAAAACCAATGCGTCAGAGAGTCCACTGGTTCACCAAACGGTTCGTGAGCTTTCTTTCATCAGTCACGCTCCCAGAACAACATGTCCAACATTGAGACCTGGTAGTAAAAACGAGAAAGGTGATAAAAATTAAAGGCCCTGAAGATCACTGGGATGGAAATAAAACCGAAAACCACACAGCAGTTGAAAAAGCTCGGAAATGAGTACAGCGTGTTCTTGACTATACTTTTGTTTTCTTATTCTTTCTTGGTATTTTGTTTAGATCTTTTTTAAGGAAGGGGTGGTAACTGGTAACTGGTAGTAGAAAGAGCCATGCTATAGGGTCAAAGCATTTTTATAGCTTCCAAAGGCAAAATTATGACCTGTCTAGGTTCTCACATAAAAGAGTGGACAAGAGTGAACAACCTTCGATACCTTCGATGGGAGAAATAATTTAACAACACCCACTCGTTGGCTTCTCAATGCAGGCTAATGTTTTGCCAAATAAAATAAAATAAAATCTGTATGTATTTTATGGTTGTAATATACAAATATACAAGTCGTAATATAGCACTGTGCTTTTCAATTCAGTTCTGTAGCAACTTTATAGAGTTATAGCAGTTTCTCAGATAACAGGAGCTAAACATTTAAACGAAATAACTACGTTATCTTAACAGTTATGTCAATATCATTAATTACCACTGGTTGAACTGGAGCCTGAATAAACTTAAACTAGTAAAATCTACTTTCTACAATAGATCACAAGCTGGATGCCAACTAGCAGGCAACCATGCTATTTTGCTAACCATGCTAGACTTGTCTTCCTTTATTTTTTTCAGCAGGCTAAATGCTAGCTAGTAGGAACTTGTCTCCTATAATAATCTTATAAACAATTAAAATAAAGATAATGTCTAACCAGCAAGTTGTTAGCTAACAAGCCGCATGCTAACTAGCACCAAGCAGTCCATAATTTTACAAACTATTACAATCTGGATGGAGGATACCTAACAGGTTTGATGCTAACAACCTGGCCATTTTGATTTAATTTGGTACTAACTTTAGATATTTTACAGTGTTTAAAAAAATTATAAAATTTGGATAATGCCTAAAAAACAGTTTGCTAACAAGCAGACAGCCATGCTATATTGTAAGTAGTTTTAATTTTTAATTTTAAACCTAGCAGGATAACATAATGCTCGCTAACAGGAATCCAGCTTAAAGCTACTGTATATAAAGATCTTTGATATTCTTATAAACAAGTTCTAGTTGGTGTCTGCAGTGTGATTGTTGTTGGCTGGTAGGCTGGAGGCTAACTAGCAGAAATCATGCTAAAATCCGTGGATATTATTAAACTGCTATAAAATCCTGTAAACCATTACAATGCAAGTGAAAGATAACTAGCAGTTTTCATGCCAACAAGCAGGAAACCCTTATTTAAATGTTGTAGCTACAGTGCCTGTACTTGTTATGTAGTGTTTATATACTTATAAAATCTAGATGGTACCTAACAAACTGTTTTCTAACTACAACGGTGAGTCAAAGTTTGAAATTGCTTTTCAATACACTTTGTCCATCTGTCAGCAAGCCTTCGTATTCGGCCATTAAAATGTTTTAGTTGCGAGCCACTAATGCCCCACTGTCTTCACTTCTTCATCAGAAGAGAATCTACATCCTTAAGGGGCTGCTTTCATGGGAGAAAACAGCTCAAAGGTTGATGACGCGGGATCAGGACTGTAGGAAGGATGCAATGTTGTCATCATCCGTGGACGTGGACTGGCATCTTGATCCTACTTCATGGCCAACACTTGCCGACCTTTCTTGAACTTCTCTATCCATTCATATATGTCAGGGATTACTGTAAATATAAATACTGTACACACTTCTTTATGTCTTCAATAAATAATAACACCAGGTACAACGATGGCCGTGAAGTGCAAAACAAATTAACAACACTGACAACAAAATAAAAAAAAAAAGAAATAACAAAAACAAAACAATAAAACCCAAAACAAAATAACAAATTCAAAACCAAATTAACAAAACAGAGAGCAAAATAACTTATTCAAAAACAAAATATTAAAACCCAATACAAAATAACAAAACCCAAAACTAATTTGTTATTTTATTTTCGGATTTGTTAATTTGGTTTTGAGTTTGTTATTTCGTTTTTACATTTTGTTAATTTGTATTGCGCTTCTCGGCCAGTCAGTTACGGTACAAAACGACAGTATAGTTTGTAAATGAAATTCTTACCGCTGATTGGACGAGAAATCTTTAACTCAAGAAATACAGGAAGTAGGAACTTGTTTCTCTATCTTTGTGAGGTCTGCTCCACTTTAAACTAGGGTGGCCGTGAAGTGCAAAAAAACAAAAACAAAACTGACTTCAGGGCCACAGTAAGAACGTCATATTTGAAACCACAAAAAGGGCAGTACATGTTTGCACATTCATACACACACGAATCTACCGCTACTACAGTACTTCCTGTATATCTTGAGTGCTATATCTACCTTTTCCGGTTTGTATCTGACTGGTCGAGAAGTGCAATACAAATGAACAAATCCAAAAACAAAATAACAAAATGAAAAAACAAAGCCCAAAAGAAAATAACAAATTAGTTTTGGGTTTTGTTATTTAGTTTTGGGTTTAGTTGTTTTGTTTTCCATTTTGTTAATTTGGTTTAGAATTTATTATTTTGTTTTGGGTTTTGTTATTTTGTTTTCAGTTTAGTTTTTTAGTTTTTAGTTTTGTTAATTTGTTTTGCACTTCAGGACCACCGTACTATACCCTTAGACCACAAAAACAAACCACGTTGTTCTTCTTTTGTGCAAATCACAAGCTGGCCAACCATTGTTGTTCGTATCGCAGGTAAAAATAAACTTTTGTAACTAGTTCACACTTAACACTGCCTCGAACAGAAGTTCACCGGATCACCAGATAATTTTTTGACTTACCCTTGTAGCAGGCAACTATGTACAGTAAATACCTTGTAGTATATACATTATTTCATTTAAATGAACACCCTGGCAAAAAATCGGGAGAATATTTGTGACTATTAGTACAGTTTTCATAGAGCACTTAGCCCTAGTGTTAGCTATCGAACAGCAGAACACAAGAAAAGCCTTCAGCGTGAAGTGCACGTGAAGCTGCACTGCTGATACTATACCCCTTTGTATTGTCTTTGTCTTATAAGTGTGTAACTCTGTATTATTTCAGTCAAGCGGAGGAATCGCGTGATTTCTAACTAGCTTGAGTGTTTACATCATACTTGGCCTCTTATTTAAGCACTAAAAGAGTAAATCATGTCACCATCTTTAGTTCTAAACGAGCTATAAATGATAATGGGTCATCAGGTTTGGATCAAACCTGAATGCCTTTTCGCTGACCATGTACCAGGTTTTTTCGTGCTAAAGAGCCACAAAGCCATCAAACATATCTGCAGATCAGGTGTTCAATCGATAACAAGCGTACAGATGATACTCCCTTCCCTGGGTATAGTCTGTCTAAAGACCACCAAAGAGCTGTCGATCCTAAAAGTCACATTTACAACACAAAAGCGAGATGCTTACACTTTCGCACAGCAGACCAAGTCGACAGTGGATCTGGCTTCCTGGATTGACATCCATCCCTGCTATGATCTGTCTAATTCGCCGTGACCATGCTATTCCCCGTCGCGAAAGCCGGCGCTGCTGAGACCACAATATGTTCGTGTTAATAAAAGCCAGCTGCACTTCTCCATGCTGACGGAGAGAGAGGAAGAAAAGCTCTGCTCTAAACAAATAACATGGCTGCCATGAGCGAAAACACTCCAAACAGGATGTGGCCGTCACACGCACCAGAGCAAATATTTTGACGAGTCACACTTGCTTAGGACGGAGAGACGCAGACATAACAGACGCCGTCTTTTCTTTTCTACAATCCTGTTTTCACGGTTGCCTTTGCGAAGCCTGTAAGCTATCACTTGTAACAATGTGAAAATACGTAACAACACGTCACGCAAACTTCATGCTAGTTCATTACTAGCTTGCTACCGCTTGTTCGACAAAAGGAGTTTGTACAAGCTGTTCACTAAGCCTCAACGCTAATGAGGTAAAGTGCGGAAAAGATTTTATTTTGACCTCTTTCGAATGATCTCAAGCAGACACGGCTGGTAGCTTTGCTGTCTCACTGCTCCATTGTCTCCGATGCTGACTGCACAGCAACGTTCTCACAGCTTTCATATCACTTTCCTTTGGGTTCTCTGTTTTTTTCCCTACCTCCCAAAAACATGGTTACAGATTGGCTATGCTAAATTGCCTCTAGGTGTGAAAGTGCATAAGCAATCAAGTCTAGACAGAGAAATGTTCTATATTATAACTGACCGTTGTCTCCACAGAGTAATTAGTGGTTACTTTAGACATTACGATGGTAGGCACAGTACGACTTAATAGAGCATTAGGATCAGTACTACAGTACTTGGGTACAGTACAGCGGGTACCATAGTCAGAGGTGGAAAGAAACATACTGTATTACATTTACTCGCATTACTGTAATTGAGTAGTTTTTTTTTGTGTACTTGTACTTTTAAAGTAGTTTTTAAAATCTGTAATTTTACTTTTACTCAAGTATGTTTTGTTTGATTTCGCGTTTGAAATCATATTCACTACTGAGTAAAAAATAAATAAATGAAAATGAAAAATAATGAAAATAATGCAACGGGAAAGGGAAAAAAAATTTCACCCCGGAAACCACGGAACTAATTGACTGATTTCCATCTGATTGAAAGCGAATTGCCATTAAATTCTTCTAAAGCAAACCCCTGGCCATTGTAACGGCCACTATGTATGTATGTATTTATGTTGCTCTTTTAAGAGTTGCCGCTCCTCCCACAGTGTGTGCGCTGGTAGGGCCTCAAGTGTGCTTTATTCTCTTACTCTTTTCTTTACTTTTACTTTATGTTTTGTATTATAATTTTGTGACGCTGAAAGAAACCAATAAAGGTTTTGTCCTGAACATTATTCTTGGCTCTAACCTTTTTTTTTCCTCGGCTATCCGCCACAAAGCGTAACATCATACTTAAGCGACCACTTGGATTTCAAGCACAAGAAAGGCAACAGCTTTATTATGCGAAGGTGTTCCTTTAATTAAAAACAACTAGTCTGCCCTCTGCACCTACTGACTCATCCCTATGCTGAACTGGACTTCATGTTAATTTAAAGAATTTCTGTTATATTGTACTCTCAGCTGCATAACACACATGGTGTTATATCATCTCTATCTGTTATCACCCAGATGAGGATGGGTTCCCTGTTGAGTCTGGTTCCTCTCAAGGTTTCTTCCTATTGCCATCTCAGGGAGTTTTTCCTTGCCACTGTTGCCGTCACCCTTGGCTTGCTCATCAGAGAAATTTCATTCATTCATCTCATTATTATCTAGACACATTTTTCTCACACATACACAATTTATTATTATTATTAATATTTTATTATTTTATTATTATTATTATTAATATTATTATTATTTTTTATTTATTTATTTATTTCATCTTTGTGAAGCTGCTTTGATACAATGACCATTGTTAAAAGCGCTATATAAATAAAATAGAAAAAAAAATTGAATTTATATTTGCTTGTCTTTTTTGAACTACACTACAGTAGAATCTCCCATCCCACCTGCTGTTAAAAAAGTAACTTGGTAACTTTTCCTTTAAGTAAATTTTTAATGAGCTACTTTTTACTTTTACTTGAGTGGATTTTTTTAATGGTAACTTTACTTGCACTTCAGTAAAATTTCACTGAAGTAACAGTACTTGTACTAGAGTACAAACTTTCATTACTCTTTCCACCTCTGACCATAGTAGTACTATGGTGTAAACCACATTCACTTTGCTAAATGTCATTGTCATTGTACTTACCGTTTCTCCTCCTGCTACCTCAATTCATCACCACGTTACCACAGAGTATTGTATTGTCATACTGTCGCATTGTCACTCTGTCACTTTTGTTTGCACATTTGCACGTGCACTTTATATTGTCTCTTTAGTAATAAACATAAATAGTTCCCTGTTAGCTAGCCGGCTAATTAGGTCTCTAAATTAGCTAGTTAGTTTTTTGTTCATTTATGTTGTTCATTTATGTTGCATGTAGCACCTTGGAGCAACATTGTTTCGTTTCACTGTGTACGAAACTGTATATGATTAAAGTGACAATAAACGCCTACTTGACTTGACCTATTGAGTTACACAGTGGCTACCAAAGTATCCAATATGGTATGTTTGTTTATTTTTGTTTGTACAATGTTGGTAGTCACTGTGGTACCGAATAAGTTCCATGGTATTGACAAAATACATTACCTTAATAATATTACCATTATGGTACATAAAAATGTATGAAATATTTTTGACAGTATCCTGATATGCATTCTTGTTACTGTACCATGGTGCAGGTATCATCGGTCTACCATGGTACCTTTACCATGGCTAAATTTCTTTATGATGTCATTAAGTGCGCACTGGTTGGTGATGCTACTCACCCAAAAGACAACTCACTCACTCACTCACTCACTCACTCACTCACTCACCCACCCACCCACCGCTTTATCCTGTATTCAGGGTCGCAGGGACCTGGAGCCTATCCCAGGAGGCTTAGGGCACAAGGCAGGGTACACCCAGGACAGGGTGCCACCCCATCGCAGGACCCAAACATACGCACCCTCACACACTCATTCACACACTATGGGCAATTTGGGAACGCCAATTAGCCTAACCTGCATGTCTTTGGACTGTGGGAAGAAACCAGAGTACCCGAAGGAAACCGACCAAGCACGGGGAGAACATGCAAACTCCACGTACACAGAGACAGGAATCGAACCTGGCCGGGAATTGAACCCGGACCCTGGAGGTGCAAGGCGACATTGTTAACCACCGTGCCGCCTCCAAAAGAAAACTTTGGAATTTTATTAAAATTTAGAATGACTTTGATAAAATAACACTGGGATAATGTTGAAAGAATGACCCAGCAAAAACAAAATTGCACATACAACCTCTAAACAACAGAACAGCAAACTTTATTTCTAGCATTTTATGTGGCTTAACATCTGTGCACACGACGTCCTTCAGTTTATAAGAGAGTTCGGGAATCCAGGCGAACACATAAGCTTCCCACACACAGCGTGTCTCTTATGTATCTAATACCAATGGTGTTCCAATATACTGTAAGTAACTGCCAATCAGTACTAGGGGAGAATTTCTATAATCAGACAATATAGAAATTGTTATGCTGACACAGAAATGCCAATTCCCAATGATATACTGTATAGTAATGCACAAAAGTCTCTGGGTATTTTTTTCCCTTCCTTTTCAGTCTGGTCCCTGTACTTGAGCAGTTGAAGATGAGTGTGTGTTAAGCCTCTACGAATAATTCAAGCATTAAAAATCATCTAACTGAAGGCATGAAGCAGTGAGAAACAGGTGTGAATGATGACAGATGATCAGGCCGGTGATTAGTTTACTAGTGATGCTGAACGCTAAGTGGTTGGAACAGACGAGGGGAGGAATGAGGTTGCTGCTGAGTGTTGCACAACCAACCAATTGTCTCTTTAAGCACGTTGCAGCTTGTCACAGTAAAACATTTGTTCTGCTTTTTTAATTTAATCTACATCATTTCATTAAAAAAAAAAATGGCACGGGGCTTGAAACTTTTGCTCAGTACTGTATTCGCAAATACACAGACATAATTCAAGACATTCCCTTGGTAGATTTGTATTTGCATTTTTATGTTTCTGATGGATTGTTGACTCGCTCAGGGTGCATTCCTGAGTCCCTGGGATTGACTCCCAGGCCAGCATGATAAAGTGCTTCTTCAAGATGATCGAATAAATGAAGGATATTTCATGCGCAGCAATGTGCAACGGCTAAACTGAAACTTAAAATGGAAAATGTGTTCGGTGGATGCCACTGTTCAGTATTTGTGCTACGTTAAAAAAATGAAATGGAGTGGCATTAACAAGGACTGGATCAATTATGCATCAAAGACTTACTTATAGAGACTATCAGGTTCCAGGCACTTAAAGATGAGGGAGTAGATGATGGAGTGGGGATGTTCTCCGCTTTTTCTTCCAGGCACCACACATGAAGAGCCCAATCCAGAGAACAGGTCATCCACCAGACTTAGTACCTCTCCTGAAAATGAGTGTGTGTACGAGAGAGAAAGAGAGAGAACCAAAAGAATGTGAGCAGCGAGATGCCACAAAACCAACCCTGAGAAACTTAAAAAACATTAAAACATTGTTAATTGTGTTGTTTTGAGCTCACAATGCATGCAGTTCACTCAACTAATTACATGTGTGTACACAGAGACACCACATATTTATTTCTTACTTTGTGTGTGTGTGTGTGTTTGTGTGTGCTATATTACTCTATTGGTGTCTGCTGTAAACAGGAGCTGACCACAAGACATCTCTTGACTGCATAAAGAGAAATAATGATATGCTGAAAAAACACTTCCCAGCACTACCCAAGAGAGGACGGATTTTTCCAAAAGGAGCCAGCCGTGAAAATATCTCGATTCGAACGACTTTCCACTTTTACTAGGTAGCAGACACGTATCGCAGTTTTTTAACCTGTGCCAAAATACATATCAACATGGCGTGACGTGCCTGGGTTGTATGAAACCGGGGAGCGGTTAAAAGTGGGCTGCAGGAGGGGAGGTCTAGAGAAAAACGAAAGGAAAAAAAAAAAAAAACATGTGAAGTTCTAAATGAATGAATGATATAGGAACTTTCCCAGAAGGCAGTCTGTATTTAAAGAAAGCTTCCCGCACGCATACCGACACCTCAGGAATGTCCGAGCCAAGATCTCTTTTTCTAAAGTCCCAAAAAGCCGTTGGGGTTCTCTCTGGGGCTACCGCATCTCACGGACTTTTGTATATTTTACAAACTTGACTTTAATTAAATAGAAAACAATTGAACAGCAGCTTCACCTCAGACCACAACGCAACCCATGCTGACTCATTTGAATGATAGAATGCCTTGAATTCATGCATAGCTTCCTCTCTTCCAAGAAATCCAAATATCTCATGTTCTATATGATAAAATATTTCAGCCACACTCACCATGAAGCCAGCAGTGGATATAAGACTCCATATGTTACATTCTGTGTAAAAACGGTAAAGGGTTACAGGAGGCCAAAGCTAGAGACGCATAATTCATAATAATCATACATTCTTGATTCTTATATGCTCTGACGTCCCATAAGAAATTTTAACTATGGTATAAGTACTATGTACTATGATATAGTGCATGTACCACACTATGGTACAGGGTTCTACCATGTCTAACATACTGTACTTTGGTACAATGGTACATGTGCTATAGTAAAATACCTACAGTGGATATACCATGTACAGTAGTACTGTCCTATATATATCATGATGGTATGTATGATACCACTGTATCTATATAACATTAAATAAATACCATAGGATAAGTTGTAACATATCTAATATGGTACAGAATGGACAAATATACCATGTTGGTATTATATAGTACCTGCTAATCTTAGCTGCTGTGGTAGGCAATAAGTTCCCAAAGTATTGTAGTACACATCATAGTACTACTACATTTACATTTAAGCATTTGGCAGACGCTCTAATCCGGAGCGACTTACATTTTTATCGCATTTCACATCTGAGCAGTTGAGGGTTAAGGGCCTTGCTCAAGGGCTCAACTTGGTGGTTGTGGGGTTTGAACCTGGGATCTTCCGAACCGTAGTCCAATGCCTTAAACACTGAGCCTGGCCCGGTACTATGGTACCCACTCAAGTGTCATAGTACCTATCCTGTCTGGAGACGCACAGTACCTATCACAGTCTCTACCACAGTGATACTATGGTATACTATGTTCTGTACTATAGTACATGTAGTACATAGTAATCCCACAAGTTTTTGGCACAGTTTTTTTTTTTTTTTTTTTTTTTTTTTTTAATGCCAGATGACCTTGATGTGGCAACCTACCAATTTCTCTAGGCTGAGGCTGGGTATTATATAAAATATGGGTATATGGTTATACCAAGGGCCCAACAGGGACAACTTGGTGGTTGTAAAATTTAAAGGGACCTTTCGAACAATGGTTCAATGCCCTAACCACTGAGATATCCCTGTCCTTCACTCACCAACCAAGAGCCTCAACCACCCGAGCCACCACTACCGCAAAGTAAATTATAGTATGTACAGTACATACCTTCATAAAATTTCTTATTGGATTAATTTACCATTTACAGAAGGAATCTCCGGTTTCTATGTTTTGTAACAGTCAGAGGCTGGGTGAGTTCTACATGAGGACTACATTTCCATCGTTGTTAAAAAATCTGCATGGCTTCCTGTAACCTGCTAATGTTGATTATATTTTTTCGCTACTAAGCAGCAGTGTTGGGGGACGTTACTTGTAATGTAAAAAATAACTAATTACATTACAAAATTACTGTCATCAAAAAGTAACTTTAACTACTTCCATCGCAGAAAATGAAAACACCTTTGCGATTCCTCATGCATGTTGTTTTAGTCAAGACCTTTATAATCAAGTTTGGCCCATAATCTATTAACTACTAATACCCCTATCTCACGTACGCGGTTTTGCGCGGTGGCCAGAAGTTTTGGCGCTGTGATTATGTTTCCATCTTTCCGCGCGTTGGTCCTCACATAGTCAAACCGCATAGGTGAGATAGGGGTATAACAGCAAGAATAACAAAGGTAGGCAGGTTATTGGGGGCGGGGCTTGTAGGATGACTTTCACACACACACACACACTAACAGATTGGGAATGACTGCTGTCTGGCTCATGGATAACATAACTTGTCTGAATAACGGATTACATTTAAAAAAATAAAATAAATAACTGAGTACTTAAATGGCGGACCTAACGCGTTAGATTACTCGTTACATCAACAAAGTAATCCAAGTACTCTACCGCGTTACTTTGTAACACCCAACACTGCTAAGCAGCCACTCAGTTGCTAACTAGCTATTAAAAAGACAAAATGGACTTTGAGAAAGAGTACAACAGGACATGATTTCTGCCTCATGATAGACATTTTCACTGTGAGGTTGAAAAAAAAAGTTGTTCATTAGTTAAATAAAAACTATTCTGTTCCTTTTTTTTTGCCATATTTACAAAAGGCATAAAGGGTTAAAAAATAGTAATAACTCATATTATACTGTATATATAACAAATAACTACCACTGCCTCTGCATTTGCCCCATGTGTCCTGTAGATAGACAGTAGGTTAATGTCATTTTGACAGTTTATGTACAACAGTCACCTCACTGGGTCTACAAAAGTTATTTGTGTATATGCTTATGTATATGCTTATATATTTAATATGGAGTAAATATGAAACATGTATTTCTACTAGCTGATTCAGATTTTTTTTTCTCTATGAAATGAAAGCAGAGGTTCCCTGTCAATAAGATTCGATCTGCATAAAAAGTTCATATAAATTAAATCCCAAGAAAAGCTAAACTCAACCGTAACCTTAACTCTTCAAGCGAGTTGGCTCATAAAAATCCCCCTGGATTTGCAACTGTGAGGTCCTGTTTCTGCTAAATCAGTACACTGTCAGTTCACACTTCCCTCTCTGTACATTTCTGTGGAAGGAGGATTTACATGGGAGATGGATCTCTGACAGAAGCCACATAGTCTTGGCAGAAAGGAAAATAAAAAGTCCCTCTGTTTTTGATGTAGTCCAGGCCGACTGCTCTTCGGACTTGCGTAAACACACGGCTGCTATGATTCTACCATCCGTGTGGCCTTGGCCCGAAGACCGCGGGGGCTCGCGGGAGAATTTATGGAACATATCTACTGTTACGTCTCGTTTGTTTGGTTTCTTTGCACCCGCGCGCCCGGGAGCTCGGGGCTGCCTGGTTCATGTTAAATGTTAATTGTGCTGCAAAAGTGTTCGGAGTTTACAGAACATCTGAGGCCACAGAGACACACACGTTAGCCGTGATGAGCTAAGTGACACTTTTATGACTTCTTCCCTCCTTCTGTGGGGGAAATTACACCAAATCAACCCCCCAAGCTGATTGTTGAAGTTGCTTGTTTTTCGAAGAGTATCTGCAGTTCATTTTCCTCGTGTGATTAACAGTGATGGAGGGGTCAAGAGGCGCTTCAGGACGAATGCGATATGACACTGGCACAAGCATGTGAGGAATGCAGCCGCAGAGCCAGAACCCTGACAGCTCCGTGCAGAGAGGCAGAGAGGGGCCATGCCGAAGGGAAAAAGAGAAACCCAAAGACTTGGTGTGGTGTGTGTGTGTGTGTGCGTGTGTGTGTGCGTGTGTATTAGTGGGAGAAAAGGTAGAAAGGGAGACAGGAGACAAATAATTTAGTTTGAAGGTTTATGTTTCTGGATGTGGTCTGGATTGAAATAATATCTTTGTGTGTTTTGATAATCAAAATAAATCAAAGCTTGGTCCGTGACTGGGAAAAGGGCAGGGCAGGCCAGTTGTCTGGTGTCTTTCAGGGACTCTGTCAGAATTATCACTTAATCCAGAGATGTTAAAGAGGAAAGAAGGATACAAAGGAATCCACGACCCTTAAAATTTCACCCGTCATGCACCAGCTGCGCTCAACTACGATCTTTCAACGAAGCCATATTTACATATATGTTCGGATAAAATGATCCATTTCCTTCTTTTGATTGTTTATTAGAAGGAAAATTCAAATAAACGATGCGAAAATGAACTAATATTAAAAATTATTTTTACAAAATCCACAGCTTTATGAGCTTGGAATAACAGAACACAGGTATTTCTCTGTACAATCTCCTGCTACACTAATGCACCTATTCCCGTGTTTCACTAGTGCCTGGACACCATCAAGGTAGAAAGTTTTCTCAGTATGCCAGAGATATGATCAGACTGCCTGCTTCACATCTGAAATGCTGGCCCCCCAGGAGTTCCTTTAATGTAGGAAGCCCCAACTGTCCCCACGAGGGATGTGGCAATAACTCCCAGCCAAATTCCTGTAATGTGCAAGTGGTGTTGGTGAATGATTGTGTGTAGGTTGGCTGCTTTTTCCCGAGCTCCGCCAGACTGACCAATTTTTCTACTTTTTCGTCCCCTTACGAAGAGTAAACATATAACAGATAAGTATTTCATACTACCTTATAATATATTCACTCGAAACGCGTGTTATATCGTTTTCGTATAAGTTTATATCGTATAAGTTTTAATAGTTTTGCAGCACACCGCTTCTAGCCGGCTTTTCATTAGCATCGCTAGCCCGTTAGCCCGGCTATCACAAGTTTGTTTACGCTCTTTCGCACCGGTTATTTCTATTTTTAGACACCATGTCGGTTGGGTCTCTGCCCCTGTGTGCAGGTGAGGAGACATTGGAGCTGCACTCGGTGGACTTGGAGATGGAGGCCGTGGAGAAGCTGATCCGCGACCTACAGGTGAAGCTGGCCCGGCTACAGCAGCGGAAAGCCACGCTGGAATCGTCGCGGACCGGCGCTCACCTGTCCCAGGTAAATTCTCGGCATGAGAATTCTCCGACAACCTCTACTCCGCGTGCTTCTCTGCCCAGGTCCAACGCACCGAGAACGCAGCCTGCCCAGCTTTCCTTCACCCCGGCGCCGGGATACCACGAGGCCTGGAAACTTCAGCAGCGGAAGACGCGCGCCAAGCCCCGGGCGAGGACCTCTCCTCCTCCGCCACCACCCGTCTTCGAGATCTCAACCCGAAACCGCTTCGCTCCTCTCCGTGAGACGGCACACGACGCGCTGGTCATCGGAGACTCCATTGTCCGGCACGTGCGTGCTACCACAGCTAAAGGTAAGGCGTACACGCGCTGTTTACCTGGTGCACGTGTTCTTGATGTTGCTGCACAGGTGCCTGCGGCCCTGAGGAAGAACATTCGAGCTGTGGTTCTCCATGCTGGCACCAACGACATCAGGCTGAGGCAGACGGAGATCCTAAAGAAGGACTTCAGGAGCCTGGTTGAGAAGGTCCGCAGCACATCACCCACGACAAAGATCGTCGTATCTGGACCACTTCCGACATTTCAGAGAGGAATCGAGAGGTTCAGTAGATTATTTGCCTTCAATGAATGGTTACAATCTTGGTGTCAACAACAGAGATTACCCTTTGTTGATAACTGGAATGTTTTCTGGGAGCGTCCTAGGCTCTACCGCACAGATGGCCTGCACCCTAGCAGAGCTGGAGCAGCGGTCCTCTCTGACAACATCTCCAGGACACTACAAACCATCTGACTGGCGGTAAGTCATACCTCAGATTCTTTAGATATCAGCCACAATACAACCCACCATACTAATAGACGCACACACATAGCTTGTACTATAGAAACTGTGTCTATTCCCCGATTAGTGAAAAAAAAGAATAAATTCGTTAAATCCAGCCGAAACAATCTGGTAACCATTAAACCAGAAAAAGCCCAAATAAGTAATCGAAGTCTACCTCTAAAGTTTGGACTTCTCAACATTAGATCCCTTACGCTAAACCAACCGTCTGCTAGCTGCATAGAGTCGTCACTCAGGGTTCACTCTATTGAGACTGTGTCTGTTCCCCAAGCTAAAAACAAATTTAGAAAGACTCAGAAAGTCTGTTTTAGTAATTTAATTAGCATAAAGACCACAAACTTGGATCAGACTGAATGCGCAGCCGGCACCTCTGATCTGAAGCTAGGACTGTTAAATATTAGATCTCTCGCATCTAAAGCAGTTATAGTTAATGAAATTATCACAGATCAGGAGTTTGATATACTCTGTTTAACAGAAACCTGGATTAAACAGGACGAGTATGTAGCTCTAAATGAAGCTAGTCCTCCTGGATACAGCTACATACACCAGCCTCGGTTAACTGGTAGAGGAGGAGGCGTCGCAGTTATTCACAATGATAATTTGACTATTGTACAAAAACACGGACACAAATTTAATTCATTTGAAATTCTTTATAGTAACATAAGTGTATTTAACTATATTAAGTCAGCTCAGTCGACCCCGCTAATTGTCATTTACAGACCTCCAGGGCCGTACTCGGAATTTCTTAGTGAATTTGCAGATTTCCTCTCAAACCTAGTCATTTCTGTAGACAAAGTGTTAATTGCTGGAGATTTTAATATTCATTTTGAAAACCCAGAAGACCCTCTGAGAACTGCATTTATGTCTATACTGGACTCGGTAGGAGTAAATCAGTGTGTAGTAGGACCCACTCATAAAGCAGGTCACACTTTAGATTTAATAATATTATTTGGATTAAGTATAAGAAATTTATTTACAATACCACTATCTGAAGTTATCTCAGATCACTATCTTATCTCATTGCAAGTGTGTCACAATAATAATGTACACACAGCGCCGCGCTACCGTATGAAACGTACATTCACATCAACTACCAAACAGAGTTTTATCAGTAATCTCCCAGAGTTCCCAACTTCGATTAGATCACCGTCTGACCCCACAGAACTCGATCAGGCGACTGAATATTTAGAGTCGACATTTCGCTATACCCTAGATAATGTAGCTCCAGTCAAAAGAAAAATTATTAGAGATAAAAAACTTGCTCCCTGGTATAACGATCACACGCGCACTTTAAAACAGACCGCTCGGAAATTAGAACGTAAATGGCGTCAAACTAAATTACTAGTATTTCAAATAGCATGGAAGGAGAGCATCCTGAACTATAGAAAAGCTCTTAGTGTAGCTAGATCAACATATCTCTCCACTCTTATAGAAAATAACAAAAATAATCCTAGATTCTTATTTAATGCTGTAGCCAAATTAACCAGAAATAAGACCACTGCAGAAATCTCCACAACAACATCATGCAATAGTGAGGACTTCATGAACTTTTTTAATAATAAAATTGTAAATATTAGGCATAAAATTGAGGTTTTGAAACCGAACAATGTAATTGATGCAGATGTTAATCTAGCCATGTCAGACCAGAACCTAGAATACTTTACTCCCCTTGAAGAGAATGAACTAATTTCACTCATCTCTTCTTCAAATTCATCAACCTGTATATTAGATCCTGTACCGACACATTTTCTTAAACAGATAGTACCAGCAATAATAGAACCCCTGTTGAGAATAATTAATTCTTCACTCAGCATTGGATATGTTCCAAAATCTTTTAAATTAGCAGTTATCAAACCAATAATTAAGAAACCTGACCTCGACCCCTGTCAGCTGTCCAGTTACAGACCAATATCAAACCTCCCCTTTATCTCTAAGATCCTGGAAAAGATAGTAGCGGAGCAGCTATGCTCATATATACATAGGAATGGCATACATGAACTGTATCAGTCAGGATTTAGGCCTCATCACAGTACAGAGACGGCGCTCGTTAAAGTAGTAAATGACATTCTATTGGCCTCTGATCAGGGTTGTGTAACTATGCTTGTATTACTTGACCTCAGTGCAGCTTTTGACACTGTTGATCACGCTATTCTTCTTCACAGATTAGAAAATGTAGTGGGAATTAAGGGTACAGCCCTCTCCTGGCTCAGATCCTATCTGACCCATCGTTATCAGTATGTAGACTTAAATGGTGATTATTCTGCATGTTCTCTAGTGGAGTTTGGCGTTCCGCAGGGTTCAGTTTTAGGTCCACTGCTTTTTTCCCTTTACATGCTTCCTCTGGGCAACATAATCCGTAAGCATGGTATTAGTTTTCATTGTTATGCTGATGATACACAGTTATATGTCTCAGCAAAACCTGATGAGAAAAAACAGCTTACTAAAATTGAGCAATGTGTGCAGGACATAAGAAATTGGATGCTAACTAACTTCCTTCTGCTAAATCCGGATAAGACAGAAGTTCTAGTCATAGGACCGCATACAGCTAGGAGTAAAATTTTAGATCATACCGTAACTTTAGATGGCCTTTCTGTTCCATCAAATGCAACAGTGAAAGACCTTGGTGTGATTATTGATTCCAGCCTTTCATTTGAAGCACATGTAGATAATATTACCAGGATAGCATTTTTTCACCTCAGAAATATTGCCAGAATAAGAAATTTATTGTCGCTAAACGACGCAGAAAAACTAGTTCATGCTTTTATCACCTCTAGGTTGGACTATTGTAATGCCTTACTGTCTGGTTGTTCAGCTAGATGCATAAATAAGCTTCAGCTAGTCCAAAATGCAGCAGCGAGAGTCCTCACCAGAACCAGAACCCCTATCTTATCTTCACTCCATTGGCTCCCTGTGAAATTTCGCATTGATTTTAAAATACTACTCTTGACATATAAAGCATTAAATGGTCTCGCGCCGCAGTACCTGAGCGAACTGCTAGTGTCTTACGATCCGCCACGCCTACTTCGATCAAAGGATGCAGGCTGCTTGTCAGTACCGCGTATTATGAAAAATACAGCTGGGGGCAGAGCTTTTTCTTACAAAGCCCCAAAGTTATGGAATAGTCTTCCAAATAGTGTTCGGGACTCAGACACAGTCTCAGTGTTTAAGTCCAGGCTAAAAACCTATTTATTTAGCCGAGCATTTTTATAAATAGATTTGCCATAGGTAAAGGAGCAGATCTGGGGGACTCATGGACGTAGAGTATTATGGTGAACTGGTATGTTTGGATGCTGTCTTCCTCACTCTCATTGATCACTCAGGTTTGCTGACGGTGAGGTGATTGTTTGCTTTACATGTCAGGAAGCCCTCATGTTTGTGTTTCCTTCTGGCTCTCCCTTTTAGTTATGCTGTCATAGTTAGTCCTGCCGGAGTCTCTGCTTGCACGCTACAGTTAATATACATTCACATTATACATTGTGTGACTGTGACCATACCTAACTGCCATCTCTCCTCTTCTTCTCTTTCCCCCCCTTTCTTTTTCCTCTCTCCTCCTGTCCCCCCCTTTCACTCTTTCTCTCTCTCTCTGTCGAGCTACACATGTCGTTCCTGAGCTGCCAGTGATCCAGACTCCCTCTGCCCTCCAGACCTGTCTGACCCATCCTGGTGCCCCGCTTCTGGCTGAAGATCTCGTCACATGGATGCCCCGTGTGTCTCTCTGGGATGCGTCTGGTGTCTGGGAATGATTCTCTCTACCTAGAAAATGGTTCTGGCCTTGACTGGTGTTGGTAACTGTTTCTCTGGGGACTTGACAGTTCGATAGTTCATGACTGGAACTTCTTACAAGTCTACCTGGGTCTTCAATAACTACCTGGACTCCATATTAACATCAATTAACATCAGCTATTATAGCTGAACTGCCTCCCACCCTACACACTGTATAAATGCAGATCATTTACTGCTTTTTGTTTCACCCAAATGAGGATGGGTTCCCTGTTGAGTCTGGTTCCTCTCAAGGTTTCTTCCTCTTACCATCTCAGGGAGTTTTTCCTTGCCACTGTCGCCCTCGGCTTGCTCACCAGGGACAACCTGACCATTTTGATTCATACAAATTCACATTTCATACAAACCTAAATAATTTTTTTGACTATGTAAAGCTGCTTTGCGGCAATGAAAATTGCTAAAAGCGCTATACAAATAAAATTGAATTGAATTGAATTGAATGTAGAGTCCTCACAAACAGGTGCCTCTCTTCTGCAAGTTAGCGAAAAGTTATCCGTTGATTTTCTAGGACCAGACGTTTCACTCTGCAAATTTTTACGGGAATGACGATAGTGGGCTCCGAACCACCTCGGCCAGATCCATCATTCACGGGTCCTTCTTTGAATCCGTCATTCATACGTCCTTCTTTAAAACATTTGCGCATTAAAATTCGTTAATGAGTAAGAGTCTCATCACCGTACTGTGCATAAGGTCTTTCACGACGGTCTACTAGTTTAGCTCCTTCATTCGCTAGAAACGTCATCTCGAGTCCATGTTTGACTTGAACACACCTTGTAGAATGTAGATATTAAACACATTGTACTTTGAACTGTTTATTGTTCTTGTTTTATATTAATGTTACATCAAAAAACTAAAAGTGCGCAACATTGTTTCGCAATGATATTACCAAGAGCATACTTCTTAAGAGAGGTTGGCCTTTTCAGTGTGATAACTGGTGTTGGGTTTTCACAAAACAGCACTTTGTGCCAAGGTCGAAAAATGTTCATTTTGGTCTTATCAGATCGGATATCCTCTCCATCATAATTTCACCTGGACTCCGATTTCCTCCTCCCACAGTCTAGGTTAATTTGCGTTCCCAAACTGCTTGTAGTTCGTAATAAGCATGAGTTTGTGTGTGTGTGTGCTCTCGAATAGATTGGCACCCCGTCCAATGTGTACCCAGACTAAGTGTACTGGGATAGGCCCCAGGCCCCCCATGACCCTTAATATAGGATAAAGTGGTATGGACGAGGAGTGAGTGAGTGATGGAGTAATTAATTTCACCAAGCTACTTCCATCTGAGCTGTGAATCTCACTATCTACTTTAGAGTCTTGCTTGATCTCTCAGTGTCTCGTGATCAATATCCATTTACGCGGTTTTTACTTGTAGCGAATGGAGTTGCGGCTTTGCCGTATCCTTTTCATGTTTTAGTTATGGATTTAAAGCTGCGTGAGGTTCAAACCTGCGTTTGCTTTCATAGCCTAAACATGTCTGATACTATTACAGAGTATTATGTAGCTTTTATTCCTGGTTGTAACTCAACAAGATGTGGACATACAGTATGGATAGTTATTAAATACAAAATATAATCTGTAGATTGCTTTAAAGGACGTGGCAGACAACCATAGTTTTATGATTAAATGAATCTATGAAAATTTGTGTCTTGGTAGTGCTATACAGTAAAGGTGCTAGACTACACCACATATCAGCCACAGCAAATCATGTGACTGATCACTCTTACCTGTCTGTCCTCTCACTCTTATTAGCACTATTATATACACTTGCATCCAGCTGTCCAGATGATTTAAAAGTCTATGATGTGTCCATTCTATACACTTTGAGGAGTGGATACGGGTCAGCATATGCAGCCCCCTATGCAACTGTAGCCTTTTGCATTTTAGTAGTTTTTGATCTGCTGCATAACAGGAACACCCGACAAGTGCTGCTGTTTTGGAGATGCTTTGACCCAGTCGTCTAGCCTTACAATTTGGCTTATATTAAAGTTACTCAAATCCTTATGGTTGCCAATCCTTCTTGCTTCCAACACTGTTCACCTGCTGCCTATTATATCCCACCCCCTGACAGATTGCACTGTAATGAGCTAATCAATATTATTCACATCACCTATCAATGGTTCTAATGTTGTGACTTCCGATTCTGTAATTTATCCAATCAGATGCATGCTGCATCATAAAATCATTAGGTTATTATTTTATTATTACTATTATTTTTATTATTATTATTATTATTATTATTATTATTATTAATATTATTATTATTATTAACAAAGAATTTCTTATCCATGTTTCTTTTTCTTTTCACAAACATTTTTTTTTTTTTTACAAATTGATTTCCTAATCGTACATTCCGATATTGAATTTTAATCCTCAGACTTTGTGGAAGTGCTGGAAGGTTATAAAAGAGGTAAGTACATATTTCTGGCATGCCACTGTTTCCGTAACAATGCTATTGAACAATAAGACACGTGGTTTCTGGCAACAAGGAGCGCTGGACGAGTGAAATTCCAAGTGTGGGTTTTTATTTCCCCAGTGAATCCAGGATTCCTCCACTCCACCACGGACTGACGCAACGCTGATTCCAGCATCATTTTTTTGTCAAACTTACAAAACCTCGATTCTCTACAGAGGAGAAGTATAAGTTGGAGGACAAAACAGCACTAAGGGGCCAAAAAAACAGCTTGCCTCCTTCATCTTTTCTGTCTTAGGTTTCTCTTTTTTCTCCATAGTCTCTATTTAATTTAAGTCAATTCAAAGATTTCTTCACTTGTGACTACTTTGCTGTTTGCCAAAACAATGTGAGCTTCTTAAAACAGTTACATGAGAAACATAGATCTTCTCATCGGATATGTTTTACACCTTTTTTATATATATATATATATATATATATATATATATATATATATATATGTATAGGAAAAATGAAATACAATTTCTCCCTGGGCATAAGGGAGTTTTAGTTATTGGCAAAGACAAAATAAGGTTTATGTGTTAGAGGTTAAGGGTTAAAGTTCAGGAGTTAGGACAAATGTTGCAAGGTAGGTACAGTACGTACAGTATTGTAGTTCTTGTAAAACAGTATTAGTTTTTTGATAGCAAAGTTTTAAAAACTCTCCTTAAAGACTTTTATAGTTTGCACAAAGGAAACCAAACACTTGAAAAACTGATTAAAAAGGAAACATACATGTGAAACTGTAAATAATAATAATATTACAACGAAAACAGTTTCCCCCTTAGTTCCCAAAAGTAGGACACTAGAATGTAGGGTACAGTACGTCACCCTCTGAGGATGGCAATTTCCACAACATAAACACTTACCTTCCTAGAGTACCGTTTGCCTTCCGACAAATGTAAGTTACCCTCTGAAGGCTGAAGGTACAGTAGGGGTCTTTAGAGGAAATGTAGAAAATTTCACCCCTTAAACACCTTCTATACAAGATGAGACTTCACCCCCACTGCAAATAGGACACTAGAATTTCCAAATATAGGACACAGCATCCCCCGATAGTGTAGGACCTTTCATTTACACTTAACCTTTTAAAAGTGAGACCTTTGACCTTAAATATAGGATGCTTTTCTGCAAACACAGGGCATTTTGCCCATCCAAAATTAGGACACTTCACCCCCAGAATCTAGGAAATGTATGGCCCCCCTAATTATAGAAGTGGTTGACCCCAAAATGTAGGACATTTTATGCCCTACATACGTATAGAGCAGGTTGTCCCCCAAATGTATGATACGTCACCCTCCGCCAAATGTTGTATACTGTATGCCCAAATGTAGGACATTTTACCCCTTAACACATTTACTTTAAGAGTAGTAAACTTTGTGGCTGATACTGTACATTGTCCATACCCTTACCCCTTATGTAGGGCACTATTCCCCATAACGTCCTGTTCACCATCTCAGGGAAGAAGCCCTAGATTACCACTGACATTGTTTTTGCCGTTGTTTCTTAGGTAAACTCGATCACTCTCTATACTGCATCATATTTACTTGGAAAACAAGACTTGCAAAATCCCAGCTGAACTCGTTGACTCAACCCAGGACAATATCATCGCATGCATAATTTGACCAAAAAATGAAAATAAAGATTTGATCCACATACGTCCAACATCTGCTCATCACTTTTACCAGCGCGGTGATTTCACATGGCGTCGGCTTAAACTTTCTAAAACCTCCGACGGTACGTTCCGGGGAATTTGTGGATCATGATGGCAGCCGCAGATGTATGTGAGCTCCGCAATGTGGTTGTGCAGGGCCTGGTACCTCTCAGCCAGGCCTGTCAACATAAACGATATGCACCATGCAGCTGGTGGAGATTAGCAGAGAAATTCTTTTCAGAGAAAAGGCATATCGCGTGATCCGGAGTTAACAGTGCGATCAAAACCTCATGGCAAATGAGAGGTGACCTCTTTGAAAGCATAACCAGAGAACGAACAAATCACAGTCTGTACTGTGGGAGAAGCCCAAAGTTCCTCTTTCCCTTTTGAAAATGAAGTTATTCTATCAGCATCTGGCTTAAAAAAGAAGGGACTGGCTTGAGGTATCACATATATCTTACAGCTACCACTGCAAAGAAGAGAGAAAAGTTTTACTGGAGCAGAGGCAGTGTTACCTCAGAGTGTGTTACAGGACCCGAAATGAATACTCCCAACAAAACTCAGCACGGTGGGATTAGAATGAAGTGTATCAGATTGGAACCGAATAAATGTTTTACTCTCACTCACTCTCTATAGCGCAGGGTCGCTGGAGGCCTGGACTCAGAGCACTAGATGGGATAGACCCTTGACAGGATGCCAATCCATTGCAGGGCACACACAAACACACACTTATTCACACACTATAGGCTATTTGGAAACACTAATCATCTCTGCATGTCTTTGAGCTGTCGGAGGAAACCGGTGTACCCAGAGGAAACCCACCCAGCACAGGGAGGACATGCAAACTCCAAACACACACACACACGAATACACACACACTGACCAGAGACGAGTTTTAAACCCTGAACATCTGGAGGTGCGAGGCAGCAGTGCTAACCACTAAGCCACTGTGCCGCCTAATTAATTGTCAGAAATGTTTGGTCTTATTCCCAGCATAGACGGGTTAACAATATTTTTGATTTGTCTAGCTTTCCCAGGGCAACCTTTCAGAGCTTAAGTCTGATTCCCATGTACAAGTTTGCACAGAGCTTCTAGAACCAATTGCCATAACACAGTAGGATCCACATTGATTCCAGCCAAAAGTCTGAATGAATGAGTGAGTCACTTTGTGCGAATGTGATTTCTTCATCTTTTACCCCCAAACAAAACACAAACTGACAAAACACGAGACATTTCCTCTAAATCACACCACAATACCACTTTTCCTCATTTTTTCCTGTCATTTTCTTTGGAAAGTTGCTGAAAGACGCTGTTGAAAAGTTGTTGAAAAACTGCTCTCGCACTTTTTAAATGTTTCAAGATTTCTGGCAGGTTTTTAAATTTTGTTGTTGTTGTTTCTCTTTCCAAAAACGTCCAGTTTTGATGAATTTATTACATGTCCCTACAACAAAACAAAACAAAACAAAAAAGTTGACACCTTTTTTTTTTTAATAATTTTTTAATTAATAGTAATGAATAAACAAAAAAATAGGCTGTGCCATCTGGACATCACCAGTCATCAGAAATACATCATACAATGAAAAAGAAAAAGTTACATAAAATGGTTTCTCTCAAGTTGAATACTAGCACAATTAGCTGAACAATTTTTTGGCGTTGTTGTATTTTATTTGGTTAGAATCTGTTTTACAACCAAATGATTTAGTGTTTGACTGTAAGCACACATGGCCAACGTGTATCCTAAAAAAAAAAACTTCTCAGAAACATTATAGTCCATTGCAATTATGCAACCTTACTGAAGAACGACACCCATTTTCCACGTGCTTAGACCTAATACCATTTCAATATCTCAGCCATCAAAATAAATAAATAGACAAAAAAATATATAAAGGGGGCATCATTCATTTGTTCATCTTGATTGTGTCATCTTGCATGGCTTAAGCATCATGGTGGGACCTGGGGACACTGGTCGCAGTATGGGAATACGCCTCGGGTGGGATACCAGATTATCACAGGACACCATGCGAACAATGCACTTACTGGCAAGTTTTTAGAAGCCGTGCGGAAAACAAAGAAGCCAGAAGCCAAAAAAGCCATGCAGAAAAAAGAAGCTAAGAGTAAGGCAGGAAGAATGCTACCCATTCCACCAACTTGCCACCCAAAGTTATGACAAAATCCATTTTTTTTCATCACCGTTCATCTTTTCTGGTGGGGGAGCCCACAGACCCATCCATTCTCAATCATAGCTCCGAAATTGGACATTCCCAAGCTGGCTGTGTGATATAATCTCTCCAGCAGGTCCTGGATCAAGTCCGTCCAGTGGCATGTATCATCTTATTAATCATCTTAGATGGTTCCTCTCGCTTTGGTTGTAGATTTCCACTAGTGAGCATGTTACAGGATGCATTCTAAGGCCACTTGTTCTCAAATATCCAGTAAGAAGATTGTTTTTTTTTTTTATAGTCAGGCTTTGTTAGATTTGCCATCTGGTGTTTTAGGAGGTGTATTGGTGGAGCAGAACTGGTTTTCACCTGATATTCAAAGTGGGTCTGGTGGTTCCTATAAAGACATAAAGAGACTCTACTTTTCAGACATTAAATTTTGACGAGCTTATCCATCATTCCACATGTATGCATAAAAACAGCTAGCTATGTCTGCTATTCCTATTGTTTTTTTCCACATTGTGGACCTCCGCGAACCCCGAGACCCTCAGTGCTCTTTGCTCAGCGGTGGCGGTCCGATGAAAGCGCCGGCTTGGGACTTCCAGTGTCAGATTCTAATGGCCCTCAGGGTCTGTTCCCACCTTCAGCTTGGGAGTACAGTAACGCAGAAACAGTAAACCATCTGTACATCTGGGCCAGACATTACAGCATACTTAAGCTGAAGAAGCAGAAGGTCACATCCTGCATGACTTGTCTGAACTGAGGCTTCAGGTTAGGTCACAGGTCAGACCTCCATGACAAAAAGGAAGAGATGAATGGACAAACGTCGGGTTATGCAATTCAATCAACGTTAGTCGGGTTAAAAGACGCCAAGAAGAGATTCACGTTCAGCGACAAGGGGGAATTTTAACGTGGAGGGTCATTCATCCTTCTCGGAATATTCAATATTCCAGATGACCAGAAGTCCCAGATTGAGTTACTACATTAAGATTGATTTTTCCTGTGATATGCAAGATTGAGCAATACTGTAAGGTTTCCCTCTTGCATTGTGTCACACCTGGAGATCACACACGACATTCATTTGTCTCCAGGATCCCAGTTTAGACCGAGACGTCCCTACATTTGTCTCAGCCAGATGGAGAATGGTGCTTTGGCCTCGGTGAACTTCCTACATGAAATCCATCATGCAACCTCCTGGTGATATAAATGGCGCTGCGAATGCGTTTGATCTCTACAAGGATCTGCGTCTCGGGACCCTTAAATAACCTGTGAACTTGAGCACCTGGCCTTGTCGATCCTCTGGTGGAAGAGCACCCATCTGTTTTTGTGTGTAGTGACACGATAAATTAACATGTACTCTCTTCTTATGTTTCAGCTCACCCTTGGAATCCTCTGTCGGATTCTTGTAGCTTCGCAGGAGGCTACAGTTAAAAAAAAAAGAAAAAAAGAAAAAAGAGAAAGAACCGGGCAGGACATCCATCACGTTTGGTGCATGTGTCTATCACGCGGACATGAATCAGCTACAAAATGCGGCCTTTTTTATGGGCTTCCTAAGCTGGCAGTTCCATCCCCTGTTAAACTGTCAGCACTCTCTCAACTATCCACACACCTGAGTGACAGCTTCCTCTAACACTCTTTTCTTCAGCGTTAGACTCGCACACTTTTTCGCTAGAGCGAGCACAGCATCTCGGGTCAAGGAACAGGAATTCCGACACGGTTGTAACAAGCTTCATTTTGGGAATGGTTCCATATATGCGAGCCGTCATATCAAGTCAGGTGTTAAGCCAAACAGCTCGGTGGGTTTTGAGCTATGGCCAATAGAGTGCAATAGGTGAAACTGATAAAATTTTCATCTTTTCATTACATCTTAAAAAATAGTTTTAGAGCACTTTAATGGACACTATCCAAGGTGGTTACTCCAGCTGTTATGGTTAAAGCCCGCGCAAACTCGCACTGGCCATATCTCAGCAACCGGTAATGATACAGTAATAAACTTGGTATCAAAATGGAGATTATTGAACCAAGAATTTGAAAATGTGCATAACTCAAATCACACTCAATATACGGTAACGGCTCACTTCTACAGGGTTGAAGGAGAATGAGATCCTGAGAATTTTTTTGTTTTGTTTTTGCAGGACTCTGGTCATTGCGGTGGTTGAGGTCAGTGCTGACTCATTAATTGGCCATCTTTTTTCTCTTTTTTTGGGGGGGTGGGGGGGGATGGGGGTGTTGGGTGAGGTCACTTTACTCCCCTGCAGTAAGGTCAACTCAGGCTAAATAAAACTCAGGACGTAACAAATGACTGTTTTCTTCATGCGAACAGAAAAGAGAGAGTAATGATGCAATCAGCAATCGCTATACTATTAATACTTCTAATAATCTAAAATTAATCACCGGTATTAATTCCAATCTCGAAGTCCTCGGTCACATCGGTACGTTTTCCCACAACCTAATTAACATCAAGGCAGTTCAGTGCATTGCTAATGACGTCATCTTTTAATAACCGTCTCTCTTTTTTTTTTTTTTTTTTTCTTCAGTCGGTTGGAAATGAGATCTGGCCCATGAATTGAGGAGAACTTTCGGGTGGAGTCCTGCTGCAAAACTACATTCGAAACTGGGAATGATTTAAAATACATGAATACAGCGGAGCAATAAAGGTCTGCTGGCCTGCGACCTTTATGAAGCGCTGTAAATTTGGAACAAATTCATATGCCATGCGAGTTAATTAGCCGATGGTCTGCCGTCATAATGCACAGAGAAAGCACCGAACCCACTGACCTCATCTGACACCGGATTGGACTCGACTGGCATTACATCACTGCATGTGTGGCATTTGGCTGGGAACGCGGTTAACACGATGAATGCCGTGAATGTAACCGTAATGGCAGACTTCTTCCTTTTTTTTCTTTCTCCGCAGTCATGCAGATGTACGTCTTGTCAAGACTGCGTGTGTGACAGAGATGCGTCTCCAAATTAGCTATATAGGTGTGTCTCAGAGACAGTCAGAGGGATAAAACAAGAGCGGCTGGTAAAAAGTGTGTGTGTGAGTAAGAGAGAGAGAGAGAGAGAGAGAGAGAGAGTTGTGTGAGCGCTCTTGGCACCCTGCCTGCTCTCCAATCTGCTGATGGCTCTGCTCGTGACGCTGGGAGAAGCAGTAGCCATTTTTAGCGATGAGGTCATCCTTAATTAAGCAAACAAAGGCGGGCAGCTGAGGCACTCCAATCCGTTATCTCCAGTCATCCTCAGTGATGGCCCTTTATCTCCGTCTAATTGAATCGAACCCCGGAGCTCGGCTTCACCGAGACGCGTCGGCACTTGGGGATCGCGCAACCCGCACGAGTCACATCGGGACCGTGCCGTAAACAAAAGGCAGGTGTCCACCCTGCAACGAGTCAGGGGACAGTGAAGGATCACCGATAAGTCGGGGAAGATGAAATGGAGATGAAAATAAAAAAAGATCAAATGCCGCGCTGCCTCTCGTTGTCACACTGCAGAGCTGTGAGATGACATCATCGGCATGTGGTGGCCAGAACCAGCGCTTTCTCTCCCTCTCCCTCTCCCTGAGTCTCACTTTCTTCATCTTTCCTCTCACTGTCCTTGTTTCCTTCTGTGTTTCTCTCCATCTCGCAGTCTATATCTCTTTTTCACTTTATCTCCATCTGTCTCTCACTTTGTCCCTTCCCTTTCTGTCTGTCTGTCCGTCTCTCTTTCCCCATCTGTTTCCTTTTTTTTCATATTTTCCATCTTTTCTTTCCTACAGATGCTTTTCTTCCTTTCTTTCTTTCTCTGCTTGTCTGGTTCTCTCTATCTGTCTTTCCTTATCTCTGTCTTTCTATCTTGTCTACGCTCCCTCTCTCTCTTTATCACACACACACACCTTTTCCATCCTTAATTAGCAAATGTGGAAAAGGAACTCATTTGACCTATTGCAGGAATAACAGCCTGTCTAACTGGCTTTCTATCTCACACACACACACACACACACACACACACACACACACACACACACACACACACACACATTTACACCCATGCTAAACTGGCTGTAATTTCCTAACGAGCCTTGAAGCAGCATCAGCCACACCGAGCCAGTTTGCTACGGGGAGAAATTAAGGTGCTATGGTTGCGTAAAATCTCCCGTAGTTACATGAAGAGCGGGAAAGTTTCATTATTCAAAGTGTGGCGTTTTCATGATCATGTATGAGGACTGTCTGTTTACATGAATTTCGGATGTGGCGGTGAGCAAAACACAATTGTCTCCCTCGCTATCACATAACCTGTGCCTATGAATCTCCTCGAACGACATGACAGGAGAGCTCGATGCATCCAGAAGACACCATCAACTGTCCTATTCTGTATACATGAGCTTACAATCGTGCGTGATTGCCTCGCATCTTCCTGAGAGAAAGAAACTCCGGCTCTCCCACCTGCAGAGAAGCTGCAATCATGATGGGTTGCATGTTTTTTGACACTTTATGAACTCACACTATTTCCACTTGGAACAACAAGATGATGTCATCGTAAGATGCAGTCGGCTAAAACACGAGCCTGGAGTCACGGAGGGATTTCGACGCATGAGAATCCTTGTTTCTTCAAATTTAATTGGAACTCTTGTACCTCCGCCTTGGCACCTTTATTTCCTTTCCGTTCAGGTCCCTTATCCCATAACTTAAGCGCAGATTAGGAGGCTGAGCAGCGCTTTAGCGTGAAAATGAATCTATTTTTAAGTGAAAACTCTCATTAAACAGTATAAGCACCACTGATCTCAGCGACTCCTATCTCATTTATCCAGCGAGTGACATCCTGCTCCCGCCAGCACTATGCACTATGCACGCTGCCCGAGTCGTGTCTCTGCATGCGGACGCCATCTAGAGGACGTACACGGTGATGTGGGAGTGAAAAGGCAGACTCGAGACTGTGAAGTCATCAGAATGAAGAAGGAGTATCAGTGTGGTGTATCAAGGGAGCATACTGGGGATAATGGAAGCAAGGTGTAAATAATGGGATGCTCACTTTTTGGAAAGAAAGAATTGCTTTTTATTTTATCTCAATAATGACGGCGGCATGGTGGTGTAGTGGTTAGCGCTGTCGCCTTGCACCTCCAGGGTGCGGGTTCGATTCCGGTCTATGCGTGCATGGAGTGTGAATATCCTCCCCGCACTTGGTGAGTTTCCTCCTACAGTCCAAAGACATGCAAGTTGGGCTAATTGGAGCTCCAAAATTGCCCTTTGTGTGTGTGCCCTGTGATGGATTGACCCTGGATAAAGCGGTATAGACGATGAGTGAGTGAGTTTCTGAATGAGACAGATCAGTTACCATTTTTTATTTAGTGTAATACATTAATTGTTTTAACGGCCATGAAATTCCCATCCTCATAGCTAGCCTTGATTCATCAGATGAAGCCTATCAATAGGGGAAACAAATCCTAGCACACTGTTGGTGTTTTGCCCAGGACAGTGTATGACACCCGGACGAATCGACTCCACTATCCACCCTCTTCTGCATCATGTCACATGCCATGGTCAGGTATAATCCTTATGGAGTTTTTATTTTACCATCTTGTTCTCGCGTTCTGTCACCTATCGGGTACGCAGGCGCAGCATCCGAATGCAGCTGTTAAGGCTTTCATTATCAAACAAAACAGGAACAGGAACTGAGACTCAAAATGAGCAAATCAGGAAAAGGAGAGAATTACGACAATTAACTAAATAGTAAACTAAACAGCAATTTGTGCTGCATTGGCTTTTCTGTGAGCTCAGACCGGACGAGATGGCCTTCGATTCCAACGGGCAAAAATGATCCTTGGGTGCTGAAGTCGCATTTTGTAATAATTTGTAAATAAAAATTTTAGGCATTAGTCCTAAAACGTATTAAACTGTCCTGAAAAAAATATATATATAGCATGTATGGATAGCTTTTTACATTCCCAAGATTTGAGCTTAAAAGTGAAAGAAGGAAAATTACCCTGAAAATGGCTTAGTGCTCATTTAAGGTTAAGAAAACATAAAAGACCAGCAAAGGTACAAGGACATGCAAAATCAACTATTTAGAAAAATGCGCCAAATCATACCAATTTTAAACATCTGTCTATGTTATGAGACGCGGTCATGAGTCGCCTGGTTTGAAGGATATGCATCATTGCTTGGAATCAACCCTTATGGACGAAACTGTTAACCAGAGAACACGATGTAAAATTGTTTATAGAGGGATAGGGGTACAATGTTCTTCCTGCTCAGCGTTGGTCAGAACAAAGCTAAACATTTAATTTTCGTTAATTAGCAAATGCAAAACATATTTGTGGGCAGTGAGTCAATAGCCTTAGGTGAGCGCCGTGACTCGTTGGAAAACAAATTCCGAAATATAGCTGTGTGTGTGGGGTGGCAATGAGAGAGAGAGAGAAAGAGAAAGAGAGAGAGATGGAATTATATGTTCAGCAGGCTTGTTTGGCCAATCACAAAGATTAAGCTTAAACATGAGTTTTGGGAAAACTGTTCGAGCCTCGCCAGTGTATTACAGATCACGAGTGTGAGCCAACAGGATGAAATCCGAGCACAGTGTTTACTTTGCAATTATCCGTTCAGAACCTATTCATCTCCTTGCTGAAGTGTAAACGGTAGCTAGGAGCTCATTTTCTTTCCTTTTTTTTTTCTCGATTTCTTTTTATAACATGCACCGAAATCATCCCTATCAGTAACAATTGTCAGGAGCAATTTGACGTAACGTTAGGGTGGCTAAAGTGGGTGGTCTATCAGGTCGAGAGTCGTAAATAGGGCACTAATAAGAGATAATTAATGTTGATTACGGCCTTTAAAGTTCGCATAATGAAGACTGAACACGCCAGGGGGGTAACCTTTGGTGAAAGTGAGTATTCATTACATTCCAGTCAGAAGGCAACTAGGTAGAGCGGCACATTTCCTGGCGATATTTGTAGACTTCTGACGTAAAGACAGTCCGTTCTGGATAACCGCAGACCTCCAAGGTCTCTCATTGTGTCAGTTTTAAAGAGCAGCCTCATCTACATCCTTTTTATTCTGAGCAAACTTTTGGCAATATAGTGGATAGAACTCTCACTCAGACCATATGTACAAACCTCATGTTTACTGACGCTCATATTCGATCTCGTCTTCTTAGATTTCCAATATTTCTTTACAGCTTACAAATTAGGTACAACTTTCCAACATGCGCAGCTAGAATATGTAGCTATTAATAAAATGTACATTGGTCTGGAAAAATAAGAATGGCCAGGGTGTAGCACTTATCTAAGATCTCAGAGAAGTGACATCATTGTAATTTTGGTTGTGGAGATGGTGACAGTGGATTTGCCACTGTGAAGACTGTTGCTTCGTCTCAGGATCGTCTCCAAACACCCAAGTTTCATCACTGGTAATGATCTTCGTTATGAAGGACGGGTCATCCATGGCACACTAACGGAGTTCTTGGCAGACTTTGCCACTATTCTCCTTCTGCTCCTGGGTCACCAGCCTGGGGACATACTTGGCAGCAAGACGCCGCACGTTCACATCACATGTGAGGATCCCCTGGACACACCAGCAGTGCCAGCAATGTTATGGATTGTTCTCAGAATGGTTTAGACACCGAGCTTGTTAAAGACCTTCCTGATCTCTCGTCATTTTCCAGTGATGTTCTTCCGCTCTTTAAGCACGCACATTGCTCAATACAGCTTAAACGACTCATTGCAGCATTGTCATAAACTCACTGTAGCAGATTTGCCCAGCTTTAGGCAAATGAAATTTCAAATGTGGTTACGAATGTGGTTAGAATAGCACTAGCTCTCGATGTACACAGGACGATGTCTTTTGGCACGCTGACTTACTGTATGAAGGTCAGTGCTTCCTGTGACTTTGCGATTTAGCCTTGTGCTGCCATCTGTTGGTGTGTTACAAAACCGGTCTAGAAACTTTTTCATACCACCTTGTATATAATAATTCTGGATGTAAACAGTGTTTTACAGCTAAAATAATACATTGTTGAAAAGAGATAAGGGAACACTTAGGCCTTCTTTACACGGGCGTTAAAATAGAGCGTTTTTTTTTTTTTTTTTGCGTTGGTAGCGTCCGGTGAGCGCGGATCAAGCGGCGAGTGTTTTCTACACATAGGAGTCAATGAGAGTGTTCACACGGGCTTTGGTGACATGCGTTTGTTCACACGGCATTGAAAAAAAACGTTGCATGCAGCTTTTTCTTGGCGTTCAAAACCCAATGAACACAAGGAAACCACTTCTAGTTTGTTTTCTTTGCGTTCATTTTACGCTTCGGAGGACCGGATATATCCCATGATCCTACATGCTATACATAGGAAAATGCGGAAAAGGGCAAAACAAATAAAATAAATTGTTGAAAAACATGCACGGAAATTTTTGCATTTCTTCATAAACCACAAAAAAACTTCCTTTAATCCGACGTTGTGCAGTCAGAGAGTGAACCCGGTAGCGGCGGGCTTTCATATCCAGTTCCCGACACACTGCCCCCACAGGTGAACACACAAACTACAATTTGGGCTGCAGGCTGACGTTAGACAGAGACAAATAAATGCCGGTGTAGAAGTTAATCAAGCGCCACTACAAAACTCAACATAAACGTCTAGGACGTTCAGAGCGCGTTCGTTTATCCAAAAATTTTACACCCGTGTGAACAAGGGTTTGATTTGAACACCCCTCATATTTAAGTAAAATGGGACTAAGTGTTCCCTTTTAATGTTTTTAGCAGAATATATTATTATGCATTGATTGTATAAAATAAAGAAATCTGATTAAAATATTCTAGAGTTACTTTAAGGCATTCTCATTAACATTTAAAAGATGCATATTGCAGTCGCAATTAGTTTAATTACTAGGCCTATTCTTCATATATATATATATATATATATATATATATATATATATATATATATATATATATATATATATATAATTTCACAAGAATAAATGCATTTTAAAAGGACTACTAAGTGATATAAAACATAAATAAATTAAATATATTTTTTATCCCTTTCTAAGCAAGACTGATCATCCATACAGGCCAAAAGAAAGCATTTTGAACACCACCCATAGTGCTAGCACATAAAGTTAAGGATTTGTGGATTCCAATAAAATATACATTATTTAAAACATAACCAGGTCCAAAGAAAACTACTAAGTCAAATATTTAAGGACTGATGCTAAACTTCCTGTCTCTATGCAGAGACGGCTGCACTTGATTTCTTGCCAATGAAATTCCTTGCTTTAAACATCAGGATTTATAAAGTGGCAACTTGGCTAGCGTCCAAATGCACCAAACACACTACCCAAATTCTCCGCCATATCTCTTTCTGAGATATTAGTGAAAAGAGTAGGAATAGGCAGGGTTAAATTACTTTCCAGTGGAATTTTCTATTTATAGGGATAAAAGTTTTCCTGGTGTAGTAGAAAAACTATTAAAGAAATAATTAAATACACTGCCTAACCAAAAACAAAACACCATTTTAGAAAGATTAATTGTTGAGCTGCATCAAGTAAAGAAAACAAACTAAGGCCATTTGAAATTGAACTGGCTTCAAAGCATTATCGAAACCGGGAAGGATAGTGCTGAACCGTCAAGTTTGTGGCGGAAACGTGGTCGGAAAAAAATTAATGGAGATGATAAATGAATAATTAAATGGAGTTTAAGTCACAAACACTTGGTGAAGTTGCACTGAAAAAAAATCCAAAGTGAAAATCAGAGCTAATGTATGATTAATGGAGAAGGTACAGGTATTTCACTAAACACACACAATGTGATGCGAACTTGTTAGTGAGGTAATGTAGAACAGAAGGTAAAATTTAGTTTCTGTAATCATAATTATGATGAATAGAGACTAAAATGGCTGAGGTTCTACAGTGTATAATATATACAGTGAACAAACAAACATACAAAAAAGTTACTTTTCAAAGAAATCATGTTTCAAATGTGGGAATGAGTCACCAGTGCAAGAGCTTTTATTGGCAACCAGAACGTTTTCAGGACAAAGAGATTTAGATTTTGCAGGAAAATTTCCTCACCATTATAACCTGAATGAAACAGATAAAGATTGTTCATTAATAAATGTAAAATAGTAGGTAGTTATTAGTAACAATCAGGAATGAGCATTTACAGGAAATGATTCCACTTTAGGGTAGAAGCCATACAGTAACTCTACGTGATCCCACCACTGATTATTTTTCTATAAACGCACACCCACATTTGTTTTATTGTTTACATATAACCTTAGACAAACTGTAGTTTCTGTAAATAATATTTCATGAAATGTTTTATAAAATATCATCGTACTAAACTGGTAAGTTTCATCAGGATTAAATCAGGATGTTGAAACCAACTCCTACAGTATAAAAATCGGCTGGATTCGGACCAATACTGTGGCATGCAACAATTTTTTTTCTCCAAAGAAAGTTTCTCAAGATTTAAAGCATTGAGTAATCAAAATATCTGAAAGAAAGTGAATAAACCCTGAACACTCCTCAGATTTGGCTACTGAAGGTCTCAGAAAAACCTAAAGCAGACACCAGTCATTTACATCACGGCACCAGGGCTAAGCTCCTCCATCTTAAATCTTAAAAGAACTTGGTCTTGGTTTTGATTGCATAGGGCTTGAAAGGAGTCCAAGTTCCCTCTGTTCTTATACAGTAAGCAACACGATGAGCTGTATGAAGGGCTGAAACTCTCACATCTCCTGTTCTTCTCATCTCTTTGGTCTTTGACATGAAGCGGTTTCCACATTGTCTTTAATGATTATAGACTACCACATTTTATTTCCTGAGGCAGGTCATCCAAAACCGGAAACATTTCAAGGATCATTTATTATCAAATAATCTGTACTTGTTGACATTGAATGTCTTCTCTGGTTCGGGATGGATTTCACTGGCCGGGCAATTTGTCTCCAGTGGCTAACGGCAGCTCTTGCTGAGAGACTGGGAGAGAGACCCTCGTCTTAAAAACGTGGCCCATTCTTTTTGCAAATCCTTTTCCCCATCCAGTTCCAACTTTGTATCATCGCCGTCGATCGCCAGGTTGGAGGACAGCAGACATCTTTATAGTCATACCTCAACCTCATAAAGTAAGATGTCTTTAGGTTTTTAGAACAAACAACGTGATCAATCAGAGAGAGAGAGAGAGAGAGAGAGAGAGAGAAAGAGAAAGCTGTCACAGTTGTGACCAAAAACATTACCGGATACCTCCTCTGATTGGAGACATCACACAGTCGGAGTGCCAAAAGTTAGAGGAAGTGCTCACTTTGGTTCTTTAAGGACTTCAGACACAGAAGGTGAAAAAATTCATGACCAGTGCCTTGGCTAAGATTTTTAAGAACTTTTTATGAATGTATCTATCAGCTAATTGACAGGGATGTATTGCTAAAAGAATGCATGAGTCACACACCATCTGCCCCTTCCTGCCCCTTCAGCCCTCCTCCTGCACAAATGGATGACTAAACCTGGCCAGATCTACCTTTCCTTTTCCCTATCCTCCGTTATTTAATGCCTATCACCCAGACGCTGACTCACTATCTATGACTTAAGGGCGGATAAAGGAGGGGGTCCGGTGCCAATTAGGAACCCTGCAAATCTCTTTCTTTCTTTCCTAAACTCCATCCTCAGGCTTCTGTAACCTTTTCTCTAAGATGACAGAGTCTAAGTGGACTTCACAAGATCAACAGAGCCATCAGTCAGTGCGCCGTGTGTGTGTGTGTGTGTTTGTGTGTGTGTGTGTGTGTTTTCTTCCACCAGCTCACCAGCCCAGGAGGCTCTGAGGAAGACGTCATATAGAACAGTCATTTCCCAGCACTGGGAAATTGAATTTCTAAATTGGTCGCAGTCATAAGATTAGAACGTCGACTCTAAACAAACGCTGACCTTCTTTCCCAGCCAATTTGATGTCAGTTGATTGTTTTAAAAGTTTCACTTATGTCACTTCAATTTTACTGCAGTGACATCTACAGTATAGACTTTAAGATAAATTAAGGGCCAATACAATTACTCTGCCTATTCACATTCATTCCTTTAAATATCTTATGTCTTTATCCAAAGTTCCTGGGTCAAGAGACCTTCAATGCCAGGTTTCATATTCTCCAGGTTTCAAATTCGCAAACTTCTACGCAGTACTACCAAGTGTTATCTATTGACCACCATTATCTTTAAGAACATATGCATTTCAATCGAACCCTGGTGTGTTTTTCCACTCAATGAGGTCGCACAGCAATAACGCTTTTTGTGCTGACCAAAACACCCAGCCTGAGAGCTTTTTCGCAAGGTGGAATGAACTCACATGAACTCTTAATTGATATGATAAAGTGATTCAACTGAGTGAATAAACCTGAGAAAATGAATTAAACATGCTGTGTGTTTTTCATTACGGCATGTCTTGATTTGTAAATTGAACCTGTCTTACTGAGCCAAAGGAGAAAGCTGTAGAGCTGTGGAAATGCAAGGTGCTCAGAATAACCAAAGGCCAGAGAACCCGGTCAAAGCCAATGCGGCAGAAATTGCAAAAAGTGTCAATGCTAGACACAATAGAAAGACACCAGAACACCTAGCACACTACCACCTGGCACAGTAGGCGCTAGGCCTGCTCACAGGGCTTTTAAACCCCCCAGATCCCAATCTGTTTGAGCACTCATGGGAAGTGCTGGACAAACAATTCCAATACACAGAGGCAGGTTCCCACAACCCTGGCTTTATACAGTATACATGTCCTGTTGCATGACAGCAAAATACAGGTAGTCCCCGACTTACAAACATTCGAGTTAAGAATTTCTGCAGATACGAACGGACTGCAGTTCTACAGTACATCCTGTTCAATCACAGAAATAGCTCACATGTATTGTACAAAATACATTTTGCAGACACTGCAGTGTACCAGATACCAATATTTACAATTACAGTATATACAATATTTTCAGTGTGTAAAGAAGTAAATAAAATGTCTAAGTCCTGGTATATTGTATGTGTGTGCATGTGGAGGTGGGTGAGAAATGAGTCGGCCTCACCGGTTTCAATGAATCAGTCAGATAATAGATAATAAGATAATCAGATAATAAAAAATGGCTGTCCTGATGGTGATAGGTCCTCAACAAAACAAAGTTTACAGTGCACTCAATTACTCACTCATCATCTATACCGCTTCACCCTGTATTTAGGGTCATGGGGGGCCTGGATCCTATCCCAGAAGACTTAAAGCATGAGGCGGGGTACACCCTGGATTGGGTCCCAATCCATTGCAGAGCACACACACACTCACACACTCATTCACACACTACGGGCAATTTGGGAACGCCAATTAACATAACCTACATGGCTTTGGACTGTGGGAGGAAACCAGAGAACCCGGAGGAAACCCACTAAACACAGGGAAAACATGCAAACTCCGGGGACAACATGCATGCACGCAGTGACGGGAATCAAACCCGGACCCTGGAGGTGCAAGTCGACAGTGCTAACCACTTCACCCCCATATCACCATAGTTTACAGTTCAACACAGTGAAAAATAGCTCTGAGACAAAATGGCATCCAGGATTCCTCTCGCAATTTAAAGAAGCAGAGACAACACTGTTATATTTCATGTGAGATTCTTTTCCTTACAGTATATTACAGTTTTTGTGCGGGGAAAGGGGACAGAGATTCACTCAAGTGGATTGGTATGCTTTAGGTTGTATATTCGTGTCAAAGGCGTGTTAAGAACAAATCCGACTTACGAACGCGCTCCCAGAAGTGATTAACATTTAATAAAATGTTTATTCAATTTTTCTGTTAGCATATGTTTAACCAACGCACTGATGAACGCTTTTACGAAGTCTTTACACGGACTTGTGTGAGTATGAAAACAGAGCAAATCCAAAAAACCCAAAATTATGAATATATCTCTAACTTGACGAACTGAAATCTCAATAAGAGTAATTTGTCTTTATCAAACAACATTCAGGTTCCAACAAGCCTGTGCTAAAGAGTGATAGAGATCAGCGTGTCAAGTACAGTACTCCAGCGACCTACATACCGGTGTAGATCTCAGCTTCGGATGGGTCCTCAATGCGTTTATGCTGGATGATGTAATCGGCAACTTTGTAGCCAATAAGAGGTTCTACATCCAGCCACTCGAGAGCCACGACAGTGCTTGAGGGCTCCAGGTGGGGAGACAACCTCAGTCTGTAAAGCAAAATGTCAAGATACATTTATTCATGTTAAAACAAGGTAATACGTAGTACAGCATCATAGCACATCTCGTAGGACAGTAGCATGGCAGTCAATCTGTACCAGTGAAAAAAATAGAAGATGATGAATTTATTTTACATGATTTTTTAAAAATCTGAACAGGAGTCACTAGATATGCGGATATATGCAATAATAATAATAATATATATTATACATCAGTTTAAATCACAATTATTTTCCATTTTATTTAGCTCATTTTTCATCTTCTTCCTTTTACTCAGAAGTAATTTGATAAAAAGACAAAACCACAAAGTAGTGCTCGGCTATAATAACATTTACAACCTCAGTTTACATTTAGTCTCCACTATGCTATAATCTTCAATCAGGGAAAACATAAATTATATCCCAGGTATAACTATGATAAGGTTATTCAAAAGTCAAAGGTAGAGCATTTATGGTTTTTATTTCTTAACAAGAAATAAAAGTTTCGACAATAAACAATAAATCTAGTTTCGAAAACAAATGTCTCTGCAAGCCCCCATGACTCACAATTACACAAAGTACTGACAGCTCGGAACATTCTGGTACCTTCCTCAGGAGGAACAGAAACTGTCAGACAGTAATTAAAGAACAGCGAGAGCTTGAAGACTCGAGACAGTTGGAGGATGAGGAGTTAGCAAGGGGAGAAAGACCTACATGGGCTGCAGCAAGGGGCTGCAGTTGGGCAGGCCGTCACTGCCGAAGGCGCTCAGGTCGCACCGGCACCAGTTGTCGATGACGTCACCTTTACCCGCACACCAGTATGAGCTCATGGCGGCACTCTTGAAGGCCTGAGAAAGGGTAAAATGGAACAGGTGAAAGAAAAGCAATTAAATTCGGCAAGGGCACGGTGAGTCATACCTCGGAAGCGGCAGACTACACACCCGCTCACTCGCTCGCACCTCAGCTCGGAATGTGGCATGGTTCTGTAAAGTCGCACTTGGAGAGAGGGCATCTCCAGGCGCTTTCGTACAGACATGGGCATGTCTGATTTTAATTGGAAACCATGACAAAAAGGTCAGACTGTGGGACTGTGAAGATCTGGGAACTCGTGGGCTTATGAAAGGAAATGCTGAAGAATAAAAGGAAACATGCAAAATCACATCAGGCAGCTGATTCTGGACATATTACTTTTGATCATAATCTGTATTTAATAATAATAATATCAGAATGGTAATAACTGAGAACTCTACCTAATATTTAGTTCATTGCTTTGTATTTTTATCCTCAGTAACCAAATGATGCTGATCAGGATCATGAGGCACCCCGGAGCTTATCCACGGAACACATCATAAGTGAGATGTACTACACACATTCACACCTGAGGAAATGTTGCTTACTAAAAAGAACCAGACTTTATGTACTGCATTTCCATTACAATGCGGTGAAATTCTGTTTTTGCATGTCCCAGCTTGTTTGGAAGTTGTGGTTAGAGCATCAGCGTGTCTTACTCAGATCCCTACAGTAGCAGCTTGGTATTACTGGAACTTGAACCCCTGACCTCCTGATCAGTTAACAAAAGACTTACCAACTGAATCAGCACACACCATATTCAACCTGTTGCAAATTTCTTCCTGAAGTTCCACTTTCTTCTCATTCCCTACGTTTTACTTTCTTTACTCATTATGATATTTATGCACCATGTCTAATACCTTGTTTTAATGGATATCCAGGGCAAAGTTGGTTCTCCAAGGTTCTCAGAACCACTCTTCATTATCATTTAGGTAAGGGTACTTGCAAAATGTACTAGTCAAGACCAAAAGTGAAGTCATGTGATTCACACTTGGTTGAAATCAACTCTATAATACCTGGTTTAAAGTAACCAAATTAGTCATTTTATCCAATTGATGACATCAAGGTGAACAAACTTAAAGGCCTAAACTGTGGTCACCGCATCCGGAGGGATTTATATGCACTGATGGCATCACTTGGCAATCTTAGTTCCAGGTCGACACATTCATCATCTTCCAAGCAAATATTAGTAAGCAGTTTTGATGAATGAAGCGTTTTTAGAGTTGGAGTGGAGGCGGATGGCGGGGCAATCCAATCTATGGAGTTATAATGACCTGCATGAAAGATGCTTTACAGAAAGAGAGAGAGAGAGAGAGAGAGAGAGAGTTGTGTGGGTGGAATGGAGGAGGGGGGATTTATCAAAAAGGAAAAGAAATTGAGTGAAAAGTTTGGAGTGATTTATACAATAAAAAGAAAAAAAAAAAATTTCTCCACTAGGTCAAACTTTTGAGACGAGCACCGATAATAGACCAAAAAGTGTTTGCTTACTTCTTTGAATGAGAAGCAGAAAGTGAGAAAACAACATTCATGCTTTTCCTGCACAGCACCATTCCAAGTAGGAAATGTGATGCCATGATGATCATAACCACGTTTTGTTCTTGCCTTTTGTTTTTGTATTTTCCTATGAAAAAAAAAAAAAAAACACTCCAGGACATGTCTGCCCACTTAGTGACACATGTAAAAAGGAAAAAACCAATTAAGACCACAGTTAGATTTTCCAAATAATGTAAGCATGGTCAGATTGAACAAGCCCGGCAGTATATACTGTTTATGTGTGTTAACTGTTAGTGGGTTTCGCTGCGGGGGAGACTTTGCCACATAAATTCTACGCACACTTCTTCCTGAAGGAAATAAGGAAACAATATGGTGACCTTTCAAATCGCAGCCTAAAACACTGAACAGTGTTTATAAAAAGAGGCCAAGAAAGATATGCATATGCACACAATCAGAAAATATACTTTTAGACAACATAATGACCGGATAAGTGGACGAAGATGTATACAATGCTGTAGGCAGTTTTGCCAAATAAAGCGAAATTTTCAATGCTTAAAAGACCCTTGAACTATATGTGACACCTTCTCTTTGTAAACTAAGCTTCAGAAAATCCCATTGCCACTGACAGGAAACGTAGCGAGCCTAACCACCAAATGTATTTATGTTCCACTTATCTTTGTTCAGCCAATTAATGTTGCAATTACCTGCCTGAAAACAATGTAAACCCTGGTCAGACAGACGGCGCGATCGTTGCAACGAGAGCGGCCCCAGGAGCAGTGCGAGGTCATACCTATCGCACAGGTTAATGGAGCAAAGCTTGAATGGGAAAAGGTTAATATCTCTGAAGCGTCTTCCAGGTAACGAGACCTTTGGGTGAACTGTTCGTTCATGAGGAGAGGGATCGATACAGTCGCTGAGCTGTTTAGAAATCAGGCGACGTCATCTTAGTGTGGTCTAAGCAGATTTCCTTTACCTTTCAGGTTGTAAATTGAGTGCAAGTTTATCCTTATTTGTGCTCTAGGAAAAATCTTTTACTTCTTTTTTTCTTCCTATTCTCAGCACCTGAGTTGCTGCTGGTTTAATACTTAAAAGCTTACATGCAAATCTTGGATTCTTTAAAAAATATATTGGATTTGCTCTTGCTTTGAGCTCTCACTCTCTGGTTAAGCACTTTTTACTACATATAAGGGAAACACCAACCACCTGATTACTTGTGAGCTTCTACCTCCGAAATTACTTGTAACACATTGTGCTGAGATTGTAGAGAACCGATTTTTAGATGAAAGGTCTATAAGCAGAAGCCAGGACAGGAAATGGCTCATGGTAGCCATTTCCCAAGGTGCAGTTGGTCATAAAAGTTGGTTTAGCGTACAGGTTTATTAGCACGCTTATTCGTCTGGAGTGTTAAACGGAGAGATCTGACCAAAGCAGAATTGCTTGTTTTCTTTCTTTGTTTTGTGTCACTGGCTGAGAGCAAGATTTCATTTGGAGAACTTTACTCATCCCCAAAAATAGATTATGGTGTTTCTATAAACGCTCACCATGAGGGCACTAACAGGACAATAACAGCAACACATCAGCGAATTTCCAAATGTATGGATTGGATGCTACATATTATTATTATTATTATTATATGCTCTCAAATGTAACCGCATAATCTTTGCATTACGGAGGAGATATCTTTTTGACCTGTGACGGATAAAGCTCTTACTGTGTTCGTTCCAGTGGAGGACAGAAAGAGAGTGTGTGCTGAGTCTGCTGGGGGTTTCACTGTGATGAAAACAGGATCAAAAGTGTCACATGAGACGGCTGGCTGCTTCACTGGTTGTGATCCTGCTAGGCCCAAGTTTCCACTATGGTGTTTTTTGAGGGAGGCAGTCAACTAATTTCCACTTTAAGTGATTTAACCCCAATATGATTTTTGTGATTGTGAGATAGACCATTAAGTAATAGGCTTGATGTGCCTTATCAAGAAATGTGATGTCTTGCAGGGAAAATGCAGGTACAGTAAGTCATCTGTATATAGTTACTAAATGGGCTGTAACATGTTTATATACAAGATCAGACTCTGGATCTGAAAGGAAAACTGCAAATTGAAGAAAAATTGAAAGCTGAAGTCATAACCTAGGCCAGACTATATAGATGTATAAAGCCTGTTATGGATCATTCAGATGGATAACAAAAACAAACAAACAAACAATTATGAATTGTGAATGAGGCCACTCCCTTGGTTGTGGGAAGCAACCCCACAAATGAATGGTCTCCGGATGTTGGCATGGCACAGGACTGATGGTAGCGCTCACCTTTTCTTCTTAGGATACATTCTTATTTTCCCCTAGAATTATTTGGATTTCTTAAAAATTCATTTGATGCCCCCAACATTTTTTTAATTTTAAAATTTTTGTAATGATGCTGTAACCTCTCGCAGCCGGAGGTCTAGGGAGAGCTGATTGGCCGAGCTCTCTCAGAGGGGAGGGATGAAAAGTGCTTTGTGCTTCCACATTAATCATGGCTCTACAGCCAATCAGGTGCATCTGTGAGCTCACACAAGTGGAAGAAGCGGATAGCACTGTCCTCCAAGTGTGTAACGCCGTCCCTAACGGTGCGCAAGCGAGCAGTTTGAAAAGATGCGATCGGCTGGCGTCACGTGGTTCGGAGGAAACACGTGATAGTCTTTGGCCCTCTCGACTGAGTGGTAGTAGTAGCCTTAATGTGGGAGCCCCCTAGTGACTGGGAGGAATTGGACACGACTAAATTAGGGAGAAAATTTTGGAAAAAATCCCCCGCAAAAAAACAAAATCCCTCAAGAATTAATTTTGATACCCCAAGGATTCTTTGTATCCCGCAATTATTCTATAGCTGCCCCAAGGATTTCTAAGATTCCCAAAGGATTTTCTGGATTCACAAAGGATTCTATAAAGCCATCAAGGATTCTTTGAATGCCTTAGGAGTTCTTTTGATGCCACTGTTATCCTTCGGACCCCCAAGGATGCTTTGGATCCCCCAGTGAATCTTTGGAACAATCATCATTTGGATCCACCAAGGGTTTGTGGGTTTCCTCGAAGATTTTTTTAATGCCCCACAGATCCTTTAGAGCCACCAAGGGTTCTTGGGAATGCCAAAGGATTATTTTGTATCTGTGCAAAAATTCCTTGGACACTTCATTATTATTTTAAAAGAGGCCGCAGTGAAGCCTTTTCTGAACGTGGAACTTAATGTTGTATTGATTCCAAAACGGGTCAAACCAACAAATGTTTTAGGGCGGTACATTTATTCATTGACCTTCAGTAACTGCTTTTGTCCTATTAATGGTCAGTGTACAGTATATTCAGAGTCTACCCTATGTGTCTACGCTATGAATAGTGGGGGGAGGCTGAAATACACAACCTGAATTAGACACTGGTCTATCTCAAGGAACTAGGGTCGATTACATTTTAACAATCTGCCACCTGATATGGGTGATATGGGATTTTCAGGGGAGGGAGGAAACTGGACATCTCAGGGGAAAAGTGCTAGATGAAACCTTTGATGTCTGATGGTAAGGAGTTGAGTAATTTGCATCTTCATCTTTACACCTTGGGTCATGGGGTATTGCAGTATATTTTGGTCTCCTTGGAGAACCTTTTCCCTTAACATTGGATAAGTCATATAAAGAAGACACAAATGATGTATTGGCTGGTACTCCAGTGCAGAAGACATCAGTGACATCCACATCAATAACACTGGCATAATGTCACTACTTTCTGAAGGAGAAGTCCAGCCATCTGCACTGTATGTGCATCTACGTGAGTGTGTGAGCGCAGGGGGGATACCGTGCTCTTCTGTTTGTTTACCTATCGACAGTCTCCCACTAGGGACTGTCTGATATTGATTGCTCGTCTCTCACCCCCGCCGAGCCTCTTGTTACCGGTGACAGCCATTTATGCAGGCATGACAGCCTTCAACTCTCTCTTACACACACACACAACCACAAGTGATCACTAGGAGGGAATGGAGGACAGAGAGAAAGAGAGAGAGAGATGCACCGTGTTTTGAAGTCGTCAGAATTGTCAAAGTGGCCGGTTTGGTTAGTGCGTCACTCTCGCGTCTGCCTTGTAACTCACAGCAGCACAACAGACGCCGGCTAATTCCATCGTAGACGTCAGCGCCGGGAGAAATGAAGCGGAAAAACGAGAGCAGTGGCGATCCGCTCCAAACACGATTTAATATCCTCATTAACTCCATGAGTCAGAAGATACAGTGGCTACTGGGCTGCTAATTGAATATGAGTCTGCTCCTTGTGGAGAGATATGTCAGATTTTCTCAGTTTGTGAGGAGGATGAAGTGCAAGCATGTGTAGACTACACACACACACAACACACACAACACACACGTTCTGCGCTTTATCTTCTCTTTTCATCATCCCCCTCTAATGAGAAATCAATGTCCTAGACTCTAGAGTTAACCATTCCTGCCATCTGCTGGAAAATTTTGTAATTTCACTCTTGAACACTTTTACAAAGTGAAGCAGACGTTCGGGTGTCCGGGAGAAAACTCTAGGTTCTCTAGAGTTCTAGTTTATTTTGATGTGCTAGAAAATGATGTGGTTTGATGATCATGTTGTGATTAGCTTAAATAGGTATATTCCTACTAACTAGTTATATACGCAGGGGGGTGTTCGAGTCAAACCGGGACTTTTGATTGTACAGAACATATATCTCCCTGATGTATTAAACTCCCTTTAGACAGATTTGTCTCTTCCGTAAGTTGGTGACAAGCTATCTGTCCATTTTAAAACATAAACTGAACGTCAAAGTCTAATATGAAACGGATTTGAAAGAATAGTTCGTAATCATCTAGATGGTGAGGTCAGAATTTCAGTTTTTTGACACCTTCAGAATGTACAGTAGGAGCATTTACACCAGGGAACGACTCACTGTTTATAGCTGCTATCAAAAGTGATTCTTTGGGGGCTTTCCTTGACATTACACCATAATTTGATAAAAAAAAAAAAGAAAAAAAAAACAACTGGTGTGGTATAAGAGTGTGTAATAAAATATTTCAAAACAAAGTTGTTTTGTTAAAATCTTCGACGTCACTCTGGCAACCCTGAGTCCGCTGTATTTTTTGTGTATACTGTATCTTGTTGATATTTCCCTTGTCTCTCACCTCTTTGGTGAAGTTGTCCTGTATGAGACTGTAGAGCGGAACCGAGCGGCTGACCTCGAGCAACGATGGCATGGGGCTCGGACTGTCTCTGCCCACCTGCCTGCACAGGTGACACGCCGCCGGGCAGCTGCCCTTCTCCTGACACTGGATCTCCACTCCAGCCACCAGGTCATCAGACAGGAGCTGGGTCTTCATCAGGTCGGACAGGTAGGTGATGAATGGTACGGCTTTCAGGTCCCGGCGGCTCACTTGCTCTGTCACCTCTATGGAGAGAGAAAGAGAGAGAGAGAGAGAGAGAGAGCATTAGTTTAGACCTGAACAGGTTTTGCTCTGGAAGCCATTTATTATTAATTGTACAATGCATTATTAATAACCCGTGCACCTTATCTACCTTTAGCGGTTCAATAAATGTCTTTATACCACAACCTTGTTGAAATTTAAAATCTGATCGCACACAAAGTGTTTGCTTCATCTTCTATTAACAGCTCCACAGCAGCTCAATATCAATGCACCGCTTATGGTTTCCATAGTAACAGCACATTCAGAGGAACTTGTACCGCATATGATCCACATAAACAACATTAAGTGATTATGTCTAATTGTGGATATGATAAAATTTTCTGTAGGTCTTTTATAAAACGCCAGTGAAATGAGTCTCCAGTAAAAACGCTTTGTATCAAGTCTTTGTAACTGGAAGAGACGAGAGGATATGCATTGTGGTTTCTCTGTGACGTCATGATGTTTTTTTTCCTACTTGAAGAGAGGGGTAAAAAAAAAGGGAGGATGATGAGAAAACAGGTTTATAGCGGCTATATCAATAATCAGAACAGGAACTGATTTTACAAAATTAAATGTGAAAGTGCAGGGATAAAAAAAAAATACATTTAAAATGTTTGTGTGATGTAACATAATAAAACACAATTAAGCTCATTAATTATTTAGTGTTTTATTTGCTGTTCATATACAGTAAACGCAACTTTATGATTATCTATTATTACATGTGCAAATGAAAATTCACTTTCCAAATAAAATAAAAAAAAGATGCAAAAGAAATGCAAAAATATTACTAAAGATAAAGTAATATCTAAACTAAAAGGTAGAGGTAGTTGGGCTCATTTCGTTCCAGTAGAATCTGAAAGTTCTCAGCCTATCTGTAGTAATTTACTTGCTGCCATCTTTGAATAAAATTGAATTTTGTAGATAGTGTAATAATACAGTTGTCATAAACAACTACAAATTTTTTTAAATTAAAATAAAAATAAACCGGCACTATTATCAATCAGTAACTGCTTCTCTCTCACTTACTTTAATTGTCTATACCGCTTTATCCTGTATTCAGGGTCCCGGGGGGCCTGGAGCCTATCCCAGGAGGCTTAGGGCACGAGGCGGAGTACACCCTGAACACGGTGCCAATTCATCTTAGGGCACACACACACTCACATACAGTATACACACTCACACAACCATTCATACACTATGGGCAATTTGTGCACCAATTAGCCTAACCTGCAGGTCTTTGGACTGTGGGTGGAAACCAGCCAAGCACATGGAGAACATGCAAACTCCATGCACACAGAGAGATGGGTATTAAACCTGGCCGGGAATCGAATCCGGGCCCTGGAGGTGCAAGGTGACACCACCACTACACCATTGTCCTTCCCCTATTTAAATAAATAATTTAAATTTATACACAATTAATAAACTTACTAAAATTTCTGTTCATGGCTCAAGTTAATATTACTGTTTCCATAATAATTGTTGTGTTTTTCTTAGTGAAGGTGTAATTGGGGTAATTTTGTCCTGGTGACAGACAGATGGATGGATGAGGTGAGGTTGTTGGATTGGGGTATTAATGCATACATACTGGTCAAATTTATCCCGCTGATCAGGGTAAATTTCAGCAAGAAAAAAAAAAAAAAGCTAAATTTTGCTAAGAAAAAGAATTAATTCCTAAGTAGTTTAAATATAAATATGATAAAAATATAAATTTGTTTATTAATATTAAGTACTAATATTTTACTAAGACATCACTTGTCTTTTACAAGTGTAGAATCAATTTAATTTTAAGAAAATATGACAATTACCCCCAACTTCCCCATCACTTCTTATTCTCATTGTTATTCTTCCATTTGTCATATATTGTTAGTATCTCAGATAAAGACCAACCCTGATGGCAGACACTTAGTTCACCTTTTCTATATGACTCATCTCCAGCTCTGACCTTCATTTCCCCGAAGTGAAACTCGGATATGTGTGCATGGAGTTTTTATGTTCTCCCCGTTTGGGTGCTTGGTGCGTTTCCTCCGGGGACTCCGGTTTCCTCCTACAGTCCAAAGATATGCAGATTAGACTAGATGGTGTTTCCGAATTTCCCATACTGTGTGAATAAGTGTGTGATCTTTGCGATGAGGCTCCAGGCCACCGTGACCTCGAACACAGGATAAAGTGGTATAGATGATGAGTGAGTGAGGTTGGGCGTTTGGCTAATGAAGAAAAGAAAGATGAAAACTTTGATATTTTTAGGTAGATCTTTATCTCCATCTGGAGGCAGGAAACTGCATTACAGCAAAAGATAAAATATTTTTGACTCTTTTCCAGGTAAATGTTCTAAAAAAAGTATATGTATAAATAAAATATACAATTTTAACAAGAAAGTCACATTATTATTATTATTATTATTATTATTATTATTATTATTTATTTATTATTATTTGTAACAGTACAAGTCATTACTGCCTCTAATGCTGCTTCCAATAATCAAGGCCATCATCATCATCATCAAACAATTATATTTCCCCTGCTGCCCATTGTGGCCTCTCGTTCCCTCATGTACAGTACAGTAGAAGAAACCTGTTTGTTAAAATTTAAATAATGGAAAAACACTAAATATACATTTAATAGCAGTGTTATTATAATGAATATAATATATAAATTTTTGAACAAATACAGAAACATCAGTTTCTTTCTTTTTTTTTTAAAAGTGGGTTAAAATACTTAACTTGTATAACTTGTATAGTGTAACTAAACTCATACATACAATGTGTTCCTCTGGGAAAAACAAAAGACAATGACAACAAATGATTGAACTTTAAATCAATATGCTGTCTTGATCCAATTCATCCATCCATCTATCCATCCATCTGTCTGTCTTTCTTTCCTTCTTTGTTTCCTTGCTAGAATGTGTTTTAATTAGGTATAGCGTTTCTACTGCTTTAAGTCAGAGTTATTAATGGGAAAATAATTATAGCTCTTACCAACTCATTGCCATCTATACCACTTTATCTTGTCACCCTGGACAAGATGCCAATCCATCACAGGGCACACAATTGTACTCTAAAAACACTTACAAACTACTGGCAGTTTGGAAATGCAATGCATGTCTTTGAACTGTGGGAGGAAACCTGAAGTACCAAAAGGAAACCCACCAGGCACGGGGAGAACATGCAAACTCTATGCACATAGACCCCGAGGCGGGAAACGAACCCAGACTCTGGAGGTGCAAGACGACACTAAACAATGTAAAATTACATTAAACCATAAAAATAATTACAATAAGTATATTTAAAATAATAATAATAATAATAATAATAATAGATTTTAAATTTGTCAATTTATAAAATAAAAATTTTACACATGTATATAATACATATAACATATTATACCATACTAAACATAATATATTATAATAGCTAGGTAGATAGAAAGATAGATAGATAGATAGATAGATAGATAGATAGATAGATAGATAGATAGAGTACTGTTTTTGTGGAAATTGTGAAATATATAATATTATTATACAATATAACTTATTATAACATATAATATAGTTTATAATTATTATTATTATTATATTGTCATATATTATTCATGTATATGATATCTGTAATATATTTTCTATTCGTCGATATATATATATATATAATTGTTACATTTATAATAATTAGTTGAATATTACTACAATCATCTTTATTTAATTTGCCTCGTTTGTATTTGCTTCATCTTCTCCATATTGTCTGTTGAGTTATTTATGGGGAAATAAACCTAATTATTTTTATTTATTTATTTATTTATTTATTTATTTATTTATTTTTAACGTATTGTCCATGATAAAAAATAAAAAAGCGGGGGAAAAAACTAAAACACGTGAATGATCAATCTCTAGCCCAATCAGCACACAGGAGGTGAACCCGGCCTCAACCAATCATATCGTTCGGTGGGCGGGCCCTTACTTAAAGCCTCGCATGACGTCAGCTCCGCAGTGCGCGGGCCGTTGATGCAGCATCGCCAGGCTCAGGCTGAGTTCAGGAGGTAAGCGCTGCCGTCTGGGCAAAACACACCGGCGTCTGCGCTTTCACACGCCTTATAAACTATTATAGGTATCTGTCTGTCTGAGGATTGTTTATGAATTAATATTGCGCAGTCATGACAAGCGCTGTGTTTTGGATTGGGGGGTTTCTGTTAGCATGGATGCTAACTAGCACAGTTCTAGGTGTGTGTGTGTGTGTGTGTGTACACAGAGCTAAGTTATTATCAGTCTCTTCTGCACCAGGATCACAATATAAATTCTTTATCACTGTCTTTAAGCTTTTTTATTTTTTTTATTTTAGATAATGTAACTATACATGGTCATGCTATACATGTTGTCATTAAGTGTAGTTTAGTTGTACTTTGCTCATCTGTTTCCTTAAACAATTAAGAACTGAAGGGAGACTTTAGATGGAGAATAAAACATCATGAAACTTCTAAAATAAAAGAATCAAATGTTCGCCTTGCTGTAACTTGCGTCAGTATGAATGTTATTAATTTAAACCAGTATAAATAGTGTATCCAGGGTTTCCACCATTACAGGGAGTGGCTTGTGGAAAAAAAATAATATTGCTCGAAGATCATTACTCAAGTATTCGCTAAAAAATCCAGCTGAAGCAACTTGAGAGTACAGAAAATGCGATTACCTTCAAATCTCATTTCCTTAACCCTCACCTTGCGGGTTCATGGTGTTACATAACCTTTTCTTTTCTAATCCACAGTTTGTGAAATGCATCATGGCAGCTGCATCATGTCTGGATCCGGACCTGGTGCGAGAGGTGCTGGAGTGCCCCATCTGCCTTGAAACCTACAATCAAGACCAGCTCCGTCCCAAACTGCTCCAGTGTGGCCACTCCGTGTGCCGGCAGTGCCTGGAGAAGCTCCTGGCGAGCACCATTAACGGCGTGCGATGCCCGTTTTGCAGTAAAGTGTCCCGCATGAGCAGCATCTCCCAACTGGCTGACAATCTCACGGTGCTGAAGATTATCGACTGCGCCAGCTCGTGCGTATCGACGGCCGGCCTCATGTGCAAGTCGTGCAAGAACCGGCTGCCGCGCCAGTACTGCTGCGACTGCTCCGTTGTGCTCTGTGATGCCTGCAAGGTCGAAGGTCACCAGCATCACGGGCACACCGTGCTGAGCATACGCGCTGCCGCCGAGCAGTGCCGGAAAGACCTCGGTGGAAGGCTGGCGACTCTCAGAGATACCATGACCAATATTCAGAAGAAGAAGACGGCTATCGATAGTGTTTCGAAATCGCTGCGTCTGAAGTACAAAGCGGTGCAGCAGGAGTATGCCAGGGCCGAGCTGCAGCTTCAGGAAGAGCTCGGGCGATCGCGTCGTGCCTTCGCAGCATCCCTGGCTGAGGTAGAGAAGCTCAATTCTCAGATTCTTGAAGAGCAAACGTATCTCCTGAACATCGCAGAGGTCCAGGTTGTGTCTAGGTGTGACTACTTGACCATGAGGATTAAGCAAACAGACACCGCTCTTCTAGAAGAGGCGGGCGGGAACGACGAAGAAGAGCTGGATGTAAAAAGCAATCTTCCCATACTTCTAAAGTTGCAAGAACCCGAGCTGATCAAAACGGAGAATCCGCAGTCGTTAGATATGGCTCAGCTGACGACCAAGCCATGTACCGTTAACACGGATGAAGAAGATGGTCAGGTGTTAGCTGCTGCTGCCGCCGCCGCTGTGGCCGTCTCCGCCACCACCGCCCCTGTAGATTCGTATCATGACGTCGATATGACAAGCACCGTCGAGGAAGCAGTTTGCGCCTCGCCTGGTAGCTTCAAATCCAAATCTGTGGACGGGGGTGGACCTGGGACTGGATCAGCAACCACGGGTCAGTTATGTCAGTTTGTAAAGAAGATGGGGTGCAAAGGAAACCTCCCGGGCATGTTTAACTTGCCAGTGAGCATCTGTGTAACTCCTCAGGGGGACGTTCTGGTGGCGGACCGGGGCAACTATCGAATTCAGATCTTCAACCGCAAAGGTTTTCAGCGCGAGATCCGGCGCAACCCGAGCAGCATTGACAACTTCGTCTTGAGCTTCCTAGGTGCTGACCTTCCTAATCTCATCCCTTTGTCCATCGCCATCACCCCTCAGGGACTCATCGGAGTCACGGATAACTATGATAACTCTGTCAAGGTTTACACAACAGACGGGCATTGCATCGCATGCCACAAAAACCAGCTGATCAAGCCATGGGGGATCGCCGCCATGCCTTCTGGTCAGTTTGTTGTGTCAGATGTCGAAGGAGGAAAGCTGTGGTGTCTGGCGGTCGATCGAAACGTCGGGGTCGTGAACTACAACAGGTTGTGCTCAGCCGTCAGGCCTAAGTTTGTGACTTGCGACTCTTCAGGGACGGTCTATTTCACACAAGGATTAGGTTTGAACATCGAGAACAGGCACAACGAGCACCACCTGGAAGGAGGGTTCTCCATCGGGTCCGTCGGGACGGACGGCCAGCTCGGGAAACAGCTCAGCCACTTCTTCTCCGAAACCGAGGATTTCCGCTGCATCACAGGAATGTGCGTGGACGCCAACGGGGACCTGCTGGTGACGGATAGCGGAAGAAAGGAAATCTTGCAGTTCCCCAAAGAAGGCGGTTATAACATTCTGATTCAGGATGGACTGACATGTCCCGTCGGAGTGGCCGTTACACACAAAGGACAGCTTCTGGTGTTAGATTGCTGGGACCACTGTGTCAAGGTGTATACTTATTTACAGCGGCGACGCTCGTCGACTTGTTAAGACTGCACAGCTTTATTTGACTCTTTAGTCACTTTAACTTGATGGCTGCATAATCTCTGAACTTTTGTCTGTAGGGTTGAAAGATGGGCAGACATTTGATTAAACGGCCTTTCACCGATGCCAGTGAGAGATCGGAAAAACTGTGTTATATTCGGCACATCTGATGGCAATAAATTGACCGATGTTGCGATTGTTTGTAAAATCAACGATACGAACACACGTTTTGACATACTGCGTTGTGTTGGCATCAAAAAGAAGGACTGTCAGGTTCAGGTCAAGAGCTAAGCAAAACGGAAATCTATTTATCTGGATGCATAACGTGAATGTGTTTATTTATCAATTAATGATTCCTGTTTGTGTCTTTTTCCATCAACTGATAACTCTTCAATGTCAAAGTGCCCTCTAGTATCACAGAATATAGGCATAGTTTCATCATCCAGCATAAAAAAAACAAACAAAAAAAATCTCTCTCTATATATATCGGAATACAGTGTAACCACGTACGTGAATCTTGGTATAAAAACAATAACAGTGACACAATTAACGACTTCATCAGTGTAGATGTTTTTAAACCTGTGTATGAAGTTGTTGTAGTTACCAAAGGACTTTTTAAGATCAGGATTTCTGTAGGCATGTGATCGCTGCAAGAGCTTGTCGAGTCAATGCAGGAATTTGGACCTGCCATCCTCTGGGGAATTGTGAGTAGAAATTCTGCGACTTAACATCGGCGCATGACAGACCATGTTATTACTAAATAAAAAGAATAAATAAATCGATAAATACCAAAAAAAGTAGTTTTATTATTTATTTTTTTTTACCTCTAAAACTGAATGAGCCACTCGACATATGAATCTGGAGCCCTGCCCCTTTTCCTATTTCATGTTAGCCATTGTTGCTCTCGACTTGTGACATGGAGCCTCCGTACAATTTTATGGCATTTCAAGTTAATTAACGCGAGATAAAATTGATCACAATATACATTCAAAATAGCTAATTAGACAAGTTAACATTTGTAACGTAAAACATAAAACTACATTTTTACCCTGCTGGGAATAACTGGTCAAAATGTAAAATTAGGGGTGCAAAAAATAAACATACTAATGAAGATACTATATGAAAATAGATATTATTATGAAATTGTGATATTTGTACAATCGTGATACTTAAAGAATCGCAAGGTTTCATAAAGATATTTGGGGACAACCTGGTGATTCCTGTCCCTAGTGTTAACATTGCTTTCTTTTTCCTTGTCAGGTTTTGGCGGGCCTGTTAACCAACCCTCATACCCACCCCACCCCCCATTAAAAAAAAGGACAATATAAACCGCCATATATACAATCCTTCAGCATTCAAGTGTCCTTCTTTTAAAACACGGCCTGTTCACGAGCTGGAACGATTTCCAGGAATTGGGTCTCAATTGAAATAACGATACTGGAAGTACTTATATGCACTTGCCGGTTTCTGTAGTATTTTATGGATTTAAGACAGTAATTGTTAAAAAAAAAACATCATCATCCAGACTCCTGTTTTAAATGACAATATTGAACGTGTGTAGCTTTTTGTAACGTTTTAAAATCTTTTAAATTAAATGGAAAGCGCAGCCCTGGTTTAAACAATAAACTCTGGAGTGAGTTTAGTTATTTAATTTCCGAGTGACGAACTTCTTTGAAGTTTATGCGCCAATAAAAAAACTCAGCATTATTTAAATTTGTTATAATGGTTATAAAATTGTAACAATAGATGGAATGCTAGGTATAAATGAGGTTGTTGATTGAAAATCATGAATATGTATTTAAGGACAGTTTTTTTTTTTTTTTTAAATGCTAAAATGGGTCATCGTAGCACACTTTGGAAAGCACTTAAGTTTTATATGCAGAACAGAAATCCTACACATAAATACCTCCCTAATGTAGTGCAGAGGGTAATTATTGTATTTTGTTCGTACACCATGTTGACAATACATGAAAATCGAGTCATGCTGATTTAAAATCAGGTCGTGTTCAAACAGCAGCTTTTAGGCTTCAATTAACGAATTGGCATAAAACCCCACCCCACCCCCCCAAAAAAAGAAATTTAATAAATTTAAAAAATAACAGGGTGCTGTAAAAACACATCTCGGTCCTTGACACTACAACATGACAGCGTGTTCTCGTTTAGACGTTGTGAAATAAATTTCTCTGATTCTTTGTTTGTGGGATTCTTTGTTCATGTTCAGTTGTGTGCAATAAATGCAGTAAGACGTTTGTGAAGCTTTTGGCGTTATTTTGTTTTCTCTTTGTATCGAGCAGAAACTGTTTGCATTTCCATGCAAATTTCACTACATTCTGGAAAAAAAAAACTATCATAAACAACACACAGTCATTTATATTTTCAGAACTTGAGTTACGTTTTTACTGTTGACTCAAACAAGAGCTAAATTAGTTTCTTCCTAAGTTCTAGAAATCTCAGAAACTTTGCCATCTTGTGTTTTTTGTTTTGTTTTTTTTTTTAAAAAAAAAGTGTTTGTGTCTATACAGAGTCGGCCGAAAAATGCATACACACTTCAGGAAAAGAAAACTATATATTACTTTAATATTAATATTATCATATCTATACTATAGGAATAAATGTAGTATTAAAATATTTATACAAGTTTTACTTTTCCTGAAGTGTGTATATTTTGTTCCCCCTGAGAAGTGGTATCTTGGCATATGCCTTAACAATTGTTGCCTTAAAAACTAAAATTTTGCCATAAGAAGTGGAAAGCCAAGCAAAGCATGTTTAAGAATTTTTTTTTTCATGTGCAAGATTTAGTGAAGACATAGCACCATGGGTCCCAAGAATGTTAGCACATACGATAGAAAAAAAAAAACGGAGCCACTTTTAGTTTCTATACAAATACACACACTTTTTTGTTCTTGAGTAGGGTGTTTAAAATTCTGGTTGAGTTTTTGCTTTTTTAGAGAAATAAAGGATTGTGTAATGCTATAAAAAGCTTTACAGCAGCTGGAAGAGTTAATTGACTTACTGTAGTGTAGTTTATTTTTATATTTTAATGGGTTATAAATCTAAAAAAAAAAAAGGAAAAGCACCTTGGCTAGAAGGTAGTTACCTCCTGACAACAATTGCATTACAAATCCAGTGCAACGTACAACCTGCAACACTGCAGAGCTAAAAACAGTCCTGCTTGAATGCAGGAACCCATGTAAAAAAAATTAACCTCCAGATTTCTAATACAAAACTACTGTAACTTCTGATGTAACAATCTCTAGTAGGAAGTGTCGTGGTGTTACAGGAAAACAATTCACATCGGGTTAATTTGTAAACCTGGTTTATATTTCATGCATGATTGTGTGTATGCATGCAGAAGTGCAGGTGCAATTATTATTCACACACACTTTGTACAGTACACCCAGAATTTTTTTTTTAAACAGCCTCCACTAGGTGGAGTGCCTGAGCCCAAACATCTCTGTCTGTCTTCTTCCGAGTCGAGCTGTAAGAAAATGTATTTACAGCCAGGTTAAACACCAAAAACAGACTTTGTTTCTCTTAAAATTTTATTCTGTCGTCATGGTCTGAATCTCAAATTCCAAACTCTGGTTCTTAGTCGAGATTCGAAAGCATTTATAAGCTTAGAGATCAGGAAAATTGTACACAAATCAGACCTTTAGTGACATTCCACATATTAATTTAAAGTCAATTAAAAGTCAAGATCTTATTTAGACACACCTATAATATATTTAGACTAATTTTCAGATTTTCCGAATTCATTATATGCATAAAGTTCCACTACTTGTACCCTTTAGTTTCAGAACGAACACTACGGAAGGAGCTTCTTTAGTTGAGCCGCATGCTAAAAAGTTGTTTTTTTAAAGAAAGAAAACAAAGTGATTATTATTTTTTTTTTTTACTTCTTCAAGGCATTTAAACAAATGCACAGGAATTTAAAATCAAAGAAATATTCTTATCTTCATCCCTGTACTCACCTTTCTGATACTGGAACCAGAGCTGCTGCTGCACCTTCTTGCTGGGGAAGTAGATGTTACAGCTGAGCTCGGAGCCATACAGGGCTTCGGAGACGTAATGGCTGCCGTACTGCTGGATGAAGGACAGGAGCTCGTCACGTGTGCTGTCTGCTGTCAGAGATTTCAGAACCTTGGAGAACCCTGAAGGGACGGGGAATATATTGAAGAATAGGAAGCAGAAGTTTGGTGAAGGTTGCTGAACAAAAATATACAGGAGATCTATTCATTAGGGGTTGTTTATACTGTAGTTTAAATTATTTATTGTATTTATTTTTTAATTAATCATCAATTAAGTGAATTGACCACCCACCTAGACTTTCCAATGAATAAACTATTGAATGATTGAGTATATAAAATAAATCCATTAAAATGTGTGTGTAAATACAGTATGTAATGTAATACACACACACATGCAATCAGTTGTAACATTATGATCACCTGCCTACTATGTTTAGGTCTGCCCTTTTGATGCCCTGTGTGTTCTGACCTCTTTCTATGGAGAACTTGGATCGGACTACACGGGCCAGCCTTCACTCTCCAGACGCATTGGTAAGCCTTGGCCACCCATGACCCTGTCGCTGGTTCACCGGTTTTCCTTCCTTGGATCACTTTTGGTATGACCTCACCACTGAAGACCAGGAGCTGCAGTTTTGGAGTTGCTCTAACCCAGTCGTCGAGCCATTACAATTTGCCCCCTATCACAGTGGCTACAGTTACAATATCTGATTACAATGGTGGCTTGAAGTGGGTGGGATATATTAAACAGCAAGTAAACCTTTTTCCTGAGGTTGATGTGTTGGAACCCCAAAAAAAGACCAAGTGTAAGTATTTGAACGACTTTGACAAGGGCCAAATGTCTGATGTTCCTGATCTGCAGTGGTCAGGACATACCAGAAGTGGTCCAAGGAAGGAAAACAAGGCTCACTGATGCTCATGGAGTAAAGGCTGGCCCTTGTCTGATCCAATATGAACACCAGTGTAGCTTAAATTGAGGAAAAGGTTGATGCTGGTTTTAATAGAAAGGAATCAGAACACACAGCACCATCTCTGTTTTGGTGGCAACAGGGAGGACCTACTCAATATTAGGCAGGTAGTCATGTTATGGATAATATATATATTTATAAGAAGAACTCTAATAAGTCAGATGAGTGTGTTTGCCCTATTAGTTACTTTATTTATTTATTTTAACCCAATAGTTATATTAATAACTGAATGAATAAGTAATAAAGGAATAAGTATCTAATTAAGGTTAGTGTTGACGTCTTGTGTCTTTCGCCCCTGTGGAAAGAGGGAGGTTTCTGAAATGGAAGTCACCTGTTCATTATGGAAACACTGTAACACCCGCATTAATATTTCACGGGAAGTCCTCTGGGGACTGGATGCGAAGTGTGCCAAGACTGTGTACAAACTCTCAGAGATCTCCCACATCCTCAAAGCCCAGGTTTAAAACCGAGGTTGTGTGTGTTTAACTTTTATCATGTGCTGTCAATCAAAAATAGCCCTTGGTTAGACAGAGTTTGTAGGCAAGTATAAAGTGAGAGATTAAATACTACATGAGACCCCGGATCGATGAGCTTTGATTTGCAAGAGCACTGCTTTCCCACATGACTGTAAAGAAAAAACAGAAAGTACGGAAAGAAGTGAAGTCGTGAAATACACTTCTCTAGGAAGGGGAAACTTGAGGCGCCAGTGTTTCAATTTCTAAGAGTTCCAGTTCCAGTTAATCCCAATGGTGATGGAGTGATGGAGTTCAGTCAGGGCTCTATGCAGGATACTTGAGCTCTTCCACTTCAACCCTAACACATCATGTCTTAATGGAGCTGGCTTTGTGGATCTCAAAAGAGCATTGCTATTCTGGATAAGGGTACCTCCAGTGAAGGGAAACTGGTTAATGCTGGTTAATTCTTAAATTATGCCCTCGCCACACTTAAAGCATGTTCAAACCAGCTTGTTTCACTTAGCAGTTTGCTCAACCCTACATACAGCAAGGAAATTCTGTCTTTTAGCTTATGCACAAGTCGTTTAAGTCAAACCAGGACTTTTGATTGTGCAGAATGACAAAACAAAATGAGTAAATGAGTGAAAACTCTCTTTATTGGTCTTTATAATCCCCTGCTACACTAATGCACTTATCCCAGTGTTTTACTAGTGCTTGGACACCATCAAGGTAGAAAATCTTCTCAGTACGTTGGAACCATGTCGGACTGCCTGCTTCACTTCTGAAAAACTGGCCTCCCAGGAACTCCGAACATGTGGAAATGGCCTGGAGTGAGGTCAGGACTGTAGGGAAGATGTGGCAATAACTCCCAGTGAACTTCCTGTAACGTGCAAGTGGTTTTGACAGATGCGTCTCTTCCGTAAGTTGGCGACAAGTTATCCGTCTTTGTTTAAGAATCACGCTGAATGTTCACGGCAATGACTGTGGTGGACTAAGAGTCTCGTCACCATACTGTGCTTGAAGTCTTCTGTAAATTTCAATTGCTTTTATGCCTTCATTCACCAGAGACGTCATCACAAGACTTGAACAACCCCTGTTAAAACTCCAATATGAGAAATAAATGAGAAAGCGTACAAAATGTTATGAGAAAGTCATTCTAAAAAATGTTTGTAGAATAGTACAAACAGCAGTATTTGTTTTTTAGTTTTCTGTTTTTGTTAGATAGACATACAGATACTGTAGATAGAATATAGATTTTTAAATCCTTGATATTTTAACACTAGCTTATCACACTGTGAACATTTCGCACCATGAACCCTCCTTCTTGACAACCTTCTCTGAATGTTAATGTTTCCCCAGCAAAGCCCTGTGGACATTATAACGATATCTGTCCATAAAATAATATTTCATCTCCCTGTAGATGACATTATACCCGGCACTGATGCGGTGATGCAGTCTAGGATCCTCACGACGCTCCTCAGGACGTGAATAATCTTCCTGTATTTTGTGTCGGCCCCTCGGAGCCCAATTGTCTAAAACAGTCTTGGAGTTTGTCAGAGAACAAAGTGGCCTCCTTGGCTGCTCACGTCTAAGTGCTTGAGCTGCTCTGGTGGGAAAAGCTTTCGATATTTTGATCTGCAATGAGGAATTCTTTAAGCCAGACATGGGCTGATACAAGCTCAACTTTTGTAAAATGTCATACAGCATGGTATATAAATGTGCGGTAACAGGAAGGGTTATATTATTATATTAAAGGTCCCATAGGTTACTTTACCGTTAGCAAGTTAACTCAGGTCTCAGAGTGTGTGTCTGTTTGTGAGTATGTGTGTTAATGATCCACATGATATAGCACTCAAACTCTCTGTTTCACAAGAGCGAGAGAAAGATAATCTGGTGATGGAATATATGTTTATTGATGCTGTAATGTAAATGAGAAAAGGAACGAGCATGTTTTGAGGATTTTCTACAACATCCATAAATTAACCATTTTTAGTGTTGAAGAATTCCTGTAGTATAACTGTAATCATACACTTTCTTACAGTATGTTACAGCTTGGTTTCTTGATAACACCAACTCCACTTCATTCCACCATGCTGTCATTTAGTGCTAAGCTATAACATGACAACACAGCATGTTTTATTTATTACTAGATACATGGACATCAACACTCAACCATGATCTCCTGTACCTGTGGAGAGAGTGATGGCGCTGAGCTTGACCTTGTAGAGGTTGCTCCGGACTTGCCACTGTTGCACCATGGGATATCCCATCCCCTCATTGAACTGGACGTCTCCTGTGGTACAGAAAAAAAAACATTTTATTATAGCGATAAACAACGGCTGTCTGTACTGATGTGATCTACGCCATCGTCGAATAATTTAAGGAGGAGGTTGAAATCAGCAACCTATCATATATAGTATATCTTCGTTGGGTTTCTCATTTATATTCCACCAGGAATTGTTGCTGGAGAATGGTTGGTATTGATAACAACTTTATAAAATATAGTTGCAAGCAACAATTATTGGGCCCAATCACCAGTGCCATCGCCACCCTGGTGCACCACACAACCTGTGTGCCTTTTGAGCATGTTATACCTCCAGTGCCCCGCCCGTGTGCACTGCACGACCTATGTGCGTTTTGAGCACGCTAAAACCTCTTTCTAGCACGCTAACGGACGCTAATGTTACTAAATATGGCAAGAGTTTAAGGCATCCTCATGGCTGGACTCGTCTTTCTGGGGCAGGGCCCAGACTCTCAGGCATCCTAATGGCAGCAGATTCCAACCTGTCTGCCAATTCCTTGGATTTCACACACTATGGTGTCATACTGTAGGTCTTGGACCCTAAAAACCCTTAAAAGAACAAGAGAGCCCTCACACATTTATAATATCAGCACTATTAAACAGCATTAATAGAGTCATGGCGATGACGTCTTAGTCGGGTGTGATGGTGCTGAAGAAGAACGCACAATCACTAACCTCACATGAAGGAGGAAAATACAGCAACAACCAACCAGCACTCCTAAACATTCCAGGATCAGAATATTAAATATGTTTCAGGGTGACGTTTTCCTGCAAGATTTCCTTCCAAAAAGGTTTTAAGTAGAAGCTGCTTAAAGAGCTAGAACTAACCAAAAGAACCCATCAGGAACCAGTCTCTCTAACAGTGTTGTTCTGTTTGTTTTAGTCTTATGCTTAGTCTTAGCCAATGTTTTGCATTGGTTGTTTTTGTTCTTTTGAAGATTACAAAGAATAATTAATAATAATACAAAAAAACAGAGCAGAAGATAAGAGGAAAAAAAAGAAGAAGGGAACTCTTTTTTATGAGATAGGGTCATGAGAAGGTGAGATTTGAAGTGTGTGTGGACATGTGTCACTTTTCATTTATCTGTGTGTTTGTGTATGTGTGTGTGTGTAACAGACCCGTGAGGAGCTGCAGGTTAGGTAGAGGTTCGGACAGCACTCCTCTACACTGCTCCTCCACCGGCAGAGGGATGACCATCAGTCCATCAGCCAGCTGAGGAAAGTCCTTAATGAAGTTGTTGTCTCTGTACGAGAGGACGAGATAAAGTGCGGACGTTAACCTTCACCTTCCTTTCAGGTCAAAAAATAAATAATAGAAAACGGCCTAAAGTTGAACTCAACTGCCTGGTTTTTATGTTTTATAATGTGACACTGCAGGTGAGAGAGAAAGAAATAAAAAAAATGACTCCAATAACCATCAAAGGAATGTAGACCTGAACATGGAAAATAAATAAATAAACAAACAAATACATAAAGTAGTCCACGACATGGATTTACTTTTATAACAGAAATTATTGCCAAAAATTAACGTTTCTTATGCTCTTCTACAATAATTTTTCTTTATTTGACTTTTTCATGTTACTATGAGATACGAGAAACACAAATGCTTTATATACATCTCTCTTTCTCTCTCTCTCTCTATCTCTCTCTCTCTCTCTCAGAACCTTGAGGCTTCAAGCTCATCTCTTCATGGATGCATCCCAATCTCACTCCCTCACTGCCCTTCGAGGTTGGACCGCTCTTTACTCAGGGCTCCTTTCCCATCAAATCTGTCAAGGCCACCTCACTGAACCAGCATGCTGTTCAGTCACACACAAACACTCGTGCACACACTCACACACCCACACACCCATGCACACACACACACACACACACATCTCATCTTGTGTGGTCAGAAAAACCACAAACACGAGCAGATGGCGTCATGTGCAAACGTTACAGGGATCCTGATTGGATAAATAGTCTACTAATCTAATAATTAATAAATAAACAAACAAACAAACAAACAAATAAAGACTACATATTTATTAATTCCATCAGCATTCACGGGTTTACACATTTAACACCGGCGTGCTGTGTTTATTAAAGCAGGCTGTTGTTTCTGGCTTGCCTGCATGTGAGAGACATGGTGGCCACAATTTGCTCTCTGGAGAGTCTGGAACAATTGCGGTGATTCGGCCAAAAAACGTGCAGATTGCAATCAAGCAATAACTGGCCTCCACATAGTGTTTCTGCCTATAAACAAATCGAGGTCGATAATATTTATATATTTACACCACTTGGCAGACGCTCTTATCCAGGGGGATTCATTCCCGTGACACATCTGAGCAGTTAATGACCTTTACTCAAGGAGCCAACTGTGGCCGGTTGGTGGTGGTGGGGTTTGAACGCAAGATCTTCTGACTGGTAGTCCAGCATTTTAATCCGGTGACTTAGGCCTTGTTCACACAGGCTTTAAAATCGAGCGTTTTTCTGGCGTTCGTAGCATCCGGTGAGCGCGGATCAAGCGCAGAGGGTTTCCTACACGTAGAAGTCAATGAGAGTGTTCACACAGGCTTTGGTGACGTTCGATTGTCCGGCTGTGCGTTTATATAACGTCAACAAATTGTTGCATGCAGCTTTTTCTTGCCGTTCAAATCCCAACGAACGCAAGGAAAACGCTTCTAGTGCCTCATTTTATGCTTTCTTAAAAATCTATGAATGACTTGTCACCAACTGCACAGACAATTATTCATGAACACCACTTGCACATTACAGGGACTCGGCTGGGAGTTATTACCACGTCCCTCATACAGTCCTGACCTCGCTCCAAGACATTTCCACATGTTTGGGCTGTTAAAAGAGTTCCTAGGAGGCCGAGGTTTCGGACGTGATGCAAATAGACTAATTGAAAAGACTTTCTACCTTATTGGTATTGACACTGGGATAAGTGCATTAGTGTAGTAGGGGATTATATAGAGACATAAAGGGCATTTTTAAGTCTCAGAACTGTGCTATTCTGGATAATCAAGGACTTGAACAAACCGAGAATGAGATCTACATGTATTTTGCATGGAGGCTAGCGACTAACATTAAGCTAGTTCATATGCTAGCAAATGTGAGAAGGTTGTGGATTGCTAGTTAGCCTGTTGGCAAATGTTTTTCCACATCTCCGTAGTTCCTTGGTGAAAGTGTAGAGTTCACGAATTTACCTTTCAGGAACTTTTTCCTTTAGGAATCTTTTTGGATTCAGACTAAAGCTGCACTTCAAATTTCGACAAAGAATTTCTTCAGATAAGCAGTTTCAAGAATCGCAATACTTTCACCGCGTTTTCCTAAAAGCCAGGACTATTTGTGGCGCTCAAATGAAACTTCTTGACCCTCAGCTCTGTACGCCCACTGTGTTCTGAAATGCTGAATTACTTCTAACCCAAGTGTGAAAATACAAAGAAAAATTCAAAGCAAAAAAAGCAATGTAAGCAATTCCTTCAATTCTTACTGTTATTTAGAATCAGACTTGAATGTTAACTCTCTCTCTCTCTCTCTCTCTCTCTCTCGCTCTCTCTCCATCCTCTCCATTCATCCTCTCCGACGTTCAGTGGAAGAAAGCAAAAACCACAAGAACCTGTTAGAAGCAATCAGAAGCTGCTTTAGTGCAAAATCGTAGAGGAAAATTACAGAAAAGTAGCAGAGCGAGAGAGAGATAGAGAGAGCACTGTAAAGAGATTACTCGGCTGTGCTTGCAGAAACATATCGATTGCCAAATTTAATCAGGCCGCGTCTGGCCAGGCTGGGAGGCCGCGAATGCTGACGAGTTCTCCAGAACCCGGCTCTGACTGTATGGATTTTTCTCCCACATAAGAATTTGTCCTTGTCGCTGAGCGTGAGCTCGTTAACGATTCCTCACTTTAGCCTGTTCTCCATCTCGGAACGAGGCCTTGACGGAGTGGCTAGGGTACGAGCAAACCTTGGCGTTCATCAGCACTTCACACGCTCTGTCTTCAATACAGAAGACGAAGCAATCTGCGTTTCTCTGGACTGCTCCCAGGAGGCGCCCTAACGCTGGATGATGTTGGCACATGGTGTGATAGAACACACCACTGGAAGAACTTTGTTTATAAAAGTTAGAATGACTTAGACTCTACAACAAATGATGCTCCAGATGTAACCTCATGACAGAAGAACATCGACATAATAAAAGGAACGCTTGAAATCATTTCGCGTGACATCCTTTAATTTAACAACAAAATCTCAAAATCAAAATCCCACCTAAAGAACGGGACGAATACAACAGCTTCCCAAACACACACAGTGTGTATCTCATGTCTCTCGTACTTGACGTCTCTTGAGCGTTGTAGCGTTATCGCTAGTTTTCTTGCTAAAATGTTAAGCTGATGTGTATCATGACTACCAAAAGCCACACAACTCAGTGCTAGGGAGAACAACAGCAAGAAAGAAAGACGTCTCAACTTGGAAGCCAAACAAAACGTTATAAAATGATGCAAAGATGGAAAATCAGTGAATGGTACAGTAGCACATGATTTGAGTGTTGGTAAGTATCAACATTACTCTACAGTACCGTAGTATAGTACAGTGCACAAGGTCCAAAGACTGGTTTCACAGAACGGATCTCCGGTCTTTTTCGGCTTTTTTTTTTTTCATATTTTGATTTACTATTTTTGTAAACCACAGTCGTCTAGTATTTTTTTCTTGACTTTTGTGTGCCTTGTTTAAAAAAAGCACTATACTGTACGTTATGTGTTTCATCCTCAGTATGCTAGCCGACCAGCATGAGACCCACTTACAGTAGATCCTTGGCTCAGTTACAGAAAGGGAAAAAGTATCAATATATATTAAATACGTTCAGCTGGAATGAGCATTACATGGATGTGTTTCAGTTGGAAGATAAATTCATATTGTTTTTTTGTTGAAGTCATTTCTTCAACATTACCCCAACGTCATGTAGTCGAATTTGCACTGATGTCTGTAATGTTTCCGTAATGGAACACCATGTATACATTACAGCACAGTGAACTTCTTGCCTTTATGTATCTAGTTTTGTCAGGATGCTGGGACTGGTGGAGTATTCACTGCTCCTGTGGCAGAGAGACTCTAGAGCCTTGCTCAAGGGCCCGACAGAAGCAGCCCAGACACCCAGCCAGACACAATAATAAAGAAAGTTGCTCCAAAATCTCGTCCTGAACAAGGTCTGTAAATACCGCCTTCATCCAGTGAAATCACTAGAAATGTACAGGATTAAATATTCATCCGTAAGCTGTGTTGAAGAATGCAAAATACCAAAAAAGCATCTATTTATTTATCTTAGGATTTTCAGATTAGACATCTCATAAAGTACAGTAGTAAAAAAAAATAAAATAAAAAAAAACCCTGCTAAAGGCTAACAGCTAATGCATGCAGAAGATGTTTATTCTTAAGTCTTCAATGCGATTACCAGTTATTTAAAATGTCGTCGCTGGTCTTTAAACATGTCACATATTTCTATTACAGTTGGTAAAAACACACGTTTCAAACAGTTACAATTGTCGCAGTGAAGTTTTTTCCCATAACAGCATCTGCAACATGTTTTATTTCACTTACGCTGCAGCAATTTCAACATAATTACAGAGTTTAATTAATTACTTAATTAAAAAACTAACAAACAAACAATGTTTTATAGTTATGTTAAACATCATGTGGATGATCGTCCTGGAGACTCCTTCAGTAAAACGTTTTATGTCATCGTATCAATATCTCTACATTATTCGATCAGATAACGTGACTCGTCAGGCGTCAGTTAGATCTGAGAATCAAACCGCTCTATGGTGTAAAGTTTAAAACGTCACCCTGGCTAAGTATTTAGGAAAAGTATACATGGTTCAAATTTGACTATTTTATTATCGTGTTTGTAAATGAATTTAAATAAAAGCCATATCCTGAAATATACAAATTGTTCAACATCGTGGAAACATTGTGTTTACAGAAACATCTCTTGCTAGTGAATTATGGATGATGAGGCTTTAGCTATGACACCCGTTGCACCAACTGTCACTCAAGCATCATGTTCTTTATTTTATTTATTTTTGTCTACATCTAAGCTGCCCGTCGTTTTCATCTCCCACAATCTCCTGCAGGTTGTCTGTGTGATCTCAGGGTTTACCATCATGTCTACTTAGTCTTGCCTGAGGATTTACATCCCTCCCTTGGAGCACGGCCTGTTCACAACGCTTCGGGAAAACGAACCCCGGCATGCGTCGGCTTTGTTTGGGGAAATAAATAAAGATGGCAAATTTAAAAAAAATAAATAAATAAATAAACAAATAAACAAAAAACTGAAGCGGATTGATGTGAGAGTCTGGTTGAGATGCTGTCAACTACAAGCCAATCACTGGGAATTTTACAGGAAGTCTACCGTGTGTGTGTGTGTGTGTGTGTGTGTGTGTGTGTTTCTGTGTTTATCCATGTTTCATTCAGGACTCTTGAGTCTTCATTATCTTCTTTGTCTCAGCCAGCTGAACAGTCCAGACACTCAAAATCCAACGCCGGATAGAACTTGCTGGAAAACAACTGTCTGATACGACAGATTAATCCACGGTTCAGTCGAACAGCGGTCCGAACATGAAGCCGCGCATACTGTAAGCAAACAGTCAAAGTACACACACTCTCCAGCTCCGCGGAGCTTCTGTCGCTCTATAGACCTTTGAAAGTAATATGTTTACTGAATATACAGCACACACACACACACACACACACACACACACACACACACACACACACACACACAGGGGTATCCTTCTCCTTCTTATTTGCTCATCCCTCACAACTCTGACTTTTTTCATCACACACACACTGACCTAATGGACTCTCTCTTTCTCTCTCTCTCTCTTTCTCTATCACACACACACACACACACAGACACACACTCAGCAAGTGGAAGGATTTAATGAGTCTCCCAATTAAACCTGTCAACACCTCTCCCCATCTCTCTCTCTCTCTCTCTCTCTCTCATATTACATCCCTCCCTTTCTCGACCTTACAGTCTGTAATTAGAGAACCATGGACGTTAATATCCTGCTCTATCTCTCTCTCCCCCCAACACACACACAAACACACACACATACTATCTTTCTTTCTCTCTCTTTCTTTTTCTCTCGCACTCTTTCCTTAATTTCCCTTTATTTGTTATTCCTTTATAATTATTAATAAATATTGATCAAAGCTACTGTGTAGTAAACAGTCATGCTTTTTTAAACACTAATATTAATTTAGATGTCTTTTAGTTTTTTAGTATTTCCATATTGTTTCTGGTACATTAAATTGTAATTGGAGTAATAAAAAATTATACAACAATTAATAATTACAATGAAAAACAATGTGTTTAATTAATATCAAGTGATTAATGAAAGTGGTTAAACACCGCAAATAATAATAATAATAATAATAATAATAATAATAATAATATGCTAATCAAACACTGACAATAAGTGAACCCTGAAAACCTGAGCTGCTCTTGACTCTTAGACATATGAAAGTGTGTTGTTTGTTCCTCGTTCTCTCAGAAGAGGGCGCTCTCTCTCTACACTGGACAGCAAAAACGCTCCAGTTGACTTCCAGCTCAGAAGTGAGCGATCATCCAGAATCTCAGTCTTTATTTTTACTGTCTACAGTATATCGTACAGCATGACATATCGGTTATTTCTCTGTTATGCAAATGAGTGCAAAACTTTACACCGACTTAATTCAAGACTACAGGTATAAAACCAAGACTGATAAAATTTAAGGATAGCTTTTATAACTGTTGATTCATCATCACTATCTGCAAAAAAAAAAAAAAAAAGATAGATAAGATGTAGGAATGTAGGATACAGGTGGACTTTTGTAAAATAGTTATGCTCTCGTCTGACAACACATGGAGCCTATCCCAGGAGACTTAGGGCATGCAGGGCACACACTTACTTACACACTATGGGCAATTTGGGAATTAGCCTAATCTGCAGATTTTTGGATTGTGGGAGGAAACCAGTGTACCCGGAGGAAACCCTGCAAACTTCATGCACACAGAGACGGAAATCGAGCGGGAATCGAGCAAGGCGAGAGTCCTAACCATTACATGACCATGCTGCCATGATTAATTTAGCACATGTAAATAAATTGCCTAGTGCTAAGTAAAAACCTTTAAGTGCCATAACCTGTGCCTTGTACCCTGTGATGGGTTGGGTTGTACCCTGCCTTGTACCCTGTGATGGGTTGGGTTGTGCCCTGTGATGGGTTGGGTTGTACCCTGCCTTGTACCCTGTGATGGGTTGGGTTGTACCCTGCCTTGTACCCTGTGATGGGTTGGGTTGTACCCTGCCTTGTACCCTGTGATGGGTTGGGTTGTTCCCTGCCTTGTACCCTGTGATGGGTTGGGTTGTGCCCTGTGATGGGTTGGGTTGTACCCTGCCTTGTACCCTGTGATGGGTTGGGTTGTGCCCTGTGATGGGTTGGGTTGTACCCTGCCTTGTACCCTGTGATGGGTTGGGTTGTGCCCTGTGATGGGTTGGGTTGTACCCTGCCTTGTACCCTGTGATGGGTTGGGTTGTGCCCTGTGATGGGTTGGGTTGTACCCTGCCTTGTACCCTGTGATGGGTGGGGTGTACCCTGTGATGGGTGGGGTGTACCCTGCCTTGTACCCTGTGATGGGTGGGGTGTACCCTGTGATGGGTGGGGTGTGCCCTGTGATGGGTTGGGTTGTGCTCTGTGATGGGTTGGGTTGTACCCTGCCTTGTACCCTGTGATGGGTTGGGTTGTGCCCTGTGATGGGTTGGGTTGTACCCTGCCTTGTACCCTGTGATGGGTTGGGTTGTGCCCTGTGATGGGTTGGGTTGTACCCTGCCTTGTACCCTGTGATGGGTTGGGTTGTGCCCTGTGATGGGTTGGGTTGTACCCTGCCTTGTACCCTGTGATGGGTGGGGTGTACCCTGTGATGGGTGGGGTGTGCCCTGTGATGGGTTGGGTTGTACCCTGCCTTGTACCCTGTGATGGGTTGGGTTGTGCCCTGTGATGGGTTGGGTTGTACCCTGCCTTGTACCCTGTGATGGGTTGGGTTGTGCCCTGTGATGGGTTGGGTTGTACCCTGCCTTGTACCCTGTGATGGGTGGGGTGTACCCTGTGATGGGTGGGGTGTGCCCTGTGATGGGTTGGGTTGTACCCTGCCTTGTACCCTGTGATGGGTTGGGTTGTACCCTGCCTTGTACCCTGTGATGGGTTGGGTTGTACCCTGCCTTGTGCCTTGTTCCCTTTGACCCCATACAGGATCCAATCTACAGTACAGCAGAACCCTGGTGCATTTTTTTTTGTCCACTTAATTTCCTTCTTCAAAAATCCATTTATTTTACTGCTGTTGTTTCACAGTAGTTAATATCCTAGAGACTAGAACTAGCTCAGATTGAGATAGGACTACGTCTTAAAAAGGCTGATAAAATCTAAATACAATATGAGTCAAGATTGAGACTGAAAATCATTCAATCAAAATGTAGAGCTTCAACTCGCTGGCTTCATTCGTACATCGCAACAACAAAAAAAAGACTAGGCTGTTTTCCAGGATAATTCATTATTTCTTGGCAAACTTTGGGCATGAGAAAATAAAAGGCAAAATGAACATTATTTTTACAAACTCTCAGTCGATGCCCGACACTGAGACAAATCCAAATGAAAATGGAATTAAGTAAAAATATCGACAGAATAGCGATAGCAGTTTAAGACTTCCATCTAGAATTGAACTTGTATGTAATGTGTGAACTATAAAGTCTTATTACTGTATGATGGATGGAATGTGATGCAACTTCTCATGAGCTATAATAATAGTTTATCATCAATAGTAAAACATATACTGCTATTATCTATCTATTTCTTTTTCACCTGACACAAAACGTGTGTGCTCTACAAATTGCTCTACAAAGCACGAGGAATTCAATGGCATCTGCTGAAGTCTTCGAACTGTTTCCCAAACAGAGAATAGATTAAGTGCACAGTACGTAAGTGCAGCTACTTGTTATAACTTCAAATATGCTTTCAGAAAGCAGACAATGACTTGTGTATTCCTTGTGTTGAAACTTAGAACCCAGTTTCCTCCCACAGAATCTTACAAAAGCTGAGAATGTTAATTTGTCTTGTCACTTTTCAGGGCTATGACATCCTGGTCATGCCCGATGTGCTCGGCGTATTAGCATGGTGTAAAAAAAAAAATGTTTGCTTACACATGCCTGGAAACTTGCTTCTGGGAATCAGTCCTGCACTTGGCTGGGTCGTTTTACAGAAATGAGGTCTTGCTGTGAAGTGTTCTGCGTGTGACAGCGCTAGTATTAGGCCATGATTAGTCTGCATCATGAGCCAGAAGGAAACATTTTCCACTTAGAAAAAAAAAAGCGATAAAGCGAGTGGCAGGGAAGAGAGAGGGGGCTTTAGTGAAAGCCATGATGAAAAGATGTCATTTGGGTAATTGAAGGGCATGGAGAGGAGCAGGATGGATGGACATGTGGATGAACAAAAGGATGGGAGATTGAACGAACAGATTTGCTGATTGGATGTAAATCTTGCCTAATCGGATGACAAAGGCAAATGATTGAAGGATCTATTTGTAGTTGATAAATGGATGGACGAGTTTAACAACAGCTCAATAGGCAAAACATCAAAAGATCTATGAATGAAAACTGTAACATTTTTGTGAATAAGTGGATGGGTGGAGGATTAAGACATTGGGTGGATAAATGCAATGAGTGTTGTTTAGTGGTTGTTGAATAGAATAATAGGTGGATAAATTAATGAATGGAAGAATATATGGATGGATGGATGGATGGACGGATAAGTAAAATATTAGGTGTATGAATGCAACACCTTCTTTTATTGGAATTTCACGTGATGATGTGTATGGATGAATGGAAGGAAGGAGGAATGGATGAATAGGCTATCCACCTTATGTCATTTGAATTATAAATCTGGGTGTTGAATAGAGTGAGAATTGATAGATGGATGGATGGATGGATGGCTATGTGGGTGAATGAATGAAATGCCATGTTTAATCAGAATTAGAAATATGTGTCTGGATGAATGGAACGATAAATAGATAGATGAATGGATGGATGGATGGATGGATGGATATGTGGGTTATGTTGATATGTCAATTTGAATATATTAATACAAGGAATAATGAAAAGTGGATAAATGCAATGCCTTGTTAAATTGAAATTACAAATATGGGTGTGGATGAAGGGAATTATAGATCGATAAATGGATGAATAGAAGGATGGATGGATGGATGGATGGATGGATGGATGGATATGTGGCTGTATGAATATATTGATATACAGTATGGAATAATGTAAGGAACGGTAAATGGATGTATGTATGGAAGGATTGCTGGATCAGTGGATGGGTGGATGCATGGACAGCTTGGATGGACATATCAGTTGAGGATATGGTGACTTTTGGACAGATGGATGAATAAAATATACATTTATGATTAAAGAAGATGGATGGAAAGGTTTAATCATGGATAGGCAAAATCATTCAGTCTGTGACTGATTAAGGGATTCACGTTTTTTGTGGCTGGATGACTATATGATTGGATGGACTGTTGGGTGGATGGATGCAATGATAAATAGAATGATGAATGGAAGTCTAGATGGATGAGTGGGTATGTGAGTAGTTTTGGTGCAAAGTGGAATCAACTAGGGAGTTGGGTGAACGAATTAATTTTAGATGAAACCTTGGATTAATGCTATAAGAAATGCATGGATGGATGAATAAATGGACGGATGGATGGAAGGAAGTGTAGATGGATGTACCGGCACTGGGATCGACAGACAGAAGGATGATAGCTAGTGAAGTTAGTCAGATGATGGATGAATAACTGGATGGACAGATGGCTAGATTGCTATATGGATGCTTGGCATAATGACTGGAATATTAAATTGACGGATGACTGGCGGGATAAAACAGATGAATGAACAGGAAGATGGATGGACAGAAGAATGCAGAGTTGGGGCAGATGGATGGATCAAAGAAATGACAACTCTAACCACATTAATGTTTAGATTTGGTTTTTAATATAAACATAAAGCAATATCAAAGCTTAAAAGGTGTGTTATGTGTTATTTAACCTATAACACTTTCATTTATTAATGTCATTTTTATGTTAGCGAATTATTCTTTTTTTTCACAATTTGGCAAATAAATAACTGCCCCTTCTGCTTTTGACCATTAATATTTGCTTCCTGTTAGACATGTCAACACCCTTGCCTAATTACTCATTAAACTAGCCCAAATCCTGCCATTACTTCGTTAAACACTGACAGATAGTTAATATTGGCACGGTAATTGATTAGCACAGACTGCTGGTATGGGTGGCACAGTGGTGTACTGTAGTGGTTAGCACTGTGGTCTTGCACCTTCAGGGTCCGGGTTTGATTCCCGTCTCTATGTGCATGGAGTTTGCATGTTCTCCCCGTGCTTGGTGTGTTTCCTCCAGGTATTCCAGTTTCCTCCCACAATCCAAAGGTTGGGCTAATTGGCGTTCCCAAATTGCTCGTAGTGTTTGAATGGGTGTGTATACAGTATGTGTGTGCCCCGCAATGGATTCGCACCCTGTCCAGGGTGTACCCTCCCTCATGACCCTGAATACTGGATAAAGTGTTCTAGAAGATGTGAGACTGCTGTTATTTGCCCTGCTGTTTTATTGTACGAGGTGAGCAGCTGTCAGGATGAGAATGGCCTCTATCTTGTAGATGCAAAGTCTTACAGCTTCTGTCATCCAACCTTATCACGCACACACACACAGACTCGCTCACTCACTCATACAAACAGTGACAGACACAGTGTGATTGGCACAAAAGACAACATGGCCCTTCATCGCTTTGACACCTCTATATTGGCAGGAACAGATCCAGTTGGTCGGCCATATTGCCGGAGACAAGCCGAGAATGAAATGTTCGCTTGCGCCTTTGACTCAAATTATCAGCCCTGTGTTGGACTGCCAAAGAGCAGATGGGTATCTCCTCTCGACGGGTGTCTTTTTTTTTTTCAGGTCGTTGTTGTAACAAATACACCGCTTGTGTAATTTAAATCCAATGTAACAGAGGTGGCGGTAATATTGACAGACAGAGGAGAACAGCTGTCGTGTACACTGTTAGCATTAAAAAACGGCCTTGAAAACATTTTCAGGACGTGTTTGACACATTTGTTTCCTTTTAAATGTGTATGTGGGACAGGGAAGCTGAATGAGCTAAATAAACTGTTTAAAAAGACACAATGCTTCGAATGGGCTTATCACTCCAGCGCTAGATTAGCATAGAAAATCAAGAAAATTGTGTGTGTGAATGCGTGTACGCTTAGGTTTATGCCAGCACCCTACTGTATATGTAGAGATGATACACTCTGTGTATGTTTTCAATTCACACACAAGCTGCTGAAAACAAACACGAGACTAAACATACTATCAGAGTCAGACATCTGGCACATATTACAGTTTCCACGTTACTCAAAGAAAATGAGACAAGCTACGCTCAAACAACACCTGAGGCTACGTGCCGAGGTGGACAAGTCCTAAATTCATTAGCCCAGTGAAGAGCTCTAGTCTCGAGTCATGTCTGCTTTGAAAGCCAATTAAAAGAAGTTTGAAAGGAAATAACTGTCAAAATGTAACTCTCTGGTTATGAAGTATTACAGTATGTTTGCCTTTAGCTAACGTTTCACAGCGATAAGCCGCAGTGTTCTCTCATTATGTAAGAGTGTCATTCCAGTCTCACAAGCGTCTTAATTTTCAGTTGATGACTCGATGTGTGTCGTGCTAGAGTTTGCGTTATGTAACCCTGAGCTGAATTTCCAACAAGATCCGACTTCTAACATCGACACACAATCTAATTTACAGTATTAGAGCAGTAAAAATATTCCACATAGACTGCATTCTTTGCTTGTGCATGTTATAGCCTTAAGTTGCTTTTGTGTATGGAGAAGAATGCAGTATGAAAAGGTTTTCTTCCAACAGTAACAAGAAAATGTCCATGCTAGATGATCTGATTTTCCCAGGTACCTGGATTGATAATTTGTCCAGTTGAAGGAATGCTGCACATGACAGACTACTAGGTATTATAGAATGTTGGAGATATTCAGTAACAGTGCAAACTAAGTAAATTCATATTTTATCATCCATGTTAAGGTAAACACCACTCTGTTTTATCGTAATTTACTGCATATCCAAGTAAACTGGATAAAACAGGAAAAAAAAAACAGGCCTAACAGTAGCCTTGTGGGATGCCATATTGCATTTTTTAAATGCCTGAACAATTATCTTTAACGATAATGAAGCAGTATTTCTAAACCGACCATGTTTTCATTTTGTGTCTATTAATATATGAGGTCTTTGAAGTGATATAATGATTTTCATGAGTTGTTACGCTCTGGCCACTAGCGACTAAGATTTGTCCAGGTTGTATCCTGCCTCTAAGTCTCCTGGGATGGCTCCTGGCCTCCTACAACCCTGTGTACAAGATAAATCGATATAGACGACGATAACACAGACCAAACAGACCATTCGGAACACATTTTCAAAAGATTTCACAAGGCATTTTCACCTGGGTGCACTACCATTAGATGTCACTTAGGGACATTATAAGTTAAAGTCAAAGATAAAGCTGAATAAGGAATTTTACAGAACGTTTGATGGGTTTGTGACACCTGTATCACAGTGGGTTCTTATGATCTACTGTATGCTTATGGCTTAATATATTATAAGCTGGTTTTATATCATTATTTTTACATCATTCCTAGGAAAGAACTGCAGTTGTTGAGAACAGAACAATAACAGGATCCACATAATCTTGTTCTCTTCCATACAGTTTGAACTTAGCTCAGGGAGTAGAATGATATCGAATTGTGGAACAAAGTGATTCTACTTGTCCAAAATAGTGGTCTGTTGTAATAGTAGAGCATTCACTTGTATGGTGGCCTTTGGTTCATATTTATACATTGAGTCTCCTAGACTTTATTGTAGCTTCAATTCAAAGCTAACAAAGCAAAATGAATATAAAATGAAAATGAAGCTGATGATTAGAGAAATAAAAGTCCAATCCTATGAGGCTTACGAATCCTTCACTGACCCACATTCATGACCTGCGTTTATTTTAATATCCAGGAAACCTCAGCTTCCTCATGCATCCTGCTATCGATGCCCCAACTACATGTTTTTCCTTTCAGCGCTATATGAGATGCAGCCTCCACCGGCCAACTTACTGCCTGACTATCTCTTTCTAGCATCTCCTCCTCTTTTGTTTTTGCCCTTGAAAGCGCATTCTTCCTTCCATCCCCTGAGCCTTAAAGGCAGAGATTTATAAGAGCTGGCATGGGATACAGAGAGGCCAAATATGAGCAATAATCTTAGCAGCTTTAATATCTGTTGCTTGAAGAGTGCATGCGTAATGAGCATGCAAGAGTTGCCACCACAATGTGATAAAGCTGCAATGTCACCCCGGAGTAGCACGCTGCAGCCAGCCAAGGAGCTCGCCCACTTTATCATGTTCATAAAGCACAACAAGGCCTGAATTATGAATTAAAGAGTTGTTAGGGCAGTGCCGGGTGCCGTAATTTATGCTCAGCTCAAACAATGGAGTGTTTACTTTAGCAGGCGAAGACTTCAAGTGCACAGTTTATCAAGGCACAATAGAATGGGAAAGTAAACAGATTAGACACTGATTAAGTGCTAGTCAAGCACTGCAAGGAGTTTGTTCTCAGATTCGGGTATTAGGATTTATAGCCGAGGACTTGAGTACCGGGAGTCGATGCTGATTGACTTTGCTGCATTTGTGAAAAGTTGCTGAGTGTGTTAGAGTGGCATGGAGTTTTCAAATGCATTATGCATTATGCATTCCATTCTGTCGCCAGTCAGACTCGTTTAAGGCAGATTAAAATCGTTATATGCTGAATATATGCTGGCCTGGTAAAACCATAGGAGTGTGAGACTATCCCCGGATTTACTCCAAGAAGGTTGACTATGGTAAGCTATACCTAAACATACACCATAATTTATTATGCTATTATTCTAATACTTCAGACATTACCCTACGACTTTATAAAGCTCCAAGTGGGTACTATGGCATTATATATATAAAACATGGTATATTTGCACATATTGATTCATACAGTACTACTGGTATAGTGCAGTAGACGCAGTACCATATTACTTTATGTAATATTAAGTTCAGGCTTTATTCATCACAGATACGTTAATGCACAGTGAAATCCTTTATTTATCGCACGTCCCAGCTTTGTTAGTAGGCAGGGGTCCGAGCTTAGGATCAGTGCTTATATGGCCTTGCTCAAGGCCCCAGCAGCAGCCTGGTGAAGTTGGGGATTGAACTCAGAGCTTTAACAAGTTGAGCCACCAACACCCCACCATTAAGAGTTCATTTATTCATTCATTTTCTAGACAGCTTACTGTATACAAGGTTGCAGGTAGCCTAAAGTCTATCCTGAGATACTTTGGGCACAAGGCAGGGTACACCCTGGACAGAGTGTCAGTCGCATGGCACAACATCAACACACTTACATACTACAGACAATTTTTGGGAATACCAATTAGCCTAATCTGAATGTTTTTGGATTATGGGAGGAAACTGGATTACCCGGTGGAAACCCACCAAGCACAGGGAAAACATGAACACAAACACCTGGTGGTGTAGTGGTTAGCGCTGTCACCTTGCACCTCTAGGTTCCAGGTTAAATTCTCATCTCGGGGTCTGTGTGCATGGAGTTAGCATGTTCTCATTGTGCTTGGTGGATTTCCTCCAGGTACTCCACTTTCCTCCTACAGTCCAAAGACATGCAAATTAGGCTAACTGGTGTTCCCCATTTGCCCTATAGTGTGCGTATTTGTGTGTGTCCCTTGCAATGGACTGAAACCCCGTCTAGGGTGTAACCTGTCTTATGCCCTATGTCTCGTGGGATAGGCTCCAGGCCTCTGCATACAGGATAGAATGGAATAAATCATGAGTGATATTAGCTAGCTAGGTAAAGTAGCTTAATAGTCTCCTGCCATTAGGGAAGCATTTGCTGTAGAAATTATGATACAATTTCTTGCTAATGATGTAGTTTAGCTAGCTAGCTGAACCAGCTAGTTCTACAATAGTACTGTTAATGTGCCTAACAAGTTACTCTTGAAGAAATTGTTTGTTAAAGTTAAAATAGCCAGAATTTGTAGCATTTAATGTAGAAAATGACATTAAAAGTACAATATGAAAAACAACTCGGTGCTTAAATTCGTGTAGCACACATTTTTTTTTTCGTCTTCCCTGTTTTCTCTATCTCGTTCTTGAAATATTTTACATTTGTCAGAATGTAATAGGGCCATGGGGTAAAAATGAAAAATAATAGAAGAATTAAAAAGACCTTGAATGTAATTGGAGTCTACGAACAAGAGCCAAGCCTTGTACTCTAATGACTTTGACACGGTCTAATTATATATCCACTCATTTGTAGGCACTATCCATTTCCCTTAATATTATATGCCATGATTTTTCTTTTTGAATTTAACCACAGTACGTTTCATGTCTTCTTTTAGTACAGTATTCCTCATTTCTCTCATTCACCTCATCTCACCTTGAGATCTCATCCTCTATTTCTTTTTACACTTCTCTGACCCCCCACCCCCCCAAGAAAATACCATTAGGTCACCCATTAGGGTCAGGCATGACTGAGCCAATTTCATCATCCACCCAAGACCTTTTATTACACTAAAAGTAAAAGTAATGGGCAACGATCTCATCTCACTCTTAGCCAGCTGCCGGGGCAACGGCATGGACATGAGCATGACATGCAAGCTTGTAAACCTGGTCGCTGAAAGATGAGCAGTGATTTATCGAGTATATAAAGTGATGTTGACCTAAACTGTGCTGAAGTGCAGTTCCTAAAATGACCAGTAGGAGCTGAGGCTTTTGTTGTTGTGTCTTGTAGAATGAATAAATGCATGAAGTGGAATGCAAATGATGCGATCGCACATGCTGTTGAGTTAAAAAAAAAAAGTGACAAGAGTAGAAAAAAGCTACATTTTAACAAACACATTCTGTAAATGTGAAATAACACTAATTAAAGGCTGTGAATGCATAAAAACACTTCTGCACAGTTTAGGTAGACGCATCATGGGGATGTGTTGAATTTCAAATCAGAAGAAAACACCAATCCAATTCACTGTCCAATCAACATTCTCATAGGTTAATATTTACATCTGTGGCTACTTTTACAGTATATGAGCATTGGGTTAAGGGTCAAACAGTGGCAGCCCGGCAGTGGTGGGGCTTGAACCCTCAAACCTCAGGTCAGCAATCCAGAGCCTCAACCACCTGAGCCTTTTATACTCAACATAACCCTGTTGATTACTAAAACTTTGTGGATGAATGGGACATTGACTTTTGCTAATTTAGCATTATTTAGCACCAATATGTGTGCATGGAGTTTGCATGTTCTCCCCGTGCTAGCTGGGTTTCCTCTGGGTACTCTGGTTTCCTCCCACAGTCCAAAGACATGCAGATTAGGCTTATTGGCGTGTAATGGATTGACACCCTTTCCAGTGTGTACCCCGCATAAGTCTCCTGGGATAGGCTCTAGGCCCCTGTGATCCCTGAATACAGGATAAAGCGGTATAGATGATGAATGATGAATGAATAAATAATATTAAAGGAGTGGTGTAGTATAGAAGAAATAAACATTTTAAGGCAAGACATTTTTGGGAAACAATTAGGAACAGTAAGTCTCCTTTATCATACCACCAACTGTTGATTATTTTCCAACGACTGCACAACACAACTGTATAAACCCTCATTAACTTTTACCACTTAACTGAGGAAAGTGCCAGTGTATCGGTTGACACATTGGAAAAGTCATGAGTTTGAACCTCGCGACCACCAAGGTGTCATGTTGGGCCCGTTTTCCCTGAACTACTCATGTGTATAAATGAAATATGTCGCTCTGAATAAGATCTCCTGTCAAATGGCATAAACATAACAAAGCACATGGGTTTATAATGCTTTCATGCTGCTTAATAGAAAGTATTTATAATTCAGAAGCATGTCATCAAATGAGTATTAGGTAAAAAAAAAAAGAAGAAAAAAAACCTTGACAAGCAGATAGAGAGAGAGATTGTTTTGTCCATCCGGTTTCATACTCACAGTTAAAAAAAACAACAACAACCAAACAAAAACAACACTTTTCTCTCCCCCAACATCTCATTGCCGAGTGTGTTATCAGCGCTGATGAATAAAGACGGCTACGGCGTGGCCTGAAGGTCCTCCCACTGAGTGCAATACATGCTCTGTTTTGCATGCGCAAATTTTATAAAAAATTACACTTGCGTGCCAGTGTGTCAGTCACCGAAATGAACACGCTAATTAAATGTGGTTTCACTTTTATTATATCAAGATAGCAGAGAGCTGATAGCGGATCCCAAGAGCTGTGACCTCGCATATTATCAACCGAAATACAGATTGAAGTTGAAAAAAAAAAAGAAACAACAACAGGTGATTTAATGGATTTAAAAAAAAAAAAAAAAAAGAACCCAGAGAGGCGAGAGGGAAACAGGTGGCATGCTAGAAATGCTTATTTTCCCAGGAGGTACTGTACTCAGTTTAGCATTCAGAGAATTCACAGTAAATTAAAAATATCTTCTTTTTTTTTAGTCAGCAATCACCGCTCATGCAGAAACAGCAGCGCTTAATTGCTAAACTGAGTGGAATAACGATCTGAATGAAGCGGATATAAATTTTCTGGTTAGAGTCCAAATAGACGATGTAAACTTTTACATCTGTTTTCTGCATTATTTCATAAATTTATGGAATTTGCACTGGAAGAAATATCATCAAACCAGCATATGCAGTAAATCATTACACATTGTATACTGTAACTGTGAAAGCAAATGATTAACTGATCACCATCGTTTTCTTAAACTGAAACCCTTGCACAAGGTGTACAATTGTGTTGACTAGACAGTACGCAATGTTTTGGTTCATGCATAAGCACAGCACAGTGGATTAAAAATGACAACTGCATGGCCTTAGGGCAAACGTTTGCATGGGGGTAAAAGGGTCCCGGCTTTTAAGTTAAGTTCAGGCTTTATTCATTACGTATACATTACTGAACAGTGAAATTCTTTATTCTTCGCATATCCCAGCTTCTTGTAAGTCGACTGGGGCATGAGCACCATGGCCATGGGTCAGCCATTATACAGGACCTTGGAGCAGACAGGGTTAAGGGCCTTGCTCAAGGGCCCAACAGTGTCAATCTCGTGTTACTGATCAGGAGGGGCTCAAACCGCCGACCTCCTGATCAGTAACACGCCAGTTAAACCAGTTAAGGAGGATAGAAGCACAGCAAAGAAATGAACACTAATACTAATCATGTTTATCCATGACATTTATAAATTAAGCTGTTTTAGAAGCTTAATCAATTTTATATGTGGTCAATTGAAGAGTGGAACAACTAATCCTTCTAAATAGACATCTCCAACCTGCGGAAGAGCTGTGTCTGTCTGTGGGAACTGTAGACACGATCATTCATCAAATTACGGGAACTCTGCTTTCATGTCCTGACTTCACTGCAAGCCATATCAACATGTTTGGGCTATAATTGGAATTCCTGGGAGGCCAGCGTTTTAAATTTTTTAGCGAGCAGTCTGATCATGGCTCCGGCATCAAGAGTCCTGGTTTGACTTGAACATCCGGTACAACCTGACTGATTAGAGATAAATGTTACAGCAGCAGGTCTCACAGTAGTGTAAAGACACATCACGGGTTTATATTAATGCAATATTATAATATGCTAGCGTTTCTATGGTAACAACTACCAGAGATTTATGGAAGGAGTCTCATGTGTCAGGGCTTCGTAATAATCAGAGGTTATGCTGAAAAAAAAAAAAAATCCAACATGGGAATAAATGGAATAAAACATTTTGGGACGAGCTGTTCTGAGATGCTTCAGGGTCATAACAGTAACTCTGTTTCATCACACCATGCTGTTGTTGATTATTTCCCTATAACAGCATGCACCCATGTGTTTTACAGTCGACCTATGTACAGTATATGCACTTTCTGACTTGATTTATTTTAACCTAAACACCAAACTCTATACCTTCTAGCACCCCCCCCCCCCCCCCCCCCTTCAAACAGGCTAATTACACCCAGGCACCCGTCACTGTCACGTTTATTACTGAATTTAGTGTCGTCACAGTCCTTCAGGCACTGAAAAAGTTCCTCAATCGTACAAAAAGCCTACACAAAACAACATGCCTCGAGCTAGACGTGTTAGCGCTAATGCACTCTGCAGCATATGCAAAAGGAGAGCAGGAGATGATAATGTGTAATCTTTTTTATTTCACGAAACCGATTAACGGGTCAGAGTAATTGGCACATGTTGGCGCGAGTTAAAGATTCCCAGCATGAGAGGTTGGCGTGTGTTGGAGGAGAGCGGAGGCTTAATAAAATGCTCTTTTTAAATGATTTTGGTTTGAAAATCCTGGCTGGCTTTCTATATCGTTCAGAGGGTTAACTGAGATCAGGACTAGCTACATGGCAAACTTTAAAGAAAAAAATTATGCAGAGATAAAGTTTAAAGTGAAATCTCGACAGTTAGGATCAATCATTTGATTATAAATATAGATACTTTTATTCTTAATTAATATTTTTGCTACATTTCGCCCTTGATGGACTTATCTTTGGTCCATGTCCTAGTGGTCTTTGATGCTTTAAGATTTAATCACTACAGCAGCATGAATACACACACAAGTGCGTGCACATGCACACACACACACACACACACACACACACACACTCTGCTCAGACCATCAGGAGTAAAATCTGCTCTCAGCATTACTACACTTTTATTTGACCTTGACCGTGAACTCACTTCGTCTTGAAAATAAACTTTGCTAAGACTTCAGTCTACAATGATACTAATGATGTGTGAGATAAAATAACACTGCATGATATGACCTCAAATATTTAATATTTATTACTATAAGACTACTCACTCACTCAGTCTCATCTATACCACTTTATCCTGTATACAGAGTCGCAGCGGGCCTGGAGCCTGTCCCAGAAGACTTAGGGCACAAGGCAGGGATAATGGATTGGCAATCCAGTACAGGGCGCACACAAACACACACTACGGGAAATTTGGGAACATTCGTTAGCCTGATCTACATGTCTTTGGACGATGGGAGGAAACTGGAGTCCCCCGAGGAAACCCACCAAGCATGTGGAGAACATATAAATTCCACACACAGACGGAGGAATCAAACTTGGCCAGGCATTGGACATGGACTCTAGAGGTGCAAGGCAACAGTATTAACCATTAAGTCACTGTGCTGCCACTATAAGACTACAATAAAATAAATATATGATTATTAAAACTTCTTTGGTTGATGATACCAGATTTTTCAGTTTCTGAACGTGCTGGCCTGGGATTTTCTTGAATAAGGTTTACAGAGAATAGTCTGTTGCCAGTTCTCTGGACGAAAATGCCTCGTTGTTGCCGGAAGTTAAAGTAGAATAGCCAGACTGATTCAAACTGATAGAAAGGCAACTTTAATAACATCTTGGTACTGTACAACCATGGTGAGCTGAAGAGCATCTCTGAAGCCAAATATGTCAAATCTTGAAGCAGATGGGCTACGGTAGCAGACCACCACACCGGGTTTTGCACATGTCAGCTAAGGACCGAAAACTAAGGCTACAATTGTAATGGCATACTTTTGGCCCCTTAGTACCAGTTGAGTAATGTGTCAATGCCACAGCCTACCCAAGTATTGTTGCTGACTGTCTCTATCCCTTTAGGAGCACAGAATGATGTTGTTTTTGTTGTTCTTGTTCCTTTGGCTTCTCCCGGCAATGTGTCGCCACAGCAGACCATTTGGTCCATACATACTGTACAAGCTTGGCTCACGTTTTATGCTGGATGCCCTTCCTGACACCTGGTGCCATATATTCCTTATGTAAGCGACAAACATGCACCCAGCTATCCACATGATGCAAAAGAAATCATGATTCACCAGATCAGGCCACTTTCTTCTTATGTTCCATGGTCCACCTCTGATGCTCACATGTCCTTTGTAGGAGCATTCAGCGGTGGACTCGAGTCAGCATGGGCACTCTGGCCGGTCTGAGGTTACGCAGCTTCATATGCAACAAACTGCAATGCACTATGTGTTCTCACTATCCAAGCCAGTATTATTATTATTTTTTTAACAATTTTGCTACGGTAGCTCTTCTCTTGGATCAGACCAGATGGCCTGTCCTTTATTAGCATTGGGCGCACATGACCACATCACCAACTGCCCTTTGTATTAGATACTAACCACTGCATAACCAAAAACACTCCACAAGGGGCTAATGCTTGGAATTGCTTTGACCCAGTCATCAAGATTTCACTATTCGGCATTTACCGAGATCATTCAGATCCTTACATCCTTGCAATTTGGCATTTTTTTCTTCTTTTTCTCAGTACACAATTTATATATATATATATATATATATATATATATATATATATATATATATATATATATATAATGATTACTTTGCTTCAACAATGAGTTCTACAGTAGGATGATATGAAACCAACACAACTGATGATAAATCAACAGAAGGGTTATGTTTAGGGTCATTATGTGCATCATTTGCATACTGAAAATTGATTGGCCCTTACATGTTGTGAGGTCATGACTTATCAGCACTACAACTTTAAACTTTAGTTATATTGATCAGTCTTAAATTAAAATCTTTTTTCTCCCCACACCCAAAAACCCAAACTTTGCTAATATGATATTAATACTACAGCTAATTATAATAATTAATATTTATTCCGTTTTGTGAGTGCACTTACAACATCTAAAAGTAAACCGCATGTGCTGAATGCGATTTAGGTGACCGCAGTACTTGTCACATTAATCTGCAACACATGCACTGATCTGAAACGGTCAAACCAACATGAACATGTGCTAATTTATTCAAATTTACACACCATATTCAATTTATGCAGCACATTCTCATTTTACTTTCCCTTCCCGTAATGATTCGTTGCTTCCTAGAGGCCTTTTGTATATTATCAGGCAACTGCATAAGCCTTTGCTTACGACCAACGGTCTAATTACACTCACCGTCCCTGTGTGTGTGTGTGTGTGTGAGAGTGAAATGGGAATTAAATCTGTCTCAAACCACCATTTCTGCTGCCTTGGTTGTCGACTTAAATCCAGTCCTTGTGGAGTTCTCTCCTGGCTGGTGTGTGATTATGGAAAAGGCCTTGGGAGCAGAATACACTCTCAGGGAATGCAGGGAAGCTGTCCATGAAGCTACTAATACGATCTCACCTGCTTTTGCCATTTTGAATGAAACACTTAACCAGGGCCTTGCTCTAGAGGAACTGTCCGTATAAAAAGAGGCCAATAAATAAATCATTGTCCCAGTGGGGCGCAAAGCATCGCTGTATAGAGCTGGATACCATGACAATGGCAGAAAATTTGCAATAAAATACAGAAAGCTCAAGTATACGTAACCCTAATAAAACATATATTATTTATTCATGTTTAATATGTATACATATTTTATGATGAAATATTTTCAGATAAAAAGAAATGAAGAAAATCTCACATTTTGGTCAATTCTCAACTCTGATTGGTCAGTTGTTCTTGACAACAATGCCCTATACAGAAGCCTATAATATTATCATTTCATCCATCTATCTAGGGACCTTTGTAGTCCAACTATGGCCCAGGGAGGCCAATGGTGACATTGAATTATTCCCATTTTTATGACCTCCAGTCAACACTCATTAATTAAACTCACAGTACACTTTAGTTAATTTGGGAACACCAATTAGCCCAATCTGCATGTCTTTGGACTGTGGGAGAAAACCGGAATACCGGGAGGAAATTATAGGAAAATTATTATTATTATTATTATTATTATTATTATTATTATTATTATTATGCCAAAAAATGTTGAGTAGAAGGAAAGTTATGAGCAGTTATGTGCCAGATGCTGATCGGCTTTTAACTCTTTATCCAACAGTGACGCGTACTTATGTTACTGTAGTTCTTTAATAAATATTAAAATGTAAGGTCATTCTAAGGTGGTCCGCGAGGAATAAAACACTCCGCGATGTGCTGTTTTAGAAAAATAATCAACTCTGAGACAGATAAGATCAAAGCAAATACATACCGTGCACATTTGCATATTCATAACATTAGGATTTTCAACCAATATCAAAATGTTGGTAATTCTTTGATTTGATGCTTTTGTTCATGTCTTTATTTACAGTAGTGTTTGATAAAGCATTACATTTCTCAACAGAATAAACATTTGTTCAGAAACAACGAATCTATTCTACTTCTACGTGCACATGTTCCTGTTTGCACCATTTCATTTTACATAATCTGTTCCTATCGGAATGACGAGCCGCTAACATATTGCGTTGTGTGTAGTTATTACAATAAGCAATTTGTATTTCCTGTGTAAAATCTTTTAGTTCCCACATTACGCTCGAGCGCACTAACTAGACTTCAAGCTTGGGTTTGTGTCGAGATGTTCAGAACGCTTTCAAGTTAGGATTATTGCCTCGGGGTGTGCGCGCGCTCTCTCTCTCTCTCTACTTGGCTCAACTATATTATCTTTTGTGAAGCAAATACTACTGTACAGCACTTATTAACAATTCATAATGCATAAGACACTAAAACAATTATTCCTGCATCAACATATTTAAAGTAAGGGCAGAATTTCAATAAATAACTTGAACAAAAATAAATAATGGAATGTAAATAATATGTTTATTTTAAGATCATTAAATAGAAATAGTGAAGGTGCGTTTACAAGCTTATTTTATGGCAGTAAAAGACAAAGTGATATTAAAAAGTAAGAGATACACAAGGTCATGTGTAATGCATTACATTAACATAAACAATCATAAAACTTACGATGCCTTACCAATTTTTTTTTATATTATTATATTTATTTATAATAATTAAATAAGTAAACAAATATTTATTATGATTTATTACAAATTAAATATATATATATATATATATATATATATATATATATATATAATTTTTCATATTTCATAATTTTTCATTTTCATATTCTTTCATTTTTAAGTATACAAAAGGAGGTGTTCACCTGCTTAAAAAGTTTTCTTTTTTTTTTTATTCCTTTTAATATGAATCAGGACTTTTTAAATTTATTTATAAATTCTTTTTTTTCCTGATTGTAAGACAAATCCAGTGAAATAAAGGAATAAAAAGAAATCTGAACAAGTCAGACTGCACATTCGATATTGATAATAAAAAAGCAGCTTTTGTGTAAGTTGTTAAAGTTGAAAAAAAAAACAACAACAACAACAACCAAAAAGTAAAGGGGAAAAAAGATCATCATATGTCAGAATTTTTTTTTTTTTATATTGCAGCTAAAAAAAAAGAGAAAACAAGAATGAAAGGAATAATAGAGAAAAAGAAAAACCTCTCTGTATTTGTTGTCAGCTGTGCCAAAGAGAGCTCATTGTGAAAAGTGTTATTTCATTTTGGAAGCGAGAGTGCTATTTGGCAGGCTCTTATTTTTTTGTCATCTTTTTGCTGTAAGAAAGCCCGTGTGCCTGAGCGCAAATCGAGCACCGCGGCTCGTCCACGTCCTCATGCTGTTCGGGGTTCAGATTGGACCAGACCCACACAGGGACACGAGTCATCATTGCTTGATGGATGACACTCATTCCTGATGTTCTGTCCTTTTTTGTGGACTCTGTATAGGGCAAGGCGAGCACTGTTCAAGGGAAATGACGCTGGATTACAGGTCATGACAATAACGGTCAGTCATTCATCAAGCACGAGTGGAGCTTTGGAAAATAAAATTTCCGCCTGTGTGTTTTTTTTTTTTTTTTTTTAAAGCTGCAGAAGGCGTAAAGGTTGGGATTTAAAAACCAAACAACAACAAAAAAAATTTTATGGAAATTCAATTTGTTTCTGAATGAAAATGTCTGGAATCAGATGTTAATGTTATAAAAACATATAAACCATCAAACAGTGCATCAGATATCGCTAGAGGGTCAAAACCAAAATGGTGGACCGGGTTGAAAAAAAAAAAAAAGTGCGCCTTCTTCATAAGAACGCGTCAGACCATTCAGCTCACCAAATGGTGAAACTTGCGGGCGACTTGGGGCACGAAATCCTGCCTCATCCATCCTACTACCCCGACCTCGCATCCAGTGACCTCTTCCTCTTCCATCACTTCGGGAAACCACTTTGTGGCAGGCATTTGATGATGACAAGGCCAAAAAGAGGGCTTCTTCGAAGACGGTCTCCACCAACTCATCCAACGTTCGGAGAACAATTTCATGACAGCCTCTCATAAAGAAATCAATGAGGCTAAATTTGTACAATTTGAAAACCAAACAAACAAAAATGATAATTGCCAGAAACATGTGCGAAAGAACAAACTATCTAAGTACTGTATCTCATTCTATCTCAATTATTGAACATCTCATTACAGTGACACTTGTAGGACAGTCGGAATATCTTAGGCAGCGAGTGAGCCGTCTGGTCTCAAAGTTGATGTGGTGAAAGCAGGAACTTGTATCCATATATATCCAAATTGTGATATACAGTAGAGACAACTGTGTTAGAGCTCAGTGGTTAAGGCATTGGACAACGGTTCGGAAGATCCCAGGTTCAAACCCCACAACCACCAAGTTACCACTGTTGGGCCCTTGAGCAAGGCCCTTAACCCTCAACTGCTCAGATGTGTAATGAGATAAAAATGTAAGTCGCTCTGGATAAGAGCGTCTGCCAAAAATGCCTAAATGTAAATGTAATGCAAGGAAGGACAACCAGTGACATTGATGCACAAGAAGGGGAGCCAGCAGAGTCCTGGGATACTGTCCAGAGAGATTCCCAGATCTCAGCTTGAGGGAGTACAGTTAACAAGTCTGCTTCATGGAAGCTCCAATGCACAACTTACACACACACACTTTTAGCGATCTGTGTAAATGGCTTAGTCCACAAGACTACACAATTAGAGAGGTGGATTAAATCATGTAATGTATACTGTAAGATATATAAGGCTAAGACTACTCAAGTGAAAAAAAGGAGGGTTAAACATCATGACATCGCACTGTGGCCTACATCCGGTCCTCCTGACAAACATCTCCAAACAATGCGACAGAGTGCATTCTCTAATCTCACCACATTAATCTTCCTCCACACTGAAACTCCGGTTATTAATAAACCCAAACAAAACAAGCAAAAGTGTCAGGCTTTCTAATGAGAACGCAGTGCTTCGGCGATGCCGGTGCGATCTGTTCAAATAAAAAGCAGAAAGAGCTGTGATCTGTTAAAATGAGAAACGAAAGTGTGACAGATATGTGTGTGGCTGCGTGTGCCTGTGTGTGTGTGTGTGTGTGTGTGTTTGTTTGTGTGTCTAGACCAAGGTTGAAGACTGACTGGAAATAACTCGATAGCTATTATCAGCGCGTGTGTCGGTGAAGACGGCCCGTCTGAGACAAAAACTAATGTACCAGGGTCAGTTTCACTTTCTATGATGATTTAAGTGACAAAGTGATGCGTGACATACTGTAAGTCCCGAGGACCTCAGGAACCATTGTCGGTGTTTATATCATGGCGGCTGCTTTTAATTAGTGTAATAGTATATTATATCATCTGAGAAGCTGTCTGCGCTAATCTTTGACGGTGTTGTGCAGCATTTCTTTTGCTTAAGTATTCCCTAATACGATTACATGGCTTGCTTAATTCCCTGGGATTCTTTAAGAAATAGTCATCTGAATTCAACTTTAAATACCTTTGGATTCCGAAATCCTAATCAATTTTCATTCTTGGCATTATATTTTTTATTACGAACAGTGAATAGCTCAAAACATTACAACTTTAAAAAAAAAAAAAGAAAAAGAGGAATGAGGTGCTTTAACTTTCGCTCTGCTTCATGTCTCATGCACGATTCAGCATCCGTTTATGTTCTAGTGACTACATTCAGAGTTTCATGGCCGTGCTTTATCTGGTCCATAATGACCGAGCTACTTCTAATCCGCACTTGTTTATTCAAAGACGGTTCATTTAAAGCTGCCTATATTAGCATTATTACTAGCTTAGGCTAGCTCATGTAAATAACCTTGAGTTAGTCTTTGTACTGATGCCTTTTAAAACTACCATATTTTCAGTGAAAAAAAAAAAAGACGATGAAATATAAACGATTTTGCCACTGAGTTGTACTTTGTCCCTGGCTAAAAAGGCGCAGTTGAAAAACATTTCATAGTTTGGATTTCTAAGAGAAAATTGTTTGGCATAAAAAAGTATTTTCTATTAAGTTCATATCTGTGTTATTATAAATCTACAGTATTTGTAAGTTAATAACGATGCTTCAAGTGCATGAAATGATTACAGTGTAACTTTGCATGTGGTAGTGCTAAGATATACAGTATTTATATATTTTTTATATTAAAGATCATTTATACCTAATAACAGACTGAAATTATAAAGCAACTGTAGAATTTATTAACAACTACTGTATAAAAACAAATAAACCGTCACCTAATTACAAACAGAATAACTTCCTCATTATATTGGACTGAACTTTAAAGTATTTGTTGGCACTTAATTAACCAAGTTAATTACAAAGACTACAAAAAGTCACATATAAATTATGACAATTAATTTGTAAATTTTGGATGTAGTATATTTTTTCAATAAATAAATGAATAAATAAAGAGAGAAATGAAGTAAAAGAATATTAATGTGTTTGCAATGCAATGTTATTAATGTTCTATACCCGTTAATAAATCAAATCGGATTCAAAAAGGATTCGTAGGTGATTATAAAACATAAATAGTGATTTGTAATAATTATGCTTCACATCACATAGTGTTATCAGAAACAAGGAGAACATATATACATATGTATGTACAAGTATACATGTTACTGAGTAATTACATTTTTCATTTTAATCCTATAACTTCAATTTATTGCAAATTCTTGTATTTTTTGTATACTTTTAATATGTAGTATAATTATATTTTACGCCTATATTAAAAAAATTATTATATTTAAAATAACTTCTTTTTATATTATTAGAATTACATTTTTCTATGTTTAGATTACATATACAGTTATGGTCATATAGGAATTTCACAGCATGGACGTGCTGTGGATGGTTGTGTATGTGACAAATTTTAATTTGAGTTTTAAGCTATTAATAAGTTACTTACAGATACTAGTATACAACATTACTGTATCGGACAACCATATTATTTGTATTTCATTCCATATTTAAAATTGCAAAAATTGTTTCATGGTTATCTTACGATGCATTATAAATGCATTTAATATACAGTTTCAGAGTTTAAAAGTTTAATAGTTTAACAGTTTATTGCTTAATAAAACATTTCCTGCAGGGGTTGTTAAATGGACTACTCTCTACCCTGCGACACTTTTGTCGGCCACCGCTTGGGTTCAAGACCTGGCCCGCATCAGTTACATGCAAATTTTGTAATGCGCTTTAACCGGTTAACCCGAGTTAACCTTGAAAATGAGCCGCAAAAACTAGTAACGAAAGGAAACATACCAAATACTGAATTAAGAATATGATTAATCATAATATCATTCGTCTGGGGGGAAAAGTGGTCTAGCGTGAATAAAACTAGCCGTTTCTTTAACAGCTGTTTAACTTGTCCCTGATTCATAGCCTCCTTTACTTCTATAAACTAGCATGGTTCCCAGGAATAATCACAGCCGCATCCGTGCCAGTATCCAGCGCATAAATGTCGAAACCGTACGACACAGTGAATAAATCCCAGTGCCGGATCTGAGCCAAAGCCAGACAGAAAGCCTCAGCGTGTAAGATTGTAGAGGTCTCACATCACACGCAACATTCGTCTTGATTATCCGAGAGACTGGAATGGCTTTTTAAAGGCTTAACAGTGCTGGGATTAAGTCGTACACATAACATTTAGGACTATGCTTTAATTCACAGAGCATCAATTCACGGTTTCTTCTTGTATCTATATCTCAATCTTATATTAAGAAAATGTAGTTAAATTTAATTACATCCAAGATCTTTTTTCTATTTGCTAAGATATCACTTGCAGTTAGTTTCCTTTAACTGAACATATTTACTGATTCTTACTGTGGCCCAGAAGGGCAAATCATCTTTCCCGTATATGTGTATGTTTTTTCCCTTATAAATGTATTTTTTTCCCTTGTAAATGTGTGAGACCTGTCTTTCTCCTGTATTTTGCAAGCTAAATGCTAATGCGCAAAGGACTATGGGAGTGAGGTCAAAAGGTAACTGAAGACGGAACCTTATCAGTGTTACGCGTTAAAATGCCCCCCGCCCTCGGATTGTCCCCCTACATAATCTCTATCAAATAATATATTAGAACATAAATTCGTAGGTTTATGATTTACAAATCACAAATTACACCTAAAATAAGAAATATAATAAAAATCCGTGGCAGGGGGTGGGGGGTGTTGTCCGTGTTGGCCTCGAAATCCCAAAATGCCTTGCGCATTAGCTTTAGCTTTTAGCTTGCAAAATACGGGAGAAAGAGAGTTCTCACACAGAAAAAAAGTAGTTGTGCACAAACAGGAAAAAGCACACATTTACAAGGGAAAAAAACAATAATGGGGGAAAAAACATACACATATACGGGAAAGATGATTTGCCCTTCTGGGCCACCGTAGATTTCGTCAATGTTACACATAATTAATATATCACAATTATTAAGCTACAACTTCATGAAACAACTTCCTGTAGTTTAAATAATTGATCCTGAATAAGCATTTTATACCTTTATAGATGTTTCTCTATGTAGCCCTATGAACATTTGTAAGAGACAGTAACTATTTTGCTGACATTTCTTATGTTGTATTAATTCTGCAGTAATTAAAATTCTCATGTTTAGACATTCTCCAAAAAAAAATATATATATATTATGTCGTTTGTGCTTTTCTCATTTTTGTTTTGCCTGAGGTTTAAACAAGCAATTTTAAGCAACTCTATTGTCACCTCATATAGAGCGCTGCTCAACTCTGCTCAGTTCTTCCCCATTCTGCTGTTCTCTGGGCGTCCATTAAAGAGCTACAGTAAATGAGTAGCTACATACTGTATTACTGCCTAACCTAGATTTCCTTGGCTCCTAAGAGGAACTACTGTAGGTTACCAGTTATGGAGGACCTAGACTTCTTCAGCTTTTCATTTTTACGTCGCTAAATACGTCGCAAATGTCATAGTGATTTAAAAGTGATTAAATGATCTAACACGTTTTTTCCCTTTTTATGTTCAGCAGAAATGCAGATGGGAACAGAATGTGGGAAATGCTTGTTAAGGTCACAGACATCAATGTTCCTGGTCCCTGGTTTTAGATTGAATTGAAAAATGCACTTCCACAAAGGGGTGTTCATTTAAAGCTACAGACACTGAACCCGCGTGCTCGGAAAAGGAGTGAAATAAAGAAAACTAAGCAGCCAGAACACGGAATCCGACCTTTAAACGAATCTCTTGCCGCTTACCGGAAGGTCATCTGGAACACTTGACCCAGGTTGACTTCTTGTGTCTTGTTGTTGTAGCCGTGCAGCATTTCATTGAAGAGTGTGTCGTTGAAGCGAGAGTCCTGTTTAGGACACTTGGGTCCTTCGCAGTTATCAGCCAGGAGAAGGCAGGAGCGTCCATCTGCTGCCAGCTTGTATTCCTGCACACACCTGAGTACACATACACACACACAAAAAAAAGCCAAATGCCTTGGTGAGTAGGGACCTTCTGGCACACTGAAGGAGAACAGCGCAGTATGGGACTACAGATAAGATGTAATTTTGAATGTAGCTGCGAGCGCTGACTGTCGTGACTGAGCACGAAATGAAAGGAGCTTTTTTAGAGAACTCGGCAGAATTTGGAAAGTTCTCATTTCTCAGGATGTAATAAACACAATCATTGGGGGTGGATTTATACCAGGACTTAAAGAGCTGTGCGGGTCTCAAGGGCTTAAGTCTTCTGTGTGGTTATGTTTTCTTTTTGTTTGGATATTAGTTTTGAGTAGGAGAATGGAAATTCAGCGGGGTTTGTTTATCTACTGCTTTAAATGGATGAATCATATAGTGCAGGAACACTGTGCTTTAATACTGTATAAGGGTTGACCTACTGCCATGGGGTGATTATTTTCCTCCACTCACTCCAGGCTTTTAGACTGACTATAGGTGCGAGTACATGCTTTTCAGTCCTTGTTTATCCAGACTACAGTCCTACAGTAATAGTCAGAACAGGAACTATCGATAGTATAGATACTGAAATCGATACCGTAATGAGTAGCCTATTCGCTTTTCAATTTGGGATGCCATGAAAAATGCTGTCCAGCTCTGTTTATGTTTCCTGTATAATGTATAGTGGCTATAAAATAAAAAAGAATGTTTATTGGCGTGGTAATGTACATTACACTGAGCGTATATCTTAGCATTTAAAATATTCCTGAATCTACGTAGGTAAAGTTTTTATTTTAATTAAGTTTACAGCAAATCGAATCAAAGATTATTATATTTAGCTGAACGTTACAACAATTTTTTTGTTGTTTTACTGGCAGATGATTTTGTTTCTTTTAAAAAATATATACATAATATATATAAAGTGCCTGGAAAAAAAGTATTCGTACCCCTTGAAACCATGAAGAACCACATTTTGTCATGTTACAACCGCTAACGTAAATGTATTTACAGTACTGGGATTTCATTTGATACACCAACACAAAGTGGGACACAACTGTAAAATGGAAGGAAAATGATAAATGATTTTCAATATTTTTTACAAATAAAAATCTGAAAAACGTGGTATGTCTTCATATTCAGCTCCCTTTACTCTGATCCCTCTAACTAAAAATCCACTAGAACCGATTGCCTTCAGGAGTCACATAATTAGTGAATAGAGTCCACCTGTGTGTAATTTAATTTTAGTATAAATACAGCTGTTCAGTGAAGCCCTTAGAGGTTTGTTAGAGAACATTAGTGAACAAACAGCATCATGAAGCTCCAAGAAACACACCAGACAGATCAGGGATAAAGTTGTGGAGAAGTTTAAAATTTGGTTAGGATATAAAAAAATATCCCAAGCTTTGACAATCTAATGGAGCGCTGTTTAATCGATCATCTGAAAATGGAAAGAGTATGGCACAACTGCAAACCTACCAAGACATGGCCGTCCACCTAAATCTGAGGCCAAAGCAAGGAGAGCATTAATCGGAGAAGCAGCCAAGAGGCTCATGGGAAATTGGGGAGGAGGTGCAGAGATCCACAGCTTAGGTGGGAGAATCTGTCCAAAGGACAACTTTTAGTCGTGGCTGCCACAAATCTGGCCTTTATGGAAGAGTGACAAGAAGAAAGCCGTTAAGCCATAAGTAGTCCCGTTTGTAGTCTGCGACAAGTAGGGATGCTTTACTTTAGCAGGGACGGGATGGATAAAGCCAAATATAAGACAATTTTAGAGGAAAAAAGACATGAGACTTCACCCTCCAGCAGGACATCAACCTTAAACATACTTCCCAAACCACAGTGAAATGGTGTAGATCAAAGCATACTCGTGTTAGAACGGTCCAGACCTAAATCCAATTAGGAATCTGTGGCAAGACTTGACAATTGCATTTAATTTAATCTGACTGAGCTTAAGCTACTTTGCAAAGAAGAATAGGAAAAAAAAAATACTGTCTAAATGTGCAAAGCTGGTAGAGACTTAAGGCAAAAGACAGTGAAAGGTGGTTGTAGAAAGTATTGACTGGGAGGTGAGGAATGTGATGTCAAGGTCTTTTTGGTCGAAAAAGGTTAGCTTCAATAAAAGAAAATGAAAAATAATACAAGATTACATCATAATGCAGATATTTCAAAGCACCAGCAGTGTTATGTGATATCAGATGTTGGTTTTTACCAGTATACAGTAAGTACGTACATGTCTGTGTTATTGGGACGTTACTGATACCAGTATTGGCACTCAGGTCTTCCTACTTTGGATTGTTCATATCAAAGCTTTGCAAAATACTTGCAAACTCTAGATTTTTCCTATGAGGATGATCGATGTGTACTCGTATGTACTTGTTTTTGATGCCAGGGAAGATTTACAGTTCAGAAGTGAAACTACATTCACCGGGTGTCTGGGTGTTCTCACCCGCAGAACATGAGCACGTTGTTGGAGGTGGGATCGTCCGGCAGGGGCACAAGCTGCTGAAGACACAGTTGCTCACAGCCACCGTTGAACCCATCCGAACAGTCTGTACCCATGGAGTAGTCATAGCAACCGGATCCGTCCTTCATAGGCCGCAAGCCTTCGGGACACTGTGCAGGAATCAGAAAGACACAAAGGAAAAGACAGTGAGCAACCATGAAAGGAGCAAAGGGTTGATATGTCTGTCTGAGGATATACAGTGCCATCAGGATGTTATTATAAGATAAACAAGACTAATAATGGGGTTCATACAGAAAAAAAAAAAATTCTATAAACATTTTGTGTATATAACTGAAAATAACTTACAGTACATATAAAGTTCCTTTTCTTTCCCCTCTAAAAACATATATCATGATAATAGACCTGCCTGAAATGGCTAAAATGACATGCCTTAAAAGGAATAAATAAACGCTTTCAGTCTGCAGAAACCAAATATGATTGTCTAGACACCATAAAATCAGTTTGTTATTCATCACCATGGAGGTAAATCAAAAAGCTTTCAACACACACACAATAAAAGCAAATGTGTATTGTGCTAAAATGTATATTTTTATTTATTTTTCAAAATAACTATAATAAAAAAACAAAGTTTCTGGAACAGTTTAAAATGTCCAGGACACACGCAGAGAGATAGAAAGAGCAGAGCCTATGATTTACTGTAGTTATGCAGCATTTCTATATGATCGAGAAATAAAAATACAAATTCTCTAAACTTTGAGAAATTTGTCTATTCTCACTCACTCACTCACTCATCGTCGTCTATACCACTTTATTCTGTATTCGGGGCCTGGAGGCTATCCCAGGAGACTTAGGGCACAAGGCGGGGTACAGCCTGGACAGGGTGCCAATCCACCGAAAGGGAGCACACACACACAGACACACACTACGGACAATTTCAGGAACAGCAATTAGCCTAAGCTTCATGTCTTTGGACTGTAGGAGGAAACTGGCGTACCCAGAGAAAACCCACCAAGCACGGGGAGAACATGCAAACTCCATGCACACAGAGACGGGATTCAAACCTGGCCGGGAATCGAACCCGGACCCTGGAGGTGCAAGGCGATAGTGCTAATCTAAAATCTATTGTACTGTAGTAGTGGATTGCAAAATACAAAATACTAATACTACTACTAGAACCTTGTTTTAAATTAAGAAATAGATATTTCTGAACAAAATTATAAATGAAGGAACAAAGTGTAGTAGATGAGTGCTCATATGTTCATATGACCTGGATGTAAAACTAATCTACTGAATCATTCCATGAAACATTTACTAATTTATCTACATTTAGCAGCACAACTTGGTCTTTTACCAGGTTATGAAATGCCACCAGAAGCATCGTGATTAAAAGCTTCGGAGTGTCTTTTTCTGACTCCAGTCTACTGGCTTCAGCTATGAATTGACACCTCTGGGATCTTGTGATTTTCCAGCACATCTAAAAGTACTCACGCGTTGTTGCCACTTTTCCCTCCAAACTTTTAAGACTGTTAATTAACAAGGCAAGGCGTCTACTAGCTGCGGCGGGTAAACATCACCTGAGAAGAAGATTCTGACGCATGAGCGCTTACAATTAACAGAGTTAAACAGGATAAGATGCACGCTGTAGAGATAAAATATGCCGAACAGAAACGCTTGATTTAAACTTAGAACTGTCTATACGGTTATTTCGTGTCTAAATGTGCTGACTGTTTTATCCATCGAAAGCATAATATCGAGCAGGTCATGTTTGGAGTCTGTAATTGCTGACTTGATACTCTTCAGTATTTAGACATAAATCCAGAACCATTAACAGATCTTTAGTTCTTACTCTTACTCTAAGATATACATTTAAGCACAAATTAATTGCAGAAGCTACAGTAGAGTCTACAACAGATACAACAGCTTCTTTTTATACAAGAACTTCACAAGGAACCAGGTTTTGCGAGTAACTATTGTGTTACCCGAGCCTGAAATGTTATGCATTAATTTTTCTTAAGGACGTCTGGGATAACTAATTGGTCCAGATTGTTAAGGAGCCCCCAAAGAGCATCTCGCAAACAGCGAGTCATTTGTGTCTCAATGTGTTTAATCTCTGCTTGGTTCCTTCAGGTAATCATATTCCACCCGGTTCTCCCTGAAGCATCTCCGCGTTATTATACACGGGTGTCCTGATAGCAAATAAAACACAGACAAACGAAATGACGGCCGAGGCACTCGGCAGTCTGCAGCCTTCATGGGCAATTACACATTCATCACCTGATTTCCCTCCGAAGAGCCAAGTCAACGATGGGAATGAGTTATGAGCCATTATGTTCATGCCGCGTTGGAACGCAAGCATATTTTCACGCTCAGGTGGTAATATACTGCACTTGGTGTCAACACATAAATATGAATTGGTGGAAAGAAAATTACATTTTGCAAAACAAAAAAAAAAACATGCAAAATAAACAATTACACAAAGAAAAAGAAAGCAAGAATCAGGTTTCAATTCAAGTCCTATTAATTTCACTATTACTTTTTCTGGATGAGCTGCACAGCAACATACTGTAGGCAAAGGAAAGAAAGAATACACTTCGATAGCAACATTTAAGTCTGCAAAATATAAAAGTAAAAACGTCCTTTGATACCTGGCGACTCTTATCATTTTATAATAATTGTTTTCAGTACAAATTATTCTGTTTTAATAGGCTTACCACAGGTGTCTGTCTTCAAGCATCAAGTATAAATATTACCATCAGAGGTGTCAAGTAACAAAGTATAAATACTCCGTTACCTTACTTAAGTAGAAATTTTGGGTATCCATACTTTACTGGAGTAATTATTTTTCAGCCGACTTTTTACTTTTAATTTTAAAAATATCCTCATTACTCCTATTTTATTTCAGCTTGTCATTCAAAAAACAAACAAACAAAAAAATCCGGATAAATCGCGGCATCCGGATGGAGCGAATTTGATTGTGGTTGGATGAGAAGTATAAACATACCATTCCGACACCCTATTGGTTGGTACGCGATCCATCGCACCTGCACATGACGTCACGTCACACACTCCAGCAAGGACGTTTGAATAAAATAGCATTTTCGGTTGATAAGGTTGTGATAAGTAGACGAAGATGTCCGTGATAGAGACTCAAGATTCGAGGGAAATGTCACAACCAAGCACCAGCGAGGAAGGTAACAGCACCAGGAAGGGAACATATATATACATTTACACTTTTACTTGAGTAAAAAGCTTGAGTTGATACTTCGACTTCTAAAGAAGTCTTTTTTAAACCCTAGTATCTATACTTCTACAGTACTCATGTAATGAATGTGAATACTTTTGACACCACTGATTACCGTACTGAAGGCGTAAAGATTGAACGCTTGAGTTGTCTTATGAAAAGGTGCTGACTGATTGCTGGTTGCTTTATAGCCAACATTTTGTAAAATGGGCCATGCAAAGAAAATGTTAAATGTTATAAACCAGATAGTGGAAATCCAGTAACCGGCTAAGTACATGTTCACTTTTGGAAAGCCAAAAAACACGATGCCAGTTGCAACAAATGGTATCGAGTGGTGTGGCGTCCAGGTTATGTGTGAAGATGATTCTTTGTGCTCCAAGAACCACGCTTTTACAATCTAAGTGCTAGAATATTCCTAAGGGTGTCATAAGGGAAGAAAAACTCAGTACATTCAGGTCATCAGCTGACTTCATTTTGAGTCTAAACTGATCAACCCCAGATCATAACACTGTCTCCAGAGGCTTGTACAGTGGACACTATGCATGATGGGAGCATCGCTTCATGTCCTTCTCTTCTCACCCCATCACTCTGGAATAGGGACAATCTGAACTCATCAGGTCACATGACCTTTTCCCATCTCTCAAAAGTCCAGTCTTTATGCTCCCTCGCGACTGTAGCTTTTTTTATTTAATGAGTTTCACGGACAAGTGGTTTTCTTATGGACCAATCACATTATGTGTGTGGAAATGCTTTTACTTTTCCTATTAAACAAAGTTCAGATTTTTACTGTCCATTTTTACCATGCAACTTTACCAAGCATTTCTTAGCTTAGATGCACTAAGACATCCTAAATATCACTGAACTGTCCTGGTACTTGGTGTACTCTTCTGGGTACTTTTAATGGCTACAAAACTTACTGGAAACCTTTCCAAGCATAACCATTTTTAAACGTTACGAACCAGTAATTATCCAATCAACCCCAGAAAGACCCTTGAAAAACATTCACACTTAGAAAAGAGCTCTTTAAAGGTTGTTCAAGGGTTAATTGGATGCTTAAGGATGCCACTAATTAAGTGGGTCTTCTGTTTCTGTATTAATGAAAAGGTCACCAGTGTTAGCAGCTAATTAATGTACAAGCTATATATTATGGTCTGCTAGCTAGTACATGAATTATTGTAGGTGTTAGCATGGGTGACCTTTATATCTATATTGTCTAGCCAGACTGTAATCCACAATCCTGTTTTGTTTGTTTTCAGTTTTTTTCTTATTGCAGTGTTAATTTTGTAAAAACCTTAATAACTGTACTTGTTTAAATGCTAATTTGCAGTACATTCATCCTGAGCCTTGTGTCTCACTCCTGAAGCCACGCCTCTTCGTCAATCACGCTGCCCCGCTGCCCTTTAAGAGCGTCCTGTAATTGTTTCGGCATTTTCCATTTGTTCTGTTAATCCCCGCATTGATTTGATGATGGCTTGCAGTAGACACTTGATCGATACTGAGAGCTCACAGCCTGATATAGTGTTACTTTGCATTTCCAGCGCTGTGTAAATGATACTTCCTCCTCTTCTGTAGCGCTTTGCGCTTCCGGATGAGGACCAGCTTTTGCCCCAGAAGTGTGAGAAGGTAAATTTGGCCTATTTAGAATAGTGTAGACCTGGGATGAAGTGAAAGTGTTGTTACAGCTACAGTACAGTGCAAATCTTTTTTATTTTACATTTTGATTTAGTTTAAACACTGTCTGTAATTTCCACCCATCAAACCACAAATATCCATCCACCTCAACCCCCCCCCCCCCCATTTCCCTTTCCATTAATATTACATAAAATTAAATGATGCATATTAAATTAAAGCGATATAAACAAATGTTTTACCGCTGCAGGCTGCAAAATGTCTAAAGATTCAATTGATTGTTTATGTAACAGCATCTGCAGCGACCTCATTTCCCCTCTTGTCTGTTCCAACCTTTCAGCATCATCAGTATACTAATCACCGGTCTCCAATAGATATATAATTTATATATAAATATAAATTGATTTATATATATATATATATATATATATATATATATATATATATATATATATATAAATATAAATAGATTTACATATATAAAGTAAGATCAATTTAAGGTGCTCCTTAACTATTGTTACTATGCACTGTTGATTCTATGTTACCCGGACATAAACTTTACATTTCTAGCTCACATCATTTTTATCACTACCGTTTATTTTTTAATCAGCTTTAGCAGCTACAGTAGCACTGTTGACTCGAACCTTCAGGGTTGGGGGTTTCGTATCTTGCCTCCGCACTGTGTGTGCAGCGTTTGCACCCGCAGGGTTCTCCTTCCACATTTCAAAGACATGCAATATAGGCTAATTGGTGTCTCTAAAATTCCCATAGTGTGTGTGATTGAGTGTGTGAATTCACTTGTGTGCTGTAATGGGTTGGCAACCTTCATTTGCCTATTGTGCTTTACAGAAAACAATATCATGGGCTTCTGCAAATTTAAACCCTGCCCTTCATTTGTCTTAATTTACACACAATCACTGTCGGTGAAAGACACAATCTTCCTGAGACTTTTGCGCATGCACTCGCGAAATAATTTGTATTTCCAATCAGTGACTCTTTTCCTGCTGTAACAGAGCATGTTTGTCTCACTCCTGTTAGTTCTTATCTCTCTCGTTCTGCTATAACCCGTGTACATGTATCCGGTATAAGATTAAGGTACAATCCTGCACTTATTTGTTTTTGTTAAAAAAAAAAAAAAAAACATCAAAAAACATCAAATAACAATTCAAGACAAAGTGCAATTTGTAAATTTGAAAAATAGAACTGCAATAGTTTGATTTTTGAAGATCTTGTTTGAAACATACCAGAGTGCACTACAGTATTAGATAACTGGTATAGTGTGTTATAGTCTAATAGCTTAAATTCTTCCACTGTTTATTTTTTTTCTATTTATTCCTGTATTCAGTCTACTTTTTGTTTTGTTTTTTATCACTGACTCTGCACAAAAAACTCCCAATGCACTCAAACTGTTGGTGTGTGTCCAAATGACTAATAAAAAAACTAAATCTCCTGAATCTTTTTTGCACAAATGTTATTATACATGTTTATTTTATGACAACCAACAAATATAAAAATATATATATTTTTTACATTTTATTAATATTTAAAAATTCAGATTTTTTTCTGAAAAAAATGTAAACAGGAAATCTGTAATGAAGAAAAAGCATATTATGTAAAAGAACGTTTTCAGACAAAAAAAAAAGTAAGCTTCTGCATTTTGCTTTATGAAAAAAGAAGCAGGTGCGAGAAAGTCCTCATATGGAGAATGTTTAGTAAAACTAAGCAGCTCATTTTCTCCCAAAACTGCTAAAATTTTACTTGAGACTATATTATCAGCAAAAAAATATTAAACAAATTATTGTCTTTGCTTTATTTATCATTGTTGTATTTTTTTATTTTATTTTTATGTAAGCCTGTATGGTAGAGTGGCCATATAGAAGCCACTCTACCATAGTCACTCTACCATGGAAGTCTTTTTGATTATGATGTTACAAAAAAATTTTTTTTCTTCTGGGAGGTTCTCTTCTCTCCACAGAGAACAACAGGAGCTCTTTCAGACTAACCATTAGGTTCTTGGTCACCTCCCTGACTAAGGCCCTTTTCCACTGATCGCTCACTTTGGCTGGGCAGCCCACTCTAGGAAGAGTCCTGGTGGTTCTCTTCCATTTATGGATGATGGAGGCCACTGTGCTCATCTGGACCCTTGATGCTGCAGAAATGTTTCTGTCCCCTTCCGCAGATCTTGGAGGTCTACAGACAGTTCTATAGACTTCATGGTTTGGTCTTATATAGATGGGTGTGTTTCTTTTAAAATAATGTCCAAATTGAATTTACCAGAGGTAGACTCCAATCCAGTTGGAGAAACATCTCAAAGAAGGAAAGAGGATGCACCTGAGCTAAATTATGAGTGTCATGGCAAAGGTTAGATTTCAAACAACCTTCTTTCACGCTGACATTACGGGGTATTGTTTGTAGAACTTCGAGAAAAATAATGAATTGAATCCATATTGAAATAAAGCCGTGACATAGCAAAATGTGGAAAAAGTGAAGCGCTGTGAATATTTTCCGGATGCACTGTATCTCAGTGAGTTGTTTACTGTGGTGCAGTCCAGGGCATGCAAATAATTTTTACTTCATACATTTATATTTTCGCACCTACTATATTATTCAGAATTTCTTATTAGTTTGCACCCATTGGAATTTCCAGATCCTTAAATTGAATTTAATCATAATGCAGTAACCAGGGGGAATAAATAAAGTAATAGTTTATTCATAAGTCTGTATAATGTACCATGTTTGTTTTGTTAATTAATTCACCATGATACTAATCGCTAAATACAATAAACCAGGCAAGTGTCTTGATGTTATGTCTTTGAGGTTTTCACATTATCAGGGGACGCTTCAGTAAACAGCATTAAGTACTAAATGCGTGTGAATCAGCAATTCAGATCAGTTTCTTAAAACCTGCTCTGCGGTTTAGCTTCTGATTTTTTTTTTTTGTGCCTTGATTGAGTAATAGCGTTGAGTATACCCTGAAGAATTGCAATCCTCACTCCTACATTTGCATTAATGAGCATTTTAGCACCTAGGTTCGCTGGGTTCAGTACCCTTCACTGGCGGTGTGTAAATAATTCACTGACATGAACATATCCATCAATACGAGGTGCTTGTACTGAAGTAGCAATAAACCTCCACGCACGCCATCTGTGCAGTCCCTTTTGAATGAATTTCTTCAGAAAAAAATATTTAAAGGAGGAACGTACTGTACATAACGAGAGCATAGTAAGAAAAACAACAATAATCAGCTTTTCATTTCTTTTCATAGGAGACCTTCAAACTAAGTTCTATTCCCAAGCCGTGTCTCTTTATTTTTTCTATTTAAAAAATTCCCGTTTATGCTGGGAATTTTAATAAGATCTAGAGTACTAGTCATACCTACAGAAACATTTCCGCAGTTTGTTCTAAATGTCTGGCGACTTTCTTATGAACTAACATAACTTTGTACAACATCTAATTTCATGACGCCTTGACCTTGAAATGTTCCACAAAGATTCAGTAGTTAAACACTGACTGGATTTGTGCTCTACAACTGCTTAACATTAGAAATAATAATAATAATAATAATAATAATAATAATTATTATTATTATTATTATTATTATTATTATTAATAATAATAATAATAATAATAATAATAATAATAAAAAAAACTGTTACTAGACATAAAAAAATGAGTTTAATGAATAAGGAGACTTCATAAAACTTTATAACCCATCATCAAGTTTTAAGGACTCAATCAAAAGTAATTCCAATCTGCGTTAATGTTAATATCTGGAAAATGATCTTGATGTAATGATCAGGGAAAAAAAAGGACAGAAGGAAGGGTGTAAAGGCGCACTGAAGACTCCAGGGCTCTCTCCGCCTCTGCGCTCTAATTCATTAGCCGCATTAAACTCGTCACGGTTTTTAATCAGACGCCACGTGATTAACAAGCAGACTTCATCCTAATGAAAGCCCCGTCCCCTTGAAGGAAGCACCGGCGCGGGCTCTGGGCTTGGATTTGTAGCGCTTTGCAATGTAAAGAGATTTTTCTTCTTAGCAGAAGATGAAGGTCGCGATGGCGTCCGACTTCAGGGCGGCAAAAGCATGCTTGAACAGGACGGTACACTATTTTAGAATGAATTGTACAGGGTGTGTTTGACTTTGCTGACAGAGTGAGGAGACTATTACTGATGTCAAGTGCATCTCATCACAGTTCAATGAACAGCTGGAGGGCCTGTTAAAGCTTGAATTTCTACCTAGTTTAGTAATAATTAAATAATCACAAGGGCTATGTAGTTTGGGATTTTGTTTTTCCTTTATGATAAAAACCTTCATTTAAAAACTGCATGATGTGTTTACTTGTGTTATCTTTGACTAATGTTTAAATTTGTTTCATGATCTGAAGCATTAAAGTGTAAAATACATGCAAAAAATAAGTAATCAGTATGTATTTAATTAATCTTGCACAATATAACAATATGGTATTCTTGTCTCCAGGAAAGACAGTTCAGTACGACAGACTGGTGGAGCCAAACAAGAGCACTTACATGAGCAATTTACATTTAGCAGACGCTCTTATCCAGAGCGACTTACATTTTTATCTCATTACACATCTGAGCAGTTGAGGGTTAAGGGCCGCGCTCAAGGGCCCAACAGTGGCAACTTGGTGGTTGTGGGTTTTGAACCTGGGATCTTCCGAACCGTAGTCCAATGCCTTAACCACTGAGCTACCCCTGGCCACTTCCACGCACCATTACTACTCCACGTGGCCTCTGTGGACAGACCTTCTGAATGCTTAGCAGAGAGACTTCCATCATGGTGCTTGATGGGTTGCCGTATTTTATCGTTTTGAAAAAAATCCAGTATTGTTCCAGTATGTAGAAAATAAATCCACACTTTTGACTGGTGTGTCCAAACATTTTGGCAACTTTGAAAAATGATTTACTTAGACACGTAAGGAAGCATACATCATCAATTCACTGATCTTGATTTGCACCATAAAAATGACAACAAAGGAAAATTTGGAGAAGTCTTTGGAAAAAATTATAAAACCAACTATATCGTGTTAGTTTAACCAAAACCTGACTTTTAAAATAAGGGTAAATATGTTAGTCCAGCTAAAACTGTACTAAATCGAACTTAATTAGATAATGCAGATGAGAGTCGAGCTTCTCCTGAATGTGTAACTCAATCAGACACAGAAATCAGCCTACTGTAGGTGTATTGCTCATGCTCCACAGTTCCCATCTCGGGCTTTGACCCAAGCATCAAACAGTGGAAGATGGCAGTAAAAATACAGCGAGGTCGTCTGCTTTCTGATAACACCATAATAACCACGAGTGTTAGAGCGCATCTCATTTGTACAAAAACTCAAGCGAACAGCATGTATGAAATGTACATACTGTAAAGTTGTCCATGATTTCACAGCTCGATATGATACCATTTTGTGAAGTGTTGTGTCCGTGATGTTAGAGGTGAACAGGAACACAGTACGTACAGTACAGGGAAAGGGAGGGTGCATATCGCCATCTATGGTAGGGGAGTGGAACATACTGTACCTTGGTCAATAAATCGATTCCCCTGCCGTGCTTGTATAATGGGACAAGGACAGTAGTCCAACTAAACGGCCTAGTGGAGCTAGAACCAGAACTCGACTTAACTGTGAATGTAACTGTCCAGTTCTTTAGTGATTTCATACTGACATCACTGCATGGCCACATTTTGGGGCACTCAGATTTTTCTTTTGTGTTCATATTCAACAAATGCCCAACAAAATGCTTTGTGTTTAATATAAAAAAAGATGGATTGCCATGATTGCTAAGCATTTAGCTTATAAAACAATAATAAAAACCAATATCGATCTCAAATCTATATTTCTGTTTATTTAAACAGGACTTAAAGGATAAAGACTTTTTTATACCCTACTCAAAGCACAACACCAAAAAAAAAAGATTGGAATAAATTTCTTTCTCCTTCTCAAGTATAAATCATAATTATGGTTATTTAATCCCACTTTAGCCTTTGTATAAATAGTTTATGAGCTTTTTGGTACACTGACTGTGTGATAACCTTCATTTCCCTGTCAACCCTTTTTAAAATCAATTATAGCCAAAGACTTAGCTCATTAAAACAAAACAAGAAAAACACACACACACACACACACACACACTCAAACTATTCTGCTGAGATGAATGACCCAAAGGACTACCTTGTTATTTTCCCTCCACTGCTTCTTTGCTTTTCCCGTAAGACAGGAGAGAAGGTTTTGTAATCTAAATCCAGCAATGCTGCTTTATTAAACTGTTTAAGAGGAGGAAATTGAAATTTTTAAGACGTGTAACTACGCACACACTGAGTTGACTTCTGTATATCGCCCCCGCCGTATATGCATATACCCACACACACACACACACACTGACCAGTAATAATAAACTGGTGACAGGATCATGGGTGCCCAAGGCTCACCCAAAGGCCAGTTTGTCTGGTCCAATCCCAGAGAAAAAAAAAAACAGTGCAGCACAAATAGCCAATGCTGGCCACAATAGAAAGGTACTAGAACACCAAGTGTAACACAGACGGCCAGCAGGCGATAAGCCCAAAGCTGCCGACTCAGTCTCCAAACTCTAATCTCCAAGCTAATTGAGCACCCATGGGATGCGCTGGACATACAATACAAGTGTTACTGTATCCATGGAGACACAACACAGACCCTGCAACGCCATGCCCCGGTGGCACTGGGGAAACCCAAAACCTAGGTGGTTTCTAACTGTTTTGACTATATGTATAGAGCGGTGGTGGCTTACTGTGTCAAGGCTCTGAGTTACTGATCGGAAGGTCGGCGGTTCAAGCCTCCAGCTCCACCAGGTTGCCACTGCTGGGCCCTTGAGCAAGGCCCTTAACCCTGTCTGCTCCATTGTATAATGGTTGACTCTATGGCGCTCTGACCCCATATTTAAAATTCTTAAATATGCAAAGAATAAGGAATTTCACTCCGCAGTAATGTACTATATTTGTGATGAATAAAGGCTGAACTTACCACAGTGTATTCCTAACCAGATCTCCCTATGGTAAATTACACGCCGGTTCCACCCATTTAGCTCCCTGCACAAAAGTCACGAGCAGAAAATGAAAGAAAACACAACCGAGGGAGAAATGAATCTGAATATATGATAATGAGCCAGCAAGAGATGCAGAAAAAATTACTCCCAGTGTGCTTTGGTGTAGAAACAGTGAGCTCTAAAGGGGGTTCACATACATCACCCGGTGTTCGGACCATTAAGTTTGATTTTCTGCTCCTGGTTTGCAGTAAAATAGCACAGCGTATAGAGAGTATATCAGAGCTGTAATATTATAACGTGCAGCGAGCGTGTGGTAGGAAATAATTAGCATATTCATGAATATATGCAAATGATTTGTAGAAAGGCACAGGTGCCCCATAAACCATACAGATGTCAGTACATTTCATGATTAGCAGGAATTGTCGTAGCCTGCTCAAGGTATACTTCAGTTCAAACAGTTCTGCAACAAACTTGTGAGTGTTTCCCAAAGTGATACTTGGGAGCTTGTTAGGAATTAACAATGTATAAATTTGCAAAGAAAGTGACAAAGAAGGAAGAAAAAAACTTTTTAAGTCTACAGCAAAAAGAAAAACAAAAAAAACAAAAAAAAAACATTTCTTTGAGGACTACTTGGACAGTTAACAAGTTCCTGGTCCAGTTCTTGGAAACTAATACCCTTTTTTCCACCAAGGAGCTAGTTCAGAGCCAGTGTCCACTTTCAAACCAGTTTTTAGCATTCAGGCAGCCAAAGCATTGGACTTCCATGGACGGACCCAACACGTTACTGGGCTAGAACAAATAACCGCTTATGTTAGGGGCTAAAGGCTGGATTATCACAACCAACATAAAGTTTGTGACTGCGATTCTTTAAAGAAATTACCTTATTTATTTTTAAAAAAAAAAAATTCTGCTAGCTTTGCCGCTAGCCCATAAAAAAACAAAGCCAGTTCATCAGTTTTGCTATTAACCCGGCTCTGAACCAGTACTAGCACCAGACATAAACTAGGACCTGGTTCATTTTGAGTGAAAAGGGACTCTAGAGTGATACTTGGAAGACTGCTTGTAATTAAGAATGTATTACTTGTATGCAAAATAACTAGAAATAACAAAGAACAAATTTTAATGTTAAATAAATGTTATCCCCATGCTTGGTGGGTTATCTCTGGGTATCTCCCTCGGTTTCTTCCAACAGTCCAAAGACATGCAGATTAGGCTAAATGGTGTTTTCAAATTATTGTTATATGCTTATTTGGATATTGGCTTATACAGAAAACTATGCAGTATACAAAATACACATCTCGCTAGTGTATTGAAACTTCGTAGTGGAGACCAGTGGTGACCACTGTATTCATTTACCTACACATTTATACACTACGGGCAATTTGGAAACACCATATATATATATATATATATATATATATATATATATATATATAATTATATTATTATTATTATTATTATATTATTATTATTATTATATATCCTAAGCAATCCAGAGTGTACCCTGCCTTATGCCTGTTCGCCATGAGTCCCCTAGAATAGGCTCCGCCCCCTATTAAGACCGTTTCTTTCAACATTCCAAAGACATGCAGGCTAAATGGTGTTTCCAAATTGCCCGTAGTGTATAAATGTGTGGGTAAATGAATACAGTGGTCACCACTGGTCTCCACAACGAAGTTTCACTACACTAGCGAGATGTGTATTCTGTATACTGCATAGTTTTATATGTCTAAGACAATATATTTTGCAATAAAGCACTGATTAAGTAGCACTTAGGAGAAAGAACTTGCAGTTCAGAGATCTTAACCCTTGATAGGGCACTGGTTAAATTTTTTAAAATTCAAAATTTCAAAATGATTTCCAAGCCATTTTTACTTTTTTTTTTTTTTTACATTTAGTATAAGGTGATGTATCCAAGATGTATATCTACCTATATATATATATATATATATATATATATATATATATATATAATAATAATAATTATTATTATTATTATTATTATATATCCTAAGTGTATATACAGTATGAATTTTGTACAAATATGTGTTTTTTTTTCTTGAGGCTGGCAAAATGTCTAATAATAATAATTACAAACAACATCCAACCACTAGATTTATAAGCTACTATAGCACCACACGACCAGGGTCCTCTACCAGGCGTAGACCGCATCATATTCCGATATACTAAATTTTTCCCTCCTGACGTTTGCATTGCTGTGGGATTGAAAGTGCTTACGAATGCTCTTGGCTGCAGACAGAGCTGTCTCTCTCTTTATCGGCAGCTAGAAATGTGCTTTATGCAAATGCAATCACAGTGTGAAATCAATGCGACATAAACTTCAGGCAGGAACACAAACGCGCTGCCAGATATACGGCCGACATGGAGGAAATGGTCTATAGAGATGATAGATATGTGGTGAAGATAGCCACGCATGCAGAGTTCAGCTTTAACGTACAGTAAGTCACATCACACTCGTGCACTTTCTGTCTGGTTTGCAAGTGTGACTCTGATCTCCGTGTGCTCGCTTAGATTATGTTTACAGATATGTGCAGTATGAAACGGCAGGTTTAAACTTTAAGAAGACTGCATTTAGGGTGCTACAGGAGATCGCCATAATTTCAATTTACTATGAATTCTATAATAATGGTAAACATTTTAACCTTGAATGTTTTGTTTTTTTCCACAAGGTGTCTTTTTTAGGTCAACATAAAATTTAATTTAATTTAATTTTAGTTAAATCACACAATCATGTTACTTGAACCTTGAACTTGCTTTTCCTTTACTGTTGATCTTCGGGCAACATGATTTACATGATTCCAAATATTAACCAAGAAGAAGGGAGGGGGAGTTCAAGAGGATTTGGCATGACCAAAACTAAAGCAAGTAAATTAGAAAATGGAGAATAACAAAACCTGGCAGATTGTCCTCAACACCAAAGAGTTTATGAAAGTCTAGGGTGTGTGCCCATGGCAACTCAAAGACCTTGTATTTAACTTTTTTTCAGCAGAGCCGCCGTTTCACTGAATAATCTGACTTTTCATGAATATGTAAGACCTACTGACACCTGGCTCAGGTGACACCAGGTTTCCCCAGGACTCCTATTGACATCACAGCTGTTCACACCAACACATTCAGATTCCTCACACAAAACAGGGCTCACTGAGGCCAGAGAGAGAAACAACAAGTAAAGCATGGTTTCTGAAACATTCATTGAAACGCTGAGTGAAATAAAGCTGCTCGCATCGGAAGGCAGCATTTATATATTTGTGTTTGTTGCATTTCTGGAGGATTACGTCTACTAAATTTTTTTTTCTGAAAATAGTATTAAACCTATTTGTCACGATAATAAATAAAAAAACAAACGAGATAAAAAGTTGGAAAAGAAATCGGTAAAAGTTTTCAGATCTGTGATTCCTAAAGGCTAGGCTTAAATTTAACCATATTTCTTCTACATTAGCAATCCAGAGTGTACCCTGCCTTATGCCTGTTCGCCATGAGTCCCCTAGAATAGGCTCCGCCTATTTAGTCTAATCTGCATGTCCTTGGAATGTGACGGGGAACCGGAGTACCTGGAGGAAACCCAACAAGTATGGGGAGAACATGCAAACTCCATGCACAAGGACGTGATTCGAACCCTTGACCCTGGACGTGTGAGGCCACAGTGCTAATCACCACAGCACAGTGCCACCTCGAATAAGGCAATGTTTTTTTGTTAACTAAGGCACGAAAACGGAAACGACAAACAACAACAAAAACAACAACAGAGAATGGAGCTGCAGAGTCATTAAATTTAAGACATGATGACAAACTGGTGACAGGCTGAGAACTCAATTTAACCACTGCGGCTTCTGTGATTCTCTCTCTCTCTCTCTCTCTCTCTCTCGCTCTCTCTCTCTTGCTCTCTCTCTTGCTCTCTGTCCTTTATTTAAGAACAGTGATTATGCGCTCTCTCTTTGATGCCTGTGTACTCTTTAAAGGTCACTTTGACCTTTGTCAGTGTTAAGGACATTTTTTTTCAATAACTCTTCCCAGGCGACATCTCAAAGGATGATGGCCGCTTTGCTTTATTCACTCACCAACGCACGATACAGACCATGAACAAAAACCAAGGCTCTTTTAAAAGTTCAAAGAATTCTGGATTTTGATTGGTCAGCAGCTCCTGATTAATTTTCATTTTTTTTTTTTAAACAGCAGCTCTGACACTAGTGCAGCAACAAATCACAGGTTTTGTATTAATGAGCTCGTTCTATTAAAACTTACTGTTTCTGTAGCAACGGCTCATTATTCGGAACGCCAGTATTTGTTGGATGCTCTGCATAAACAATGGGAACCATTAATATTGTAAACTCTCCTATAACAAGATGTTTGTTTTAACATCTATATCAGAACTCTTAGATGTAAAGCTGAAACTTTTGCATTTTTCTTTTTTATCTTTGGCTACAGGTCTACAGCTTCTTGGTAACTTGACGTGTGTCATTGTTTTGTCTTATTAATTTCATAAGAGCGGAAAAGCAGGGGGAAATGGCTAACTACAGATTTTTTTGGCAGAACTTTGGTCGAGTATGTGACTGCTCTTCTTGGCAGTTTAGTTACAATTTGTTGGTTTTCTGGCACAGACCTGACCTCTACGTACGGTCCACAAACTTTTAATATAGTCGAAGCTCAAAAAGCTTAAAGTTAGCTTGCTTTATCCATTCCTCAACCAGCGTTGGTGTGTATTTGGGGTCACTGTCCTGTAGGAACACTAGTTCTGGCCAAGTTTCAACCATCTAGTTGACGATTTGAGGTTATGCCAAAAAATTTTCATATTCTCCTCTTCCTTCATTATTATTCCATCCATTTTGTGCAATGCACCAGTTCCACTGGCACCAAAACAGCCCTAAAGTGTGATACTGCTATTCTGTTTTACACTGCTACCGTGTTCTTGGGGTTGAACATCTCACCTTCACTCATCCAAACGAGCTTCTTGTCCAAACTTTTTACCAGAGGGCTTTTTCTTCATCCATGTATTCAGCTGCAAACTTTAGTCGTGCTCGATGAAGTGCATTTTGGAGCAGGAGCTTCGTTCTTGGATGCCAGACTTTCAGTCCATGGTGATGTAAAACTGGCCTTATTGTAGACAGCGATACAAATTCATAGCAGCCCTGTGCCTTGGTGGTTCCTCAGTTGCTCCTGATGATGCAATTTTCCTCTCAGCTGAGGGTTTAATTTGAATCTTCTTCCACGCCCTGGCAAAGTGGCTACACCTACCAATATCTTGTACCTGCACACAGTTGAGTTCCTGACTTGTGTAAATCTGCCCATCTTCTTTCTCAGATCTTAATTAAGCTCCTAGAACTTTCCCATTTTACCATGTGTCAGTCAATCCATCGAGTGCTGACAAACAGTACCTTTTCATCTCGGCGAAGCTACCAGCTGTAGTCCATCATCATCACTAACATGCTCTTGAGATGCCTTGTGTTTAGCAAATTAAATGAAGGAAATTTTGGAACTTTCAACATAACTGACTCAATAATCTAAGTGGGTGTGTGTAATTAAGAAAAAGTAGTGTGTGTCCATTGTATGCATTTTGCAAAGTTGAGCTCATCACATGTATATTGAAAATAGTTCAGCTTAATGAGTGTACAGAGTTTGACATGTACTACAGTATACGTGCGAGTGTGTATGAGCCAAAACAGCAAAAACACACAACTTGGCACAGGTTATACGCCAGATGTCCTAATTGCGACAATCATTCCATTTTTCTAACTGGGTTTGGGGCAATAGGCACTGCATGCGGTGGCTGGGTAGCATGAGTCGTAGCAACCCACCTATGGCGGGGCTTGAACCCGGATCATCAGAAATCAGACAAAAATCAACAACCTAGAACCAAATATTGTCCAGACGTTCATGCTCATGATGTGTGGCAAACCTTTTAAACTCGAAGTCCTCACTTTGTTGTATTTGTTGATATAAGACAGCAAAATCCTTTGAAAATATGACAGACAGTCTCTCCTGTTATTAAGGAATGTATGAAATTGACAGTGAACTGTCTCCCTGCCTTATGTCTCCCTCTGTCTCCTTTACTGGTCCATCCTGGTCCACCATATCCAGTTGGAGTTCTCCTCACATTATGACCTCAGGGTCATCTCACTGTGTTGTTCCTTACCACAGTCACCTCTCTCTCGCTCATTAGGAATAAACCGGTGAAGCTCAATATTTTTCCCAATATGATTTTTAAAAAAAATGCAGAATCCTGTCCTTGACATTATCATCATCTTCTTCCTGCTTGAGAACCAAATATGTCCTTAAAGACACTCCTACGTCTCCTCCTTTAGCCTCCACACTGAGTTAGACACGCTCACAGAAAGCTGCTTGCATGATTTTTATTTAAAAAATATAATATTTTGTCCAAAAAGACGCTACTCAGCTAACAAACCAGACTTTGTTCCCTATAACTTTATGAAATACGCATTCTCACGGTCATGACTCTTCTTCTGAAGTTTCCCTTTTTCAAAATCGACAACCGGCACGTCTTTATTTCCCTCCCACTCACCGCCTGCCCTTTTCTCTACTCGTCTTTCTCTTTCTTCCTTTGCTTCTGCTGGCTTTCTGTCTTCGTCACATGTCCTTCAGAAGTCTTTGTAAACACTGTCCTTTTCTCTGTCTTGCTGTGGTTGCTAACAGCGCAGGAGGAAGCCGTCTCAGCAGCGCAGCGGTTCGGTCACACCCGTCGTCTGACATGCTGAGGAAATGTAAATGATGGACACGCAAGCCAGAAATCTTTACAAGTGGTTCATTTAAATTAGATTAAACCAAATTAAATTAAATATTCTCCAAAGACTAAAAAAAAAAAAAAGAGAGAACTTTTAGCCACGGTCGTACAATTGCTTGAGAATGTGGTAAACGTTTTTTTTTTTTTTTTTTTTTTGTGAAATGATAAAATCGTAAAATTGAGTTCATCGTGGTCCTCGCTCTACCTTTTAATCTGAATCGTTCTGGTGTGATGAAAGAAAATAAAAAGAAAGACAAGTTTTCAAGAGGTTGTTTGATTATATCAACTGTGATTAGTCTACTAGTGTGTAATGATGATTCTATTGATCAGTCGTTCATGGTCCTTTTCAGTCAGCTCAAGGTTGAGGTGGATCCAGAGTCTAACCTGAGAATATTCCCGGTACCAGAAAAGAAAACCTGTTTAACTATTTTAAGCTGAGGTGTAGTTACTTACTTTTTCATCGTCTATACCGATTTATCCTGTATTCAGGGTTGTGGGGAGCCTGGAGCCTATCCCAGACTTAGGGCACAAGGTAGGGTATACCCTGAACATGGTGCTCCCCGACGTGGATATTACATCACGCCTACAGTATGATCATACCTTTTATGTCCTGTCTATTTGGACATTAGCTGAATAAGTAATGCTAAACTGTTTTTTTATTTTATATCCTATTTTTATGTCTAGAATTGCATACATGCATGAAATAGTAGAAATGTAGAAGTATTTACAGTAAACCAGGCGGCATGGTACAGGTACTTCTGCTTCCAAAGACATGCAGATTAGGCTAATTGCCGTTCACTGTAGTGTTTGAATGTATTGTATGTGTGAATGTCAGGGTTAGCTCAGTGGTTGAGGATAAACTCCAAAAAGGTCCCAGGTTCAAATCCCACGTCTACCAAGTTGTCCCAGTTGGGCCCTTGAGCAAGGCCCTTAACCCTCAACTGCTCAGATGTATGATGGCATGTCTCTTTGGATATAAGGGCATCTGCCAAATGCCATAATGGAAATGTTGACCGGAGGTGCCACCACAGTTTTTTTTTTTTTTTTTTTTACTAATTAATACATTGGTTACCCTTGGACTACAGAGGTTGGATGGATGATGGATATAAAAACGCCAAGTACAGTAGTTGTACTGCAAATTTTTAGTGTATTCTCAGATTTTCTGCCACTGATTTAACTAATCACCTAATTAACAGGTGTTAAATATTAAGTAGGTGGGTGTGGTAGAGCAGGGAAAACACTAAAATATGCAGCAGGCCAGCGTTCCTCCAGGAATAGGGTAAAGAACAACTGGGTTAGTGTAACACTTAAGTTTGTTAAGAGAAAAAGTGTGCGTTTTTTCCTTCTTCTTTTTTAAGAATGCTGAAGGGGAGTTTGTTATTATAATTAGTAATTAATCCATATCTGATGAAGCGATCTCTGCTTTCTGAAGGTTTTGACAGAGAAACACAGAGGATCGATGTCAGCACACACGCTAAGACGGTCTGGTTAGCTTCTATTGATGCATACGGTACGGTATGTTATACTGATAATTGCTCACAGAGCCGCGGTGTACTGCACTCGCTGTTCACATCACGGTTTACCATCACAGCTCAGGGGCGAAAACCAAATAAATAATAATAATAAACAAATAAATAAATAAATAAATAAATAAATAAACAAAATAGTTCATTTCTCCCGACACAGCAGAGCTATTAATGAAACAATCCTGTAGGAGAAATGGCAAGTAAACACACACACACACACACACACACACACACACACACGTTGGTAGAGGTAGAGGTGATGATGAGTTGAGGAAATCTGTTCTTTCACGATTTTCTCTCTCTTTTATACACACACACACACACACACACACACACACACACACACACACACACACACACACACACAGTGTTTATGTATTTTTCATACTTCCCCTCACAGATTGCCTTCTCTTTTCTTTCTCTCTCTTTTTTTAAGTGTCTAAGGACACCTCCTCTCTCCTTCTTTTATTTCTGGTTTCATTATGTATCATCTGTATTCTTTTTATTTCTTCCTTCTCTCCTCTTGTTTCTGTACTCATGTTGCAATATTTACATTTTTGCGCTTCTCTTCTCTTCTCTTCTCAGAGCAGCTGTGCATCTTTTCTTCTCTCAGTGTCTTTGTACTTCTCGTTCAGGTGTTTCTTCTCATCACATTTGTATTTTTTCTCAATCTTCTCTCTCGTCTTTGCTTCTTGGGTCGTACAGACATGGCTTAAGATATCGTATAAACTCCTCTACTGTACTGCGCCTTGTTGTGTTGTGATGTTTTGCACTCTGCTGTGTTGTGTTGAACTGTGTTGTAGTGCTGCACTGTGTTATGTTTTTCTGTGTTGCTTTGTGTTGTGTTGCACTGTGCTGTGTTCTGTGTTGTTCCCTGTTGTGCTGTACTGTGTGATCTTACACTGTGTTTTAGTGTGCTGTGTTGCAACCTGCTGTGTTATGTTGTGTTGTGCTGTGTTGCACTGTGTTGTTGTTCTGTGTTGCCTTGTGTTGCACTCTGCTTCTGATGCACTGTGTTGTGTTGCACCATGCTGTATTGTGTTGCACTGTGTTCTATTGTGCTGTGTTCTATTGTCCTGTACTGTGCTGTGTTGCACCATGCTGTATTATGTTGTGCTGTGCTATATTTCATTGTGCTGTGTTGTTTTGCACAGTGCTGTGCTGTGCTATGTTGTATTTCATTGTGCTGTGTTGTGTTACTCTGTGCTGCCCTGTGTTGTGCTGTGTTGCCCTGCGCTGTGTTGCGCTACATGTGTTGTGTTGTACTGTGATGTATTCTGTTGTAATGTATTTCATTGTACTGTGTTATGTTGCATTTCGCTGTGCTGTGTTTCGCCCAGCTGTGTTGTGTTGAGTTGTACTGTAATGTATTTTGTTGTGTTGTATTTCATTGTGCTGTGTTGTGTAGCCCTGCGCTGTGTTGCACTACATTGTATTGGGTTGTGCTATATTTCATTGTGTTGTGTTGTGCTGTGATGTGTTCTGTTGTGTTGTATTTCATTGTGCTGTGTTGGGCTGCACTGTATTGTGTTGTGCTCTGCTGTATTTCGTTGTGTTGTGTTGTAGTGTGAAATACTGTGTTATGTTTTATTTCGCTGTGCTGTATTGTGCCACACTGTGCTGTGTTGGGTTGTGTCGAGTGTTGTCTTGTGTTGTGTTTCACTGTGCTGTGTTGGGTTGTGTTTTACTGTGCTGTGTTGTGTGTGGTCTTGTGTTGGGTTTCACTGTGCTGTGTTGTATTCTCTGCTCTGTTGAACTCTAACTGAACTCTACACTGAGCTTCCCAGCTGTGTGCAGCACATTTGCAATAGCGTTTTAATTTGTGTGAACCCTTCTACGCTTTGAGTTATTTGTACGTTGGCCAAGCGGGGCTGGAGTCAGAGTGCAGACTCTCCAGAGCGAGTGGGAGGAAAACCAGCTTCCACCGAGCGCCTCCACTGATAGAACGACCAATCTAACCTTTGAACAAATTGACTTGTTATTTTAGAACGTCAATACCAATGGCACGCTTGTTGTGGCTTGAAAGGCCAAGATTCGTATCGATTAGCAATTTTGACTTGAAAATGGTCGGCCATCTTTTAATAGAGCCTGCGGATGAACTCGGAAAAGCTGCATTAAACACTGCAGCAATGCCTGAGCTGTAATGAATGTCAGGAGATACGCTTTGTTTAACAAGAACCCGGCTTCGAATAAATGCAAGTCAAGTAAAATTAGCAAGCGTGCAGAACGGCTTCTTCTAGCTTCGCGTCTCAGGATAGAGCAGAAATAATCATTACTTATACTTTATTATATTTCACTAAAGATTTTATTACTCATGCTGAAAAGTTTTAAATAAAGACTTTAAAGTGCTAAAACAAACTATTTAGATAAAAAAAGAAGAATTGTGCATTCAATATATTTTATGTAACAAATAAAACATCGTGATCATTAGCGTCGTTTCATTCGCCAACAATCTGCCTATACAGTACGAGCAACTTTACAACTCATTACATATCTTTATATTTTTATAGTTAAATCTAATGCAAACCAATAATAATAATAAATTAATTAATTAATTAATTAGAAATATTTAATTCTTAAATATTATGTTTGACATGTTCAGCTCTCTATTTAAAAGGCATTTGTGTGAGATTTGTTTCTGAACACCAGCCACCGTTCTGTAATTCTGACATGATGTTACATAATAACGCTATGAAAGCTCTTTAGAAGAATAAAAGCAATGGTATATGCAGATTTTTATTTTCCTTTTGCTTGTAACAGAGGAAAAAAAATGTCAGCAAATAAAAATTAGAGCAAGGACAAATTCCATATGTGGCACTAAAGACTAAAGTCCTTCAAGTTTTTATAAAAAAAAATTTTTAATGGATTTTTTTTTTTTTTTTTTTTTTGTGAAATATTTTACTGTTTTATAAATCGGCTCAAGCCTGACAGTCAGAAGTGAAGTGTGTAACCAGCCTCCGCAGAGGTCAATACGCTTGTAAATGGACTCTATTGACTCAATTTTCCCTTCATGTCTCTAAATGGAGTTTGGAAGAGTGAGTTATTAGCTTCCTTCTTACATCCTAGACTCACTTAAACTATTTGCATTAATTTTTTCAGTTAAAAGGTCAGAAATGCATGTTTTTCATTTCGAATAGGGTAAATTAATATACTGTCTTTTCCTCCTTTTGTAACACGAGCCCAAACAGCCCAAAGAAATTGCTTCAAACATTATTTATTTGTTACAGTAAACATACTTCTCTTTAAAATCAATAAAAAAATTAATATCTTTCCTCCACATTTAGTTTGCACCGGGGATGAATATGAAAAATTGAGCAAATATATCATGAACATATTAATATTTTTCAAACACCAAATATTTATCATCGTCCAGTGTAAAGTATTTGCACTCAGAGTAAAGCTTTTCATCATTTACTTAAAAAACCAAGAATAAAACTACAGAAATAACAAACCCTGAACAAAAATTACCCCAAAGTTTGTTTTTACCTTGAAGATCGTTTGCATACTCCTCAACATAACAAGGCCAAGTGAAATCAGGAAGGCCAAAGTTCGCCACGGACAATTTGTTTGCTAACAGACCTGCAATTAAGGGTCTGATTTAAATGTAAGAAGTGCAGCGTGGCAAATGAAAACAAGTCCATTAAAAAACATATCAAAGCCCGCTGGCCCACCTGCTATGAGCGCGACATTAAGAAGCTAACGACGCTGTCACTGCAATCTGCTCCTGCCATCATATTGTGACGTGGGTAAAAAAAATTATATAATATATAATAAAAAATCCTTCTCCCTGATTACCATCGTAAATAAACGTAATGACGGGGCTAAATCCTATCATTTCTAAATGCGCTCTTTAATTAAGTGATTTGCATTGTTTATTCCCCAGCACTGGATAATCCTGCCAACTAGAATAAAGCATTTCACTGATTTTAAACACACGTAAAACTAAAGATGGGGAAAAAAAATTATTCAGTGATGTATCATGATTTGTTCAATATGACATATTAAGTCCCAAATAAATAAAAATAATAATAAGTAATAATATTGTAATTTATATACATTTTGTAAGCCTTCGAGGAAATGAAATGTTGCAGTTCCTCTACAATCCTACAGGTGGTGCACTCTAAACTACTCACACATTGGCAGCAAATGATTTGCTATGAAAATTCACAATTGTAACAAAGTCTAAAATATAAGTACAAACAATTTAGGATATTTTTTAAATCGTCATACTTACAGAATCGCAATACAAATCAAATCGTCACCTATAAATCAATTATATCAGCTGGTGATTCCTATCGCTTTGAAAAATGATCACTGACCATCCTGAAGTATAGATAATACCGACTTTTCTGCCTGTCTTTGCTTCTGCTTATAATCTTTTGTATTAGTTAATCATAACTATTTCAAGTCATAAATTCAAGAACTTTTAAATATGAGGTATTACATCTTAAATTGAATCATTTAAAAATATTTAATCATATTTATAAGGTATTAAGTCAGAATTATAAAATACAACATCATTCCCATCAGACATATCATTATTATTATCATTATTATTATTATTATTATTATTATTATTATTATTGTTATTATTATTATTATTATTGTTATTATTATTACAAATATTATTACTATTATTCCAAGTCAGAATGATAACATAATGAAATGAAATTACAATTAAGAGAGTTACTTGTGATTGAAAAATATATTTCAAAACTCTAAGACAAATATTAACAGTTTTATCATAATCAATAAATTAAAGCATATTTAAAGCATTAAAACTTATGCTTATGCAACCCAGGTAAAAATTTATGACATTTTAAGTTAATAAATTACAAGACACTAAGTCATAAATATAAGATATTGCCTCATAATTGAGATACCAAAACATACCTATGAGACACCTATGTATGATAGTAAGTGATAACTGCAAGATATTAAGTCACAATTATAAAATACCAGATCTGTGATATTCATTCACAATTATGAGATATTACATCATCATTGAGATAGGTCATGCTTACAAAGATACAAACTCCTAATTATGAGGTACTAGTGTAACTTAAGATAGTAAGTTATAATTGCAAGATGCTTACCCATAATTATGAAAACCCAGGCAATAATTATGATATTTAAAGTTCATAATTTATATCATGAAGATTTTCTAAATTATCTTGTATTAGTACTCATAGTTTCATGGAATTATGACATTTATCATGTTTATGCCTTTTTTCTTCCATAATTATGACTATGCATTTTGAAATGATGTCTTTAAGTCGCATTAGAGTCGCATAGGATTCCATGAAGGAGGAAAGTCCTCCAAAGGTGCGAAGCAAATTATTTTAACGCAGCTTCATATATAAAGTGCGAGCTAAAGCCTTTTAGAGCCCTGTCCAGCTTTGACAGGATTACAGATAGGATGGATGCACTTTTAGAAAATGGTCTTGGCATATCAAGAACAAGGTCACGACCCCAGCTTTGAAAAATCCATCACGGTTAACGCTGAGAAAGTTAACATCAATTTACTTTTCATTGCTTTCTGTTTTTTTTTATTCCACTGTTTTTAAACAACACTTGCCGATTTTATTTATTTTTTTATCCTTTTTTCAATTGAAATTTAAAACATGAAAAAACTGAAACGTTCCAAATACATTTTGTTGTTATAAAACGTTAAATGTTTCACATATCTTCTTGATTATATAATAACGGTACAGATGTTATCATCTGCATAAACTCATTCTGAAATGTTAGTGATTATGCAGTAAATCACCCACTTTTTCTCTCGCACATTCTCTACTGTATATTGCTTACCCTGTACAGGGCACAAGGGGTGCCAGTCTATCTCAGTGCACACAAACACACATATTGTACACTCAAAACATGGGATAGAAAATTTGCCTACTTTGCATGTCTTTGGACTGTGGGAGGAAACCAGGGAACCCGGAGGAAACCCACCAACCATAGGGAGAACACCCCTGTATACAGTGGCGCATTAACAAAATAAAAATGTGTAGTTATTGGTAGGCTGGAGTCTTCTGAAAAAGATGTTTGTTTAACCTTTATGAAAAGTCTCCAGTGGTTTTAGACTTTGTAGGATCATCTGACACTAAATGCCACAATAAATGGATAAGAAATACTGTATGTTCTGATATACAATTATAAATAAAAAAAAATAATAATAACCTTTGGTAAATTGGTCTTTTGCTGCTGTAGATTTTGCTTAGAAATAAATTTTGTCTCCTTATGTGCATTGTTTACTTGTAAACTATATTTATTGGTGAATTATTTACCTGTATTTAAATTGCATCATTAGGTAAAAAAAAAAAAAAAAAAAACTAACATATTCTGTTTCACTACCGTTATTCATTTATTCCAGTCACTAAATGACAAGCCGAGTTTTCTACACTGGTAAACCATCGTTGGAATGGAGAGCGTCCAGCACCATCTGGCCGACCAGCTGTACCCTGGCTCGAATGGTTTGGTCATGCTGCTTGACCAGCTCTTACCAGCTTGTCCCATGTTGTGGTCAGAGCGAGTGATAACAGAAGGATGTCAGACAATTCACGCCAAAAAGAATCACTCTGAGGAATAAACTGGAGTGAATTATCTGGATTTCTTTTTTTATTTCTTTTTCAGTGTACTGAATCATAATTAAAAATAAAATGGGCAAAATTAACATAGCAGCTTCGCTATTAGTCACTACTAGATTTTTTTTTTCAGACCTCATGGTAATTGTTTAATCATTTAAAACACACTGAGAAAAATATAGTGCTGCGACCGGTTCTGACTCGGCTTACAATGCATGGGCTGATTTCTCCTTGACGCCATTGGGAAAGGAGAAAAGAAGCATTCTAAGCAAAGATCAATGCATTCATAACAAGACTGTTACACTGAAGAAAGCCTAGCTGATGTACAATAAAGGGAAAAATACTTTGACTTTCATTATTATAAAAAGAAAAAAATGCTAGATGTACTGTATGTGTAAGTGTATTAGCAATAGCATCAAACTATAAATACAAATAAATCCCATAATATACCCAGTTAAAAAAAAAAAAAAAAAAGAGCCAACAACATACAGTTTATGTTCTCGTGTAAGCTAATGATCCATCTCAAGCCAATCAGATTGAAAGCCAGAGATCACATGATCTGGAGCAAAAACAGATCAGTAGATCAAACAGATCAGATCAGTAAGCCCTAGTCTTAACCCTCTGAGCTGGGACTGTTCCAGTGATCAGGATTAGATTACTTAAGACAAGTTTTAGATTTTAAAATAGGATCAGATATTATAATAATTATAATATTACTAAATTTATTTCCATTTTAAATAATTTTACTATTTAATTTCTTCAAAATCCCTCCAGCTTAACTGACCACTGGGCCATCACATCACTTAAGCTGACGAGTTCCCATTAAACGTTCCACTTTCCAGCTCGTCTTATATATAAACTAAAAGGTTTAACCTCTAGCACCACGTCTGAACACTTTCACTAAGTAAGCATGGGCGAGTCCTTAAACCGATTAGAAGTGTCACGTCAAAGTCCTCGAGAAGTCCTGAAAAAGTACAAAGTGAATTATTTGCACTTATAAGCTCCACTTACAGTATGTGGTGTGAGCGATATACTGTACAGATCTCTGACCATTGCTGACAGGATTACTGATAAAACGCTGTGCCTTGAGAATATGGTTTTGGCATAATGATGACCTAATGTGGCACCGAACGCTTACTTTAAAAATACATCAAAGTACATCAAACTCTCTCTCTCTCTTATAATAAAAGTTTAACATTAAGGCTTGGTTAGCTTCAATTCATAATAGCAACATTTTATTTTTATCCTTAACGCTCCAAATGATGATAATGTGTTATTGTAAACAAGATTTTGTAAATCATTAATTTGTTTTTTTATGAATATATATTTTTTAGTTCAATGACTGCAGATGATCATAATTAATAAACATTAAACAAAAAATATATCAGTTACTGAATGTGTTAATTGCTGCATTTATTTATAATTTGTGGATGCTTAGATTTATTATTTAAAAAATAATAATGTTTAAACTTAATCTGTAGTCTTCAAATTTTAAATAGGTGATAATAATAAAAGCACATAATAATTTAAAATGTCTGAGATAAAAAATAGAAACAGGCTTTTAGAGTTATATGTATATAATAATAATAATAATAATAATAATAATAGTGCAGAGAAATTTTAATTATAAATTTTTAATTGTAAATGATTTCTATAAATGGCAAAATATTATACTTTTATTAATGATAACAAATAGATGTAAATCGGACCAAATGATATTTAATTTAATTAAAATACCAGTGTGACTTTAAATCCATTTTTGGTACAGTAAGGTCACATTCAGTTCCTTCCTACTTTTAGTTACACTTTCAGCTGTGCACACATCGGTCATTAAAAAAAAGATCAGCAATCCTGAGGCCACTGATACTATTTTACTTTTTTAAAATGAGGTCATTTTCTTTTTTAAAAAAAAGCACCTCGGTCGGACTATGACATTAAATAATCTGAGGCCCAACGGATCAGATGCATGAGCAGGAGAGGAGGGTTTAAACGACTTCTCACCATGCAGCCGGTGGAATCGAGGCGTCTGTCAGAAACACACTTGAAGTTCTTCCGGCAGCCGCCGTTGTCCTTTGAGCAGTCTCTCACCGGGCCGAATGACGCCAGCAAATCGTCTACTGTCTCGAAGTGCGTGGACATCATGGCCTCCTCCCTGGAGACGGAACACAGACGAGCGGGAGTTAGGAGCGTTTGGGGAACAACAAAGCGAGATGAGATCATGAGGTCAACAGCAATAACAGGAGGACATGCTGTGGACATGGTGACATTTACTGCAACTTCAAACAACTAGAGAAAGTGAGGGAGGGAGAAACGGGGAAGGAAAATGGAAAAATCAATACATACAGTTTGATTCTATAATTTGTTCAAAAACGTTTTAATACTTTCAGGTTTCTGCAGTTTATCTGATCAACAACAAATGATTAGAAAAGATGCCTCAGCTGAAGATGGTCTTATAATAAACATAGTTTAGGTCATCAGTCTGAGGCTTGATTAAATGCAAACATGTCAGTATAATATTGGCTGCACAAATCAAAAGGCGATAAAGATGAGTTTAAAGCTGTTCCAGGAAATGGAACGACAGAAACTTTTCAAGTTTCAATTTGTTTTGTTCACATTTTCACACCATCATCACAGTGGTGGCTTTTAGACAGACGTCATACGGTAGCAAAGCTCACTCTGACATTTTAATAATCTGTAAAAAACCTTTTTGGTTTCAGTGGCATAAAATCGCTAGGTTGACAGTGCATTTCAAGACCACTGATCTCAACTTGTGCCTGTACTGTAGAACACTTAATTGTGCTTGTTGAACATAAAAGTCCGGACTCAGTTCCCTCCACTCTTCTGGAAAGGCTTTCCACCAGGTTTTGGAGCGTGGTTTTGAGGATTTGTGTTCATTCAGCCCCACATGCATTAGCGAGGTCAGGTTAATGTTGGGATGTCAACAAAGCTCCAGTTCCACATCAAGTTCAGTCAGGGCTCTGTGAAGGACACTCGAGTTCTTCCACTTCAACACGTTGGAGTGGAAGAACTTATGTATACAGGGTTCTTTCTATGATTGTATAAGGTTGAGCCTGTTTAACACCATGTACATTTGTGTGCTTTTATTATTGTGGAAGCAGCTTGAAGAAGAACCACACATCCACATATTTTTGGATGGATGGTGTAGAACAAGGAGAAGGAGTCTTTTTTAAACCATGCTGCAATTAAGAAAATTACCCCTGCTGGTAATTCAGGTACTGTATACAGATAAGTATCCAGAGTCACAAGACAGACTTGTAGGTAGCAGCTGCATTTTAAATGACACCATGGGTAACCCTAACCCTTACCTGTCAAGTTTTATTGGTTTTTATAATTAAGATTCAAATTAAATAATCTAGAACCAGGATAAGCTGAGACTGAGTCAAGAACAAGCTGGGTTCTCAGCCAAGTGAGTTGGGGCATTATCAATTGTACCGTGCCCAGGAACGATTGCTCCCCTGCTGGTCGGCGTTCACATTGTTTTTGTTTCTTCGTACTTGGGTACACGTGTATTTACACACGCCAATACAGCAGGGAACGGGTACGGTTCCCAAGCCTGGAACAATTGCCTTCTCACTAATCACAATGAAACAGACTTTGGGGTCAAGAATTCGCAGAACGTGAAAATGCCCTACAAGAAAGTGAGGCCGAGTTAAGACTGTGGCTGGAAAATATCGTTAATCCTTGAAACAACTTTTGCTCAAGCCCATGAACATTAGCAATTTCTTATGACAGAAAGTCAACAAAGAACTTCACAAGACTGGACACTACTGATAACGCCTTAGTTCCAGTATAACATTGCATCAGAACAGTAGGCAGGTTGGTGCATTGCTAACCGTAGAGAATCAACTGTAACGGAACGCCCGACTAATTTAAAAAAGCCCTGCAGTAATGTGATTACAGATGAAGTGGAAAGATGCCAAATAGGGCTTACGGACAGAAACTTGGCAAGGCATCATGGATGACGTTGTTACATCACTTTCTCTAGAATGGGGTTGTCTATGTCATTATTAATTTACTGAATATTGAGACCTCGAGGGAGCCTTTAAAATCTTTTACGAGCATCACCGAACAGATCCAATTATTCGCGATAGAGACGAGGACAACTGCATATACTGTGCACCCTAGCATATTTGCAATCGAGCACTTACATTCTGGCATAGTACGTTTAAACTTGCGAAAAAGACTAAGGTCATACTGCCCTACTAACATACTTGCACACTTATATACTAACATTTGTGCAAACATTACATAGAAAACAACTATTCATAAACATTCATCAATTAATACATAGTCACACTAGAATATTAGCCCGTGAAAACCTATAAACTAGGATTAGCTACGAGTTTCCCCAGTAATTCCCCCAGGACAGATAGGCCTTGATTTTCAAATAGGTTCCGTTCCAGAGGCATGTTTGTAAGTTCGATTTGTTCGTAAGTATGGCAAAGTGGGTCTTACACACCTTTGACACAAATATACAAGTAAAGCTTACCAATGCACTTGACTAAATTTGTCTATTTTCCCCACACTGCCATCATGTGGCCAAAAACTTTAATCGCGCCTAAAGAAAATGAATCTCACAATGAAATGTTATCTCTGCACCTTTAAATCGCGAGGGGAATCCCAGATACCATTTTGTCTCGGAGCTGTTTTCCACTGTATTGGACTGTAAGCTTTGTTTTGCCTCCAAACTGATTCACTGCAACTGGTGAAGCCGATGTTTATAATATACCAGACTTTAGACATTTTATACATTCACTTACACGCTGAAAATATTGTATACAATCGTAAATATTGGTATCTGGTGCACTGCAGTGTCTATTTTTTGTACAATACACGTGAGCTACATCCGTGACTGAACCAGAAGTAGAACCGCAGTCTGTTCATAGCTGTGAATTTGCAACTTGAAGTCAGGGACTACCTGTATTGGGACATGTACTTGCTAGCATACAGTACTTTCTAGTAGCAAACTTGCTATCTTAGACACTCGCATACTAACATGCTTATATTTTTCGCACACTGGAACATTTGCAAACACTGCAACGCAAACAGGTTGTAGGTTTTACCCACCAAGTAAAGCAAATCTGGACATATGCATAATATCATATATGCACTTAGCATACATACTTACTGGCGACTTAATTTGTACACTTTTATGTCAGCACTAGTATACTTTAATAGTAGATACATGCATATCTGCACAATTATTCCTTAACGTACTAAACTTGCAAGACCCACAATACAGATATGAACTTATGCATTTGCATACTAGATTACTTACATGTTTTATAACATGCGTACTTGCATAGTTACTCATTACAATTGGCTATATTTTAGAATACTTTGCCACATTTGCATGATGCCACATTCTAGCATAAGTACATCCTATAACAGTCACATAACAGTGTATGTGCATAGTTCGCAGGTTGTATACAGTACTTGCACACTTACTGTACTTGGCACAACTTTATGCCAGTAGCATTGTATCATACTCGATCGCTAGCATATTTCCAGAAAGTAGTTCAATTATAACAGCTTAATGAAGAATAGGGATGAAACATGATGTATTTGTAAAGCTACATCACACTTAGGCATTATTATTAATACACTATCATGTTAAAAGCATGTTGGAGCTGTTGCACATGTACTTTCCGTATCTGTCCATCTTTTGTCCAAAGCTGTTTTATTTCTTAATAAGTGAAAAATGTCATTTTCTGAGGATTTGCACGCTAAAAGACAGACGCATATGGATGTGAGAAAAAGAAACGAGCAACAGGAAAAGAAATAGACAGAAGTCAGGGACGTGTATAGATAAATTCTTGGGGTGTTTTTACTGCCCACAATCAGAGCCGGATGTGACATGTCTGATCATATCAGCACTATCTAATACAGCAGACGACACCAATAAAGTGAAAGCGAGAGTGACAGACTAGAGAAGGATAAGAGGAAAGCCTCAGAATAAAAGGCTTTAAATGTCACTGGAGGCAGAACACGCCTTGGAAGAGAGAGAGAATGCAGGAACAAGAGAGATTTAAAACCAAGCCTTAGTGGAAAATCTCTCTGTGTACACATCAGGGTAAAATTGTCCGGGTGAGCTGGGTATAATTTTATTTTATTTTATTTGTTCATGAAAATGAAAATTGGCAAGTAGGTCTTTCAAATCAGAAAGAACAATAACACGTCGGTGCGTACGGTGTGCTCATGCTAACCGAGTAATTAACAGGTGTTAGGTGTTAATAAAAGCAACTGCTACGCTATGGAATCAGGGCATTGCAATAATTTCATTAGAAATGCTAAAGCCACCTTAAGACATACCAGAACTGTCTGTGAATCTGTGGGTAAATTATCGGAAATTCTCAGTTGCTTTACTTTGTCACATGCCGTATTCACCTACTGTCTATGCATAATTCTGGTATTAGAACCTCATTACGTGTGCTCAACCCTGATTACTTGGAAGAACACAGCATCATGTCTGCATAAAAAACATGCTCATATTAGTTACAAAAATACTAACCTAATTAGTAAAGTAAAAGATGTAATGTTGTATATGTATAGCGTATTGTGTGTGTGTGTGTGCCAAGCACACATCCCTGGCCGGCTCTCTCTTGAGCAGGTGTGAGTTCTGATGTGCCACTGCCTCATGGGTAATTACGGGCGTCCCTCTTCATCCTCGCTGTCCAGCCAGACGTTAATCTAATGCAACATGATTTCCCACGGCAGGAGAGCTGGCACTGCGTCCGCACTGACCAGATCGATGGACATCCCGGCCTACAGGTGGCCATTAAGCGCAATAAGCAGCGACTCATTACATGTGCAATGACACATGAATACACCAGACTAATAAGAATATGCTAATCGGACCAAAGATCTGTGTGTTTTCATGCTTCCTGTTTCCCGCTTGTTTAATACATCTTCATAAAGACGAGTAATAAGTGCTGCTTGTGCCCAAACACACGTTCATACTTTCAAAACTTCATTGAGCTAATAATTCTTTACCGTGCAGAACGCTTGTGATGAGACCGGGGGATAGGTGAGATCTGATTTTCCTTCTAACTCCCAGGGAGTGAGACTGATTGAATCGAGACCTCTGCAAATGAAAGGCGTTTTTTTTTTTTTTTTTTACAGCGCTTCATAATCTCATCCACTCCAGAGCATTTCAGTCGCTCCACTTTGATTCCCTGTTTCTGTTTCTTATAACGGCTTAATTAAATTCTGCAGTGGCAGCTGCACAGCGAAATAAAGTTAAGATTGTATGCATGGAAATTCCTTTAGGGGCCCTGGAGACATGTGACCACATTGGTTAATGAAACGTGATGGACAGATGACTTTTGAATTTTTATGAAGACTTAATTAGTTATAGCTAAAGTTCTTCCAGCAAAAAAACAAAAATTTTATTTTATTTAACAAAAGTCCTGCCCTTGAGACATTCGCACATATGTACAGGAACTCGGCTGGGAGTTAGTGCCACATCCCCGGTATAGTCCTAACCTCGCTCCAAGCCATTTCCATGTTTGGGCAAACATTAAAGGAGTTCCTGGGAGGCCGGCGTTTCAGACGTAAAGCATGCATGCAGTTTGATCATGGCTCCGAAGATATAAAGGGATAATAAAGGGCCCTGCAATGGATTGGCACCCCATCCAAGGTGTACCCCACCACATGTGGCTTAGTGGCTAGCACTGCCGTGTTCGGGTTGGTTCCGGCCTTGGGGCCTGTGCGCAGGGAGCTTGCATCTTCTCCCCGTGCTTGGTGAGTTTCCTCCAGGTTCTTCGGTTTCCTCTAATAGTCCAAAGGCTGTTAACTGTCGTTTCCAAATTGCCAGAAGTGTGTGAATGAGCGTGTGAGTGGACAATAAGTGACTAAGTGAGTTAGTGAGTAAGCGAGCCTACCAAAGATTTTCACCCAGCGCCCCAACCTTGCCATGTTATGCATTCTGAGATTTTTTTTCTTCTCAGCCTGGTAAGAGTGTTTATTTGAAATAGTGTATTCTTCCTGTCAGCTTGAATGCTTCCCTTCACCTCTCTTATTAACACAATGTTTTGGACAGAGCCTAGTATTGCTGCTACAATAATAATTAGTTGATCATGCCTTCTTAAAAACATAGCTGGTAAGACAGTGGAAAGTCAAAAATGATAAATATCCAGTAATAACTTGATAAGACGGCGGTGAAACAGATGAAACAGCACAGTTTGCTTGTTCAATGCATTTCTTGTGAGCGCTGATGCAAATGCGAAACACGCAGCGTGTCTCAGTGTGTGCCTAACCATCCTTAATTGCTGCTAATCAGCACAGTGATTAGCTTCACAGTCCTGCTTTTGCAGAAAATCGCGATTCTAATTCCAGGATCTAAATGCTGAGGATCTATGAAATCTTTATCATGCAGTCTTTATGGACTCGAGAGAACTGCTGTCAGTAAATACCCCCATTAACAGGCTGCAAGGACATGGCAGATCTGTCAAAAGCACACTTCTTACCATCGATTTTAATGTGTTGAAGGACGGCATGCACCAGAGCATGGTAATTATGATCGGTTAAAGGTTTATTATACTCGGAGGTCACTATGCATCATTGCTTTCAACAAATGTTCTTACAGTTTAATTATACCAGTCTCCAAAGACAAAGGATGTCAGCGTCTGTCTTTGTATTTGGGCGTGGACTAAAGTGGATTATTATTTATTACTATTATTATTTTGATTATTATTATTATTGGCGGCACAGTTCCAAATTGCCTGCAGTTTGTGGATGCACATGTGAATGTTGACCGGAGGTCTTACCAAGGTTGTAAAATGGGAATAAATACAATGGTCGCCATTGACCTCCATGGATAAATGAAATATTTTAATATTTTTTTTATATTATTATATTTTAAAAAATATGAATCCTAATAATACTACCAAATTGCTTTAAAATTAAATATGAAACAAAACTGTTATTGGGGGGGAAAAAAAGGAAATTTAGTCCTAGGCTTGATTCTATCCCCGTTCCACTGCTCGTTAATGCAAATATCTAATCACCCTATCACATGGCAGCAACTCCATGCATTTAAGCATGTAGACATGGTCAAGACAATTTCCTGAGAAAGTTCAAACCAAACATCATAATGGTGCAGTGAGGGCAGTTCAGAGGTCAGAGGAAAATGGCCAGACTGGTTCAAGCTGATGAGCTGATGAGGTCTGCCGAAGAGCATCTCTGAACGCGCAACTTCTTGACCCTCGAATCAGATGCCGTACAGAAGCAGTGGTGCTGCTCCTGTCAGCTAAGAACAGAAAACTGAGGCTACACTTCGATTAGGCTGACCAAAATTAGACAATAGAAGATTGGAAAAAAAAAAAAAAAACATTGCCTGGTCTGATGAGCCTCATTTTCTGCTGTGACATTCGGATTGTAGGGTCAGAAATTGGCATGAACGACATGAAAACATGGACCCATCATGCCTTCCATCAACAGTTCAGGCTGGTAGTGGTGGTGTAATGGTGTGGGGGAGATTTTCTTTTCACACTTTCAGCCCCTTAGGATCAACTGAGCCACAGCCTACCTGAGTATTGTTGCTGACCGTGTCCGCAGGATAACGAGAGCCATGTCACAAAGCTGAGATCTTCTCAAAGTGGTTTCTTAAACCAGACAATAAGGTGACCATACTTAAACGGCGTCTACAGTCAGCACACCTGCTTCCAATAGAGCACATCTGTAACGTGGTGGTTTGGGAGATTTGCATCATGGTTGTACAGCCGACAAATCTGCAGAGGCTGCGTAATGCCATCATGTCAATATGGACCGAAATGTCTAAGAAATGTTTACAGCACTGTGTTTAATCTATACCATGAAGAATTAATGCAGTTCTGGATGCAAAAGGAGGTCTAAATCAGTACTAGCTAGGTGTACCTAATGAAGTGGCATTACATTACAAGAATTTTTCAGTCTGATGTATTAAACCAGGTTGGATTTAATGTAACACTACTCTTAGTACTGCATACTTATCCAACTTAAGTCAAAATAACACATGGTCTCAGTTTGACGGGGGTCACATGACCAGTCCAAATCCTAATCTGCTTATTAAGGTTTTGTAGATTTGGCAGTGTGGAAATAATTGATTATTGTGCTTAACAGCGTTTCCACTATTCTGACTTTAATGAGAAAAGGCTGGCATTAGGAAATAAACCCAAAATGGTGGGTTCATGTTAGCATCCTTGTTCTAAATGAGAAACATTATTTACAAAATTAGCGCTAATTATCCGGTGAGAGTAATGAATAATGTAAGACAGTGTTTTTTTATTTTTATTTTATTCCCCTTACAGTTAGCTTTGAGATCTTAATTGGTGCAAGGTTACTACTAACGGATGGAATAAGTCAAATTGGGCTGAAACATAAAACCTCCCAGTGAACATTTTCAGGAAGTTATGCAGAATATGTTCTATTCTTCTAAAAAACAAGGGATTCAAGGTGAGATAGGATAAGAAAAAAGCCTTTTAACTTCATAATAAGATTGATTGTCCTCTGAAGCAGGACAGATGAATTTTCTCCAGCTTTCAGACCTCCAGCTTTGAGACAAACGCGTGTAGATATTTAATTTACCACTCCGCTCTTCAGCCAGACTTCAAAGCGAATGCAAGCAGCCTGTCGAGCGCGTTCACGTCCAACCCCCTCTTTGTTCATTACACAGTGAAAAAGCACCAAAGCATGTTGACATTTTGAAGAATTTCCCTTTCTGTTTGTCAGGATTTGTGTGAGCAACAAAGAGAAATACGGCATAACTTTTCCGACGGCACAAATTCAATATTTATTAGCTGATGAAAGGAGTCTAAATTTGTTTAGAATGATGTGGAAAGAAGTTCTTTTAGTCGAAAACACTCTTTAAAAGTCGGCAAATAGGGAAAGGTTTTAGTTAAAGGTTGAATATACTGTAGTGAACTTAAATAAAATATCCTACCATGGTTTTTTCTCTGGAAATTTCTATATTAGATGAATCACATTAACTTTCTAGGGAAAAAAAAAAATCCTAAACTTTTATTTTAAATTATATACACTGCCCAGCCAAAATCACCTGGGGGCAAAAAAAAAGTATATGAACCTTAAAATTTTATGGCTTTCTGCATTAATTTGTCATAAATTGTGACTTCTTCTGAGTTGAGTCCTGAATTGATCTTCTTCTAAGGCAAGAGTACAGACAAATACGATATACCCAACATTATATCACAAAAACTAATTCTGATTCATGTATTTTGGAACAACCATAAAAACCTTATACTGCTACCAGAGGTGGAAAGAGTAATAAAATTTTGTACTCAAGTACAAGTACTGTTACTTCAGTGAAATTTTCCTAAAGTACAAGTAAAGTTACCATTATAAAAATCTACTCAAGTAAAAAGTAGCTCATAAAGAAAATTTACTCAGTAAAAGTTACCGAGTTACTTTTTTTTTTTTTTTTTTTTTTTTACAGCAATGGTGTGATGAGCCATTCTTGCGTAGTAAAAAAAAAAAAGGATGAGCAGATATAAATCTTAAACTAAAGGAACACATTTGCATAATAAAGCTGTTGTCTTTCTTGTGCTTGAAAATCAAAGCGGTCACTTAAATATGGTGTTACGTCCCAGTCTAGGGTTGGGCCATACAGCAAAATAATGGTTCAGGGTTCTACTTTATACTGTATGGAAATAGTGGTATATGGCAGAAAGAACTAGATCCAATCATTAACTGATGAAATAATGAGGTTTGTATACACACACACACACACAATTATCTACAAATATATACAAAGACCAACCAAACCAAAGGGACAAAGCAATAATCAATGAGTCAATGGGAGGCAAAAAATCAAAACAGGAATACACAACCAAATATCAACCCGCCAAAATCACAATCTCTTTCCTCTTTCCCGCGGCTCTCTCTCCGGGTTATATATGGTCGCGCTAGTCGATGACGTCACTCTCAGGGCGGAAGCGACTGTGTGAAAGGTCAGGTAGATGCCGATGTGGGGACAGTCAGAAAACCTGGAGTGGAGTCTGGAGCGGCGCGCGACCAGAACACGATACACACACGCGAGCGCAATATTTTTTTTTTTATTATTTTATCATTTTTATTCATTTGTTTTACTCAGTAGCGAATATGATTTAAAATGTAGCGAATTACAATACTCTAAACAAAACATACTTAAGTAAAAGTAAAATTACTTTTACTTAAAAACTACTTTAAAAAAGTAGAAATACACACAAAAAAAACTACTCAATTACAGTAACGCCAGTAAATGTAATTCATTACTTTCCACCTCTGACTGCTACTTAGAAAAAGTATGAGTTGATAACTTCAAAAAAAGCTAATTGGAGAGAAGTCTTGTTAAGAAAATGAGTTTGGAGGTGTGAACTACTTTTTGAGAATTGGCCTGTACTACTACTCTACCAAAATGTGGCGCCCAGGCAAAATGACCTAAAGAGCACAACAAAGACTCATCAATGAAGGGAAGAAACAACCCTAAGTAATTTGAAAGCATCATTGGAACTAAGATTAAACTATATGGAAAGAACACACAGCACTACTGTACATCTGATATAAACAATCTGCACTGCATATCATCATGGAAACATCATGTCAACCGTCAGGTATGGTTGAGCAAACATCATGGTTTGGGCTGCATCAGGGTGTGGCCAGCTGGCAGTCCTGAGGATAATGTGAGAATGTCTGTACAAGAGCCCGAAAGAGATGATGTGGAATGACTTGAAGAGAGCCATACACATGAGACATCCAGAGAATATGACAGAGCTAAAGTAGTTCTGGCAGGAAGAATGGGCAAAAATTCGTCCTGAACAATGTGAAGGTCTGATCCACAGCTACAGTACAGGGAAAGAGCGGTTGGACGAGAACGCGCCTGGTTGAGATTATTTCTGCCGAGAGGAAGTTATTATTTTAGGCACATTATACAGTATTTGTCCGTATTTGTTCTCTTAAAGATCAGATCACATTTTATGACAAATTAATGCAGAAAAACATGAAATTCCAAAAGATTCAGATATTGTTTTTGTCGATTTAACTACACAACTAATTAAAATAATTACTGTGTGATTAATCTGGTTCAGCTAGCAACAAGGTATTTAACCGGAACTGACGCAGTTCTTAAATAAACGTTCTTTTGTTTCAGAAGGTTCGAATCGAATTCACGGCCTGGATTAGGCAAAGAAAAACGAAAGAGACTTTTGAAGAACTGAAAAATGGGAAAATCACTTAAACACTTAAACTCACAGCTATTTTTAATAGCGAGATCTCAAGGGTTTGGAACTAAACAGCTGTGGGTGCATCAGGGTGAGAAGAGAGGCAGATAAAGTGATGCATCCATCATGTCTAGTGCCGGCTGAACAATTTCTTACTCCATCCAAACCTTTGGAATAAATAAACGTAGACATAAATACACAACATATCTCATGACTGACATGTAATACAGAAGGTACAGTGACAAATACTTTCAATTTTCCTATGCAATATTCTATAAATACTACACTACACGATGTTATCCAGTCCGTACTGTATATAATGCATGCACTAGGAGTCCTTATGATGGTGCTTACTGCCAGATTGATTGAGAAACTGCAGCTCTGTAATACAGTGAGAGAAATGGGCGAAAAGGGATAGGAAACACACATCCATCTTGATTTGAGTCTAACTAAAGGAAGATTACATAAAATCTGACTGAATATGGAATATATAATTGTGAGTTGCTCAATAGAAGTAAAACGATGGAAGGTCGAATAATTTCGGTCACAATATGGGAACTTGCTGTTCATCCATTTCCTGCCTGGCATGAAGTAAAATCCGTTTGTCACACATGATTTATCCATCAAGTCTAGACGAAGATTCATGAACACGCGTTCACGCCCACTCCTCCTTCATGCTCCGTTTGCTGTCTCCAGAGGTGGCGGCGAATCCCACTATGACTCGCCATCCTTACCAACCTATAGACGGCATCTCCACTTAACCACAATCTGCGGGAAAGCAAGAGCTCAAAGTTAATGAAGGAACGATGCAGCGCCGCAGCGAGGCGCATTTGCGGGTCAATAAGAGACGGCTTCCGGCTGAGCAAACCTCCCACTGCTCTGAGTGGGAAAAATGCTCGGTTTCCTTTTTTTTTTTTTCTTCTATTCTTTTTCTCAGATTCAGTGTGCTGGAGGTAACTTCCTACGTTAAACATGACGCACACAAAACCAGGCGCAGCGTGGTGACCTTTCCTTTTCCGCAGTGTACTGAAGTGTCCTGCAGCGTGAAAGTGTTTCCTGACAACCATCGCTTTCCCCCAGAAGAAACTCAACTTTTCTTTTCTGTCTTATTTTCTTATTTAGTTTATATTTTTCTAGTGTAATCTTTTTTATTAACTTTAAATATTTTCTTTCATACTGTTGTTTCTTTTTCTCTTTTCTTACTCTATCAGGTGGCACTTTATCACGTTGATTCAATGCAGTTCAGTTGTACTTCTATAGCTGTTTTAACAATGGTCATGTCACTTTGTATATCCAGGGTCGAGGGTTCGAGTCCCATCTTGGGTGTGTGCATGGAATTTGCATGTTCAATCCGTGCTTGGTGGGTTTCCTCCGTGGACTCCGGTTTCCTCCTATAGACCGAAGGCATGCAGCTTGTTTTTCCAAATTAAATGTAGTGTGTGAGTGTGTACATGCTTGTACACATGTAGATTCGTACCCCAACCAGTTTGTACCCCCACCCTGAATACCCAGGGATTGGCTCCTGTATACAGTAGCATAAGTGGTGTGGAGACTGAGTCTGTTATTATTATTATTATTATTATTATTATGATTATAAGGGATTTCCATCTGTTTATAAATAGATGTGGTACAGGTTCTGATGTAAAATAACTGTTGCACCTTTTGTTCTAAAATCAACTGTCTCTATCTGTGACTAAAAGAAAGTATTACTGGAAATCTCCTACAGACCTGATTGTGACTCACCGAGTGTGTCCTAGCTTTATAATAGAGTCTGAACTTTTATGATCTCTCTGGAATGGAACAAACCCGCAGAATAAAGTAAATACAATAAAATGTTATGAGGTGTATATTGTTTTCGAGTACAAACAACAACTTCTGTGATTTAAGGAAATACTTTGTTGCGTGTGGAGCAATAGTTCCCAAGCATCCTCAATCAGATTATATAAAAAGAGTTCTAAAAAGTTCCATAGGGCGCCTAGATAAAATCTATAATAAATTCAAGCGATGTAGCTGAGGATAAGGCAGTGCAGAAGTTTAAAAGTTCTGCAAATTTCTTTTTATAATGAAAATAACTTTCTTTTTGGGACACACTGGATTTTCAATATTATTCAGGTTTAAATCTGAAAATCTTGAGCACTAAACTGATACAGAGAGATGTGTATAGGCATCGTATAGGCATTACGCAGGGCAACACTGCATACACAATAATGAGAAAAAACAATATGTAGCTTCCATTACTACAAACTGTTCTGAAAATCTGAAATACCCAAATCTGTCAAATCAGATGTTTGCATTTTGTATAGGAAAATAATCTAACTTTACGCTTCATTGCACCGCCTCAATTTCGAATATGTTCCCATAACAGGATAATACAGCATGTTTCATCCCTTACGCACTATACAGTATCACCTCATCTTATCATATTCTCAGGATAAACAGCATCGGACACAGTCTATGTTCTTCACACTTTTATGTGCACTCTGTATCGTCCACCCTTAAAACGACCTTGAATGATTTCTCGCTTGAGAAATCTTTACCCTTTAAACTAAAGAAAGTCAGAGCCTGAGATTTGTTTATTAGCGTCCGTTTCAGCTGAGCAAACAGATCAAATGTGCCATGAGAGAACCCAAATCCCTGAATTTAATATCTCTGATGTACGTCCAACCACAAAACCGACTCGGTTATTATAATAATCTTTATTTATATAGATAGCGCTTTTTCATTTAGAACCTGGGACACAGAACTGATGACACGATTATAGACGACAAACATATATTTAGAAAATGAAATATAATAAATAAAACTTTATTATAAACCATCAAAAATAAAAATAAAGAAATTAAATGAAAGATCAAATAACTACAGAACGGCATAAAATGATTTATATACGTCTATAAAACCTATAAAATGGGACAACGAGATACTTTTTTTTTTTTTTACATTATACTGGAGTTTTGTGACGATAAAAAGAACAATATCTCTATCTACCGGCTGAGGATGAAATATAGTAAAGGCATATTATAGAAAACCACCACCTTCTACCCGTGTATAATACTGAACAGCTAAAAACACACAAAGTTAAAAAAATTTAAGACACATTTTTTATGTTATTGTTATGTGATGTCCTAGAATGAATAAACACAGAGGACATGCAGTTCATGTGAACACAGTCTTTCATGGAGAGACAGGAATCATCTGTATGTAGCTTAATAGTTCCGGAGTGTAACGACTAACACGCATTTTACATGATCAGGGTTCATAAAAAAGGCAACGGGCAGTTTAGCTGACTTTGGAGCTCTACTGCTGCTTTCAAGCTCATTATGTTTTAGTCGATCATTACTAAAGCACTTGGGTCAGACAAGTTGCTTAATTTTTTACAAAATCATAAATATGTTCAGTATTTTAACCAGCATTTACAGTATTAAAATTTTGTATGCAGTTTTTACAAAAAAGAAATGCAGGTTGCTATGTTAATTATTCGGAAATTAAAGAGAAAGCTACACTATTTATCAGATTTCTTCATTTAGATTTTGTTTTTTATTTAGATTTTGTTTAGATCTTCTGAGAATTTAACCCAATCAAATTGATAAGGCAGCATCTTGAATTGATACCATTTACTGTATATCCAGAGTATGTTAATGTATTTTAATTGCACCAGGGAAGAACAAAAATACCTGTAATATATGCATTTCTAACCTGAATAAAAAAAAAGACACATGTTGTCAAGTTATAATCAGGCAATATTTAACAAACTAATTTACAACCCGTCTCTCCGGGATAAATAAATGAATGAATAAATTTATTGCTTAACCTTTTTAGATTTAAAGGCAGATATTAAATTTTACATGGGAGGCATGTGAATCATAACTCCAGCAATAATCTTATTAATAAACAAGACCACGCATGCAAATATACTGTAGATTTTCAAACTGAAAATGTGTAAAGAAAAAGTATGTTAAACTTTTGGGAATTTCCTTTTGAGGAAAAGTACAAGTATACAGTTTTAATATTATTATAGTAATAATAATATCGATATTAATCATAATAATAATAATAATAATAATAATAATAATAATAAGCCAGAACTACAGTAACAAGGTATAAATACACAATTTGTTTTTCAACTCTGTCCAGAAAGCTTTTAGAGATAAAAAAAAAATTTGTCTGAAAAAAAAAAAAAAAAAAATCTTCACTGGAGTGCAGAGTCAAGCACCTGCTCCAAAGAGCTCTTCGCCGTCTACTCTTGTCTATTTAATTATATATATATATATAAAAAAAAAAAAAAACACGATTCTTTGATTTTTTTTCTTTGAGCATTGTAACTGAGGTTTTACCAGAAAAAAAAATGCATGAGTGGCCTGAGAGTAAAACCTCTCTTTATTTCTCTATATAATCCCCTCTTTCACTAATGCACTTATCCCAGTATTTTACCAGTGCTCGAATAGGTAGAGAGTTTTCTCAGTAAACCAGAACCATGATCGGACTGCCTGCTTCACTGGCCTCCAAGGAACTCCTTTAAGTGGCCCAAACATGTGGAGCGAGGTCAGGACTGTACAGGGGACGTGGAAATAACCCGAAATAAAAACCTGAAAAACAGTAGAACAGCCCTCGTCGCCAGAGGACTAAACACAGAAACTACACCGTGACCTCAGAATCTCTATTCAGGAACTCACGATGGTTTCCTCAACTCAAAGTTCTGCCTGCAACATCTGCATTTTCCTTTAAATCGGTCAAAAAAAGCCACCTATTTTGCTATATAAGCCACACCGCTGATTGCAGTTCCCTGTCCATAATGCTGCTAACAATAGATGTGAAAAGGCACGGAGGTGAAGAAAAACACACTTCTAAGCTCTGACTTCCTGGTTCTAGGATAGTAATAAGCAGCAATAGTTATCTTAGAAGAAAGAAAGATGTGGGGTATATTCCATTTATAGTAAAGATTGAATGAAGCTCTCTTTATTAACTAAATATATACATTAAAGGGTTAAACCTCAGCAACATGTGATGGTACAGTTTATTAGCCCTTGTTCAGAAATATGCAAACCCTTTAATAGTCACCATTTATCATGTTAATGCATTAATTCATACTGTATTTGGTTTTAAAGTAGATTTTATGCTTCAATTCATTAAAAGACCTGCACTCGTGTTTTTTTTTTTTTTTTTTTTTATTATTATTAAGAAAATAACAGTATAAAAAAGCATGGAATGTTTAGGCAACAGATGTACGACTTAAAACAGACTATAATAGATATCCCAGAGACCAACACGATTAAACAGGCAAAGGTCAGTAAAGAAGAATCAGCGTAACAGAGTTAACGAGCGCGCAGACGATCACAAATCTCAGTAATGAGACGCAAACCGAGGCAGGTAATAAAATACGACTCTCCTTAAAACCCGTCCGACTCCTAACCCACTTTCTTCACTGTCTTAACTAACAAAACCTTTACCGATCTATTTTTAAATGTAATTAAATAATTTGTAGAGCCTGCGATTGGGCCACTTTGTTAGGACCTCATGCACTTCTGCTAATCTCGAGGCAACAATGCAATCCTGCAGACTTCACAGGAGAGTTTGGTAACACAGAGCGCCTGCTGAAGACTCGGGTTCATGTTCTGCATGAGAGGAACCTCTCGATGCTTGACATGCTGTGAGATGCTTTACTGCACAGTGAGAACACGTATAGGTGTTTACTGAGTGCTGTTATTGTTTAATATGTTAATTATTCATTACTAATTACTTTAATTGGCTTGTTGTCTAATAAAAAAAAAAAAAACGATGACGGTTTTTCCTTTTTTATATTCAACACAAGACATTTTTTATTTAACCTTTATTGACTATAAAAACCTTAAACATGTTACTATAATAATACTATGTTAATATTGAAGCTATAACACAAATCTAGTCTTTAACATTATTCTTATTGTCACATGTTTATTCCTGTAAAGTAATTAAGATGGCGGTGCATCTATATTTGTCTCCTTTAAGGATGTGTATGACTAAAACGCTTTGATTTTGTAATAATTTTTTTCTTATTTATATCCTGATCTTTTATAAAAGTGAAATATAAAACATTTTGTCCGTCAACAGACTTTTTTTTTTTTTTTTTTGCATGAATCCCACATTTTTTACCACATTTCAGTGAGGGCCATAATGTCAAAAATATCACTTTTTAAAACTGAACTTGAAATAAAATAAAATAAGATAAAATAAGATCAAATAAAATAAAAATGTTGGATGTTTTGCAGTTAAACAGATCATCCATTAAAAACAACAGAATAAACATTGTAATTAATAAATGCATTATAAAACTATGTACAATATAAAACAAATAAAGTATAATTTAATATTTAAAACTAAACCAAGGCTGTTTACTCCTGCACAGTTATCGACTTCCCGCTCACAACCCGTTTCCAGATCCTCCTATAGCTCTACATTTATATTTCATTCTTCTTTCGTTGAGACTCATCGGATCGAATGGCGGTGCTTGCGTAACGCTTCCTTGTCTAAGTGAACTTCTTGAATCGGATTTATTCAGATCCTCCTACACAGTGACCCGGAGCAGCATCGACGCCTCCCACACGAAGCTCATGGAGAGCGTTGATCAACGGCAGCGTTATTAACGGCCGCTCAGTCTACAATGGCGGCCTGATAAAGGGCCAGAAGACACGGGGCAACATACAGACAGGAAAAATTACACCGCTTTAAAAATATAACACATGACTTTAGTTATTTATGTCCTCGGTATATAAATAAAAAGACATAGGAAGCTAGCGAAGTTCACTTTAGGAAAATGTATCGGAAAGACAGAAAAAAAAAACGATGTGTTAAGAAATATGTTATTAATAAATTATTATTAAATGCAACAAATAAATGCAATATGTACATGTAGCTATATAAAATGTTTTATAATTGTATATATATTTACATTAATTTAACATGTCTAATATAGTACGTCCACGCCTGATATGGTCCACACCGGGACTTTTGAGTCTGGATCCTGGTTCGAGGACATACAGTACGGCTTAGTTTAAACATTTGCACCTTTTGGAGTTTGTTTTACTGAGAGTCTTGTCATCGTACTTAAAGTCTCCGATAAAGTCTTCCAAAAGTGTCCTCTTGTGTACCATGTGTATTCTTTTATTCCTTAGAAATTTCACTTGAACGATCCTCTTACATAAAAATAATAAAAAAATATAAGAGATGATTTACACAGTGGACCACAAACAGGACGTGTAATGGCTTTCTTTTTCTTGGTTACTTCTCTGAATAATGCTCTCCTTGCCCGGCCTGTCAGTTTAGGTGGACGGCCATGTCTTGCTAGGTGTCTTCAGATGATTGGTTGAAAAGCGCTCCATGAGATGGGATTTTTTTTTACTAATTTTACTAATTAGGTGACTCCTGAAGGCAGTTTTTAGATTTTAGTTTGGAGGATGAGAGTCATGAGGGGCTGAAGACAAACGCACGCCACACTTTTCAGATTTTTATTTGTCTAAAGATTTTTGGAAACCATTTATCATTTTCCTTCCGCCTTTACAGTTATGTGCCAGTTTGTGTTGGTCTGTCACATAAAATCTCATTTTTAAATACAAAAATAAAGAATATTTTTCTCTAAAAGGTACTGTATTATATACAATAAAATGATATATTTTCCAAAGTATATTATTTTACATTCATGTTAAAATAGCATCCAATAAATTATAATTATTATGTTTATATATATATATATATATATATATATATATATATATATATATATATATATATATATATAATATTGTATATATTATTATATACATTCTGTTCATTAAATACTTTAAAATAATAGTGAATAGTAAAAACTTGTAAAACAAATACTATATAGTTATATGTTAGTTATATGTCTTGTGTCAGACAGTTTTCCTTGAAATGATTATGTCTAATAAGATAATTGTAATATTAATATTAAAATCAAAATAATTATATTACATTAATTTCTTAATTTTGGAAGGGATATATCACTAATTAATTAGTTAAAGGTTTGGAAAATCCCACATCATTATTGGATGAAGTATGCAGTGTTCTTCGTGCTTGCTCTACATTTAGAAACACTTTTATTACTGAAGCTCAGTCATAGAACGGCGGCGTTGCAAACTAAATAAACCAGAAAAAAAGCACAAAGAGTTTGTGAACACGTCGTCCTTTTATTAGGTAGTAAACAGATTACCGTGGTACTATTAGCCCGAGCTGAAAACACAGTCAATATGTTTGATACTACGCCTTTATTTTTTTCTGTGCAGAAATCCATTTTCTTTGTGAAGTACTGTAACAGTGCAATAGCTATCCAAAGGCTTTGTGGTTAATTACTCTACAAGTGACCCTTTTTTTTCCCAATGCTTTCACACAAAGCTCTGGGGAGAAACCGTCGCACGAGATGTTGGCTAGCAATGGCTAATGGCTTCGTCGACAATAAAGGATCTTCCCAAATGGACACGGCACCTACATCAATCTTGCAGCCTGTTTTCTTTTTTCCCTGTGAAATTGGGACACAACAAATCCATATTTGAAGGAGGCTCCATCAAAGCCACCGCTGGAGACTCAAACAACCCCTTTGGAAAGCACAGCACGAGCGTCGATATTTACAAAAGGATTGCGACGTTTGAGAAAAGGATAAACTTTGGGATTTTAACAGGACTGAGAGACGGCCTGTTTTCACTTCTGAAACTCGACGCTGAAAAACCTGCGGGGTATTAAATTAGAAATAATGCGGTGCGTTTGCTGAAACTCAAGCCTCAGACTGACACCAAAAACAAAAACTTAAAAAAAAAAAAACTTTTTAAAAACTAAAACAATAAATTCTCGTTTATCAAAAAGTCAAGTTTGACCTCTAAGGGCTCTTTATGGTGCATTCACTCAAGAGTCGCTGCACTGATAATTCTTTGCATTTTGTAATTTGTAGATTATAGCTACCAGATGCAAAGATTTGCTAAAATAAATAGGCTGAAAAGTACTTTGTTGAAGATTTTCTCTGAATTTTCTATTCATAATGCTATATAAAGAATTATAAAAGGGGTGTTCAAGTCAAACTGGGGTTTTTGATTATGCAGAATAACAGAACACCATTCCAAGAGTAAATAAAAACTCTCTTTATTCTCCATATAATCTCCTGCTTCACTAATGCGCTTATCTCAGTGTTTCACTAGTGCTTGGACACCATCAAGGTAGAAAGTTTTCTCAGTACATGATCAGACTGCCTGCTTCACGTCTGAAACGCTGGCCTCCCAGGAAGTCCTTAAATGTCTTGGAGCAAGGTCAGGACTACTGTATACGGGGGATGCAGCAGTAAGTCTTAGCAGGGTTCCTGTAATGTGCAAGTGGTGGGTAGTACGAGGTTGCGCGTTGTTCTGCAACAATGCACACAATTGTGTGATCAAAGCACATTATGCACGCCTCATGTTGACACCATAGGGTAGAAAGTTCAAAAGAATGATGCCAGGTTTCCAGCACGCATACTGTAAAACTGACCTTAACTTTACCTACAGAAATTTTTTAGGAGGCACTAATGAGTCTGTTTGCTTCCAACGTATGGATGCATTTTTTTTAATTCATGCACCCAGATAAGCTATTAGCGATCTAGATTAGCTTCTGTGCTGACAAGTCCCGGTTAGCCTTGAACACCACTTGTAACACTTGCATGAACATTAATTTATAGGACCTTTAGAGACTAATGGAGATATAATAAGTTACAAATAACAAGAAGAATGCATCTTTTTTTTTTTTTTACATTTTGCATCATTACTATAGAGACCCCTATGTAGAGGTTATAGCGTGTTATATCAGCAAGCCTCACTTTGCCTAGTGCATTATGATCAGATTTAAAGTTGGCCTAACAATATGGTCATACAAAGCACTAAATATGTATGTTAAAGTGTGTTATGGATTCATAATAACCTGGTCATACTGTAACAGGGCATTACTGTAAATATTTATAAAATGTGCATTATACTTTATAGCTATCTTAAACATGATGCATTGTAAGTAACTTTTTTAATGTAATGCATATTATAAAAAGATATAATGGCGATATATTGGGTAAAAAGCACTACATAGTGTGTATTCTTCTAGCAAAAAAAATGCATTTTCAACATTGCTACAACTGATGTCTTTTTATATATAAGTATAACGATAGGCATAAAGGTTCATGAAGGCATTATAACATCTGAGCGCATGTATAAGTCATTATACTGTACATATGGCTTTTATAGAAAATGTTACCCATAGCTACAGTAGTTACTGTGTCAGAAAGCATTCATACAGGGTTATTTTAGGCACATTATGGTGCAATTATAATGCATTATAACTACAGGATGTAGTGCTATAAATAGAATAACTAATGATGTAGCAGATTTTTTTGGGCCTGAAACTGGAACTCTTCAGCTCAATGGGAACATGCAATGCTTTATTTTCTTTTGCTGACTTTTTAGAAACATTCATTTCTAAAGAGCCTACAGTATGTGCGTCCTAAATTTCTCTCCAGCTGGTAGGTGTGTGTGTGTGTGTGTGTGTGTGTTTGTGTGTATAGGTATCTGGATTCAGTTCATAAAGGTATAAAAATCTGCTATGCTTTGACTGCATTCTATCATTTTTTTTTCTTTGTTTTAATGAATCTATCATGTTACACACATACGATCTAAACCATTAGTAGTGTTGTACTGTACAGTAAGTCACGCAAGGGTGCGTGTGTTTATTTTCGATGTTGATATAACACAACGCGTAATGAGCAGGAAGCATGCTGAAACCATGCACAAGCGATTTAAAACAAGTTATTTGTGGTAATCGGGGAAAATCAACCACAAATCAGGACACGACTGACTGATTGTCCTTGTCGGAGGAAGACTAATGACCTAGCGCGCTCTCGAAAAGCCCAGCTAAGCAAGTCTTGCAAATGAGCAACACTAATCATGATGTATTCCTCCGACTGTGTCTCTGGGTGGGACGTTAGCTTGGAGTACGTGACGTTCACCACGTAATAAGATTTATGTGTTTATGTAAGGAAACCCAAGATACGCACGGATGATTAGGCAGAAGTTCAGAAGCGTATTTTAGAAGTTTACTGCAAATGTACGCAACTGGAGGTGTGCGAGAGTCATTAAAAAAAAAAAAGCATTCAGCAGCAGAATAGTCAGAGGGGGAAAAAAGAAAACAAATTTAATGCATACTGGGTGATTTTAAAGCAGAAAAGAGGAGGTTTTAGCTCACTGCTAACATCGTACTGTTAAACTGTGACATACAGCTTGTATAAGGGGTAAATTACGTCACAGATTAGGACTAGGATATCAAAGACTATCCTGCTAACCAAAACAAGCTAAGCTAAATAAGAGGATATGTTTGTAAACATAGTGAAATACGGTGGCCCAGAAGGGCAAATCATCTTTCCCGAATATGTGTGTGTTTTTTCCCTTGTAATTGGGTTTTTTTTTTCCTTGAAAATGTCCGCTTTTTCCCTTATAAATGTCGTTTTCTTTCCCTTGAAAATGTCCGCTTTTTCCCTTATAAATGTCGTTTTTTCCCTTATAAATGTGTTTTTTTTTTTCATTGAAAATGTGCAATTTTTCCCTTATAAATGTCGTTTTTTCCCTTATAAATGTGTTTTTTTTTTCATTGAAAATGTCCGCTTTTTCCCTTATAAATGTCATTTTTTTCCCTTATAAATGTTTTTTTTTCCATTGAAAATGTGCGCTTTTCCCCGTGTAACTGTGCGCTTTTTCCCGTGTAAATGTCTGCTCTTTACCGTTTGTGCGCAACTACTTCTTTCCCGTGTGAGAACTCTTTCTCCAGTATTTTGCAAGCTAAAAGCTAAAGCTAATGCGCAAAGGACTATGGGAGTGGGGTCAAAACGCAACTGAACACGGAACGTTTCCGGATATCAGCTCCAGGACTCAACATCATGGAGTATACAGTGAATTATAGCGTGATAAAGTTATAATTTTCACTAAATTTTCAACTGCACACAATTACCAGGTAATGTTTAATATATAAAAATTAATCAGATTTTTACTGTTTTAGGCACTAATGATAACTTTGTAGCAGTGTTAATACTATTGGAGTGTTTGGGGGAAATGCCGAGCCGAGTGTAAATGGCAGTGATTAAAAGGAATATTATCTCATTTAGACCATTAAACACTGATGTAAACCATCAGCTCCATGGCATCTCTGTAGTATACATCCACATATGGATTTATAAGCAAGCTAATATCACTATGCTAACCGCTAGCGCTTAGCATGGGGAAACTAGCTTGTTTATTAATATATATTAGTTTAATAGTGTATTTGGACACCTATACGTGATGTAAACAGTTAGCTCTATTGTTTTTGTAAAATGCCTGTCCAAATATGGATCTATAAGCAAGCTAATATCACTATGCTAACCGCTAGCGCTTAGCATGGGGAAACTAGCTTGTTTATTAATATATATTAGTTTAATAGTGTATTTGGACACATATACGTGATGTAAACAGTTAGCTCTATTGTTTTTGTAAAATGCCTGTCCAAATATGAATCTATAAGCAAGCTAATATAATTATGCTAAGCGCTAGCTTACTAAAAGAGCTAAGATAGCAGCAACTATTGCTAATTATCCCTGAGCTGCTCCTGTTATGTGCTAAATGTTACAGATGGTTAACGAATTGTTGTATGTAGTTTATTGGAGCTCCTGAGTGCCATATAATGTATACTGCTGTATAATGTAGTGGTTTTATCATAGCTAGAGATCTTCTGAATAGTTAGTTATGTGCTTACACAATGTATGTAACAGTCAAGAAAAGGGGCTTTTGTTCAGGTTCTATCTATTCTAGTCATTAAAGTCATTAAATATATGTTTATACTCCTTATAATATGTATGATTGTGTGTTTTTCTTCTCACAGTGAACTGTGTGTAAATCATCAACTGCCTGTGTATCAGCTGATTTCTACACCAGCTTTACATCCTGAGCAGAAGGTGAGTTTTCTGAAGTATTTACCTCTCTTTTCAAGAACACCACTGAGCACATCTTAATCAGGGGACAGGGACACATTTCTCTTCATGAACATGTGTGTGTTAATGAATGGTGAAGATGGGGCCAAATTTTGCAGCAATCCTTAATAGCAAAACCAAATAATTGGTTTTAATACACAGCATTACTAAAAGCTTGCATTCTATGAAATTTTGTGTGCGTGCCTGCCTGCGTGTGTCAAACTGATGTCATATGATGTCAAACATCATGAAGTGATATTAACTTGCTTATAAACCCATATGTGGATGTATATTACAGAGATGCCATGGAGCTGCATAGTAACACCATGAAGTCTTTTTACTAGACACTTATAATAACTTGTCTTTATTTCTCCCCTGTTGTAGATTGTCGTGGAGAGGACGGACCCTTGATGCTCTGCCTTTTTGCACCAACAATACATACATGTATTTTATTAATTTGTAAATAAAGTCTTTAATATAATTTTATAGTTGAGTATTTATTTCTAGTTTGCTTATTATTTAGCAAAACAGTTAAAGTGCATGTAAAGCATTGCTGCAAATGACACTGAATAGAATCAGATGTTACTCCACTCTGTGTGAGGGTACAGGCTTATATACAGTATGTGATTTTAGCATCAATAATGTTTTTCTACTAACTAAAGCATGCTGCCTTGGAGATATTAGTGACATCTCTCTTTCAGTTCGAACAACATATTCCATAATATTTATGAATACATTAATCCCATATGTTCAGCAGTTAAAACAGAGGTTCTTAAACATTTTACAGCGAAGGACTCCTTCAACTGTAAAACAAACACCTCTGCATACATTTACTTATAGTGCATTTCCAAAATTACATTTTTATGTTATTCAAAAAGTAAAACCTTTTGTTTTCATTTAAATGATTAATGATTAAATGATCCATGAAAATCAAAAATCTAGTATGTCAAAATATTAGAATATTTCACTTCGATCATGGGGAAGACTGCTGACCTAACAAGTTGTCCAGAAGATGATCATCTACACCTTCCAGAAGGAGTGTAGGCCCTCAAGGTCAAACTTTACCACCAACTATTTCACTGACCATGTTGTTGCTTGATTTGCCAGCCATCTCACCTGACCTTAGGTTTCATGGGAAAGATGAGCTGAAATCTGAGATAAATTTCAAGCTGAATGCTTCAAGTGTGATCTGCAAACATAACCAGGGTGTCATGTTTAACAGCTTAATGCAATGGGTTACATAAAAACACCAACTATTTGAAAATATGTAGGCTTATGAATAGTGGCAACGTATATCTACTGTATGTACAGTGAATGTATGTTCAAGAATAAGAGTATCATAAATTGACCAATAATTAAAATACACATGTAAACAATGAGTCTGTCATTTGAAATGCCGTTTATCTAAAAAAATTAGAATATTGTGCAAAAGTGTTTAAGTTTTAAAATTATTGGGGGGGAAACACATTCACAAGGGAAACGTCATACACATAGAAAAAAAAATCATAGAGCACAATAAAAAAATTATATATTCACAAGGAAAAAAATTATAAATTTACAAGGGAAAATAATACATTCACAAGGAAAAATGTATATACTTATAGGTGAAAAATAATACATTTACGAGGGGAAAAATTATACACATTTAAAAGGGAAAAATACTATATTCACCAGGGAAAAATAATATACTTACATGGGAAAAAGTACACATTTTCAAGGTGAAAAGGTAATATAAGTACACGTGAAAAAGCACACATATACAAGAAAAAAATAATATACGTACACGGGAAAAAGTAAACATTTACAAGGGAAAAAGCACACATTTACAAGGGTAAAAAACACATAAGAAAAAAAAGCATACATTTTTAGGGGAAAAAAGGACATTTACAAGGGTAAAAAAACACATTTACAAGGGTTAAAAAAAACATTTATAAGGGGGAAAAAAAGGACATTTACAAGGGTAGAAAAGCACAATTATAAGGGGAAAAGCACACATTTATAAGAGAAAAAAAGCACAATTATAAGGGAAAAAGCACACATTTATAAGAGAAAAAACGCAAAATTATAAGGGAAAAAGCATACATTTCAAGGGGAAAAATGACATTTATAATGGAAAAAGCATACATTTTCAAGGGAAAAAGCACACACAAGGGAAAAAAACACATTTACAAGGGAAACAGCATGTATTATCGAGGGGGAATTTTTCCCTTGTAGGTATATAATTTTTCCCTTGTAAATGTATTATTTTTCACCTATAAGTATATATATTTTCCCTTGTGAATGTATTATTTTTCCCTTGTTAGTGCATAATTTTTCCCTTGTTAGTGTATTATTTTTCCCTTGTAAGTGCATTATTTTTCCCTTGTAAGTGCATTATTTTTCCCTTGTTAGTGTATTATTTTCCCTTGTAAATTTATAATTTTTTTCCTTGTGAATATATAATTTTTTTATTGTGCTCTATGATTTTTTTTTCTATGTGTATGACGTTTCCCTTGTGAATGTGTTTCCCCCCCAATAATTTTAAAACTTAAACACTTTTGCACAATATTCTAATTTTTTTTAGATAAACGGCATTTCAAATGACAGACTCATTGTTTACATGTGTATTTTAATTATTGGTCAATTTATGATACTCTTATTCTTGAACATACATTCACTGTACATACAGTAGATATACGTTGCCACTATTCATAAGCCTACATATTTTCAAATAGTTGGTGTTTTTATGTAACCCATTGCATTAAGCTGTTAAACATGACACCCTGGTTATGTTTGCAGATCACACTTGAAGCATTCAGCTTGAAATTTATCTCAGATTTCAGCTCATCTTTCCCATGAAACCTAAGGTCAGGTGAGATGGCTGGCAAATCAAGCAACAACATGGTCAGTGAAATAGTTGGTGGTAAAGTTTGACCTTGAGGGCCTACACTCCTTCTGGAAGGTGTAGATGATCATCTTCTGGACAACTTGTTAGGTCAGCAGTCTTCCCCATGATCGAAGTGAAATATTCTAATATTTTGACATACTAGATTTTTGATTTTCATGGATCATTTAATCATTAATCATTTAAATGAAAACAAAAGGTTTTACTTTTTGAATAACATAAAAATGTAATTTTGGAAATGCACTATAAGTAAATGTATGCAGAGGTGTTTGTTTTACAGTTGAAGGAGTCCTTCGCTGTAAAATGTTTAAGAACCTCTGTTTTAACTGCTGAACATATGGGATTAATGTATTCATAAATATTATGGAATATGTTGTTCGAACTGAAAGAGAGATGTCACTAATATCTCCAAGGCAGCATGCTTTAGTTAGTAGAAAAACATTATTGATGCTAAAATCACATACTGTATATAAGCCTGTACCCTCACACAGAGTGGAGTAACATCTGATTCTATTCAGTGTCATTTGCAGCAATGCTTTACATGCACTTTAACTGTTTTGCTAAATAATAAGCAAACTAGAAATAAATACTCAACTATAAAATTATATTAAAGACTTTATTTACAAATTAATAAAATACATGTATGTATTGTTGGTGCAAAAAGGCAGAGCATCAAGGGTCCGTCCTCTCCACGACAATCTACAACAGGGGAGAAATAAAGACAAGTTATTATAAGTGTCTAGTAAAAAGACTTCATGGTGTTACTATGCAGCTCCATGGCATCTCTGTAATATACATCCACATATGGGTTTATAAGCAAGTTAATATCACTTCATGATGTTTGACATCATATGACATCAGTTTGACACACGCAGGCAGGCACGCACACAAAATTTCATAGAATGCAAGCTTTTAGTAATGCTGTGTATTAAAACCAATTATTTGGTTTTGCTATTAAGGATTGCTGCAAAATTTGGCCCCATCTTCACCATTCATTAACACACACATGTTCATGAAGAGAAATGTGTCCCTGTCCCCTGATTAAGATGTGCTCAGTGGTGTTCTTGAAAAGAGAGGTAAATACTTCAGAAAACTCACCTTCTGCTCAGGATGTAAAGCTGGTGTAGAAATCAGCTGATACACAGGCAGTTGATGATTTACACACAGTTTACTGTGAGAAGAAAAACACACAATCATACATATTATAAGGAGTATAAACATATATTTAATGACTTTAATGACTAGAATAGATAGAACCTGAACAAAAGCCCCTTTTCTTGACTGTTACATACATTGTGTAAGCACATAACTAACTATTCAGAAGATCTCTAGCTATGATAAAACCACTACATTATACAGCAGTATACATTATATGGCACTCAGGAGCTCCAATAAACTACATACAACAATTCGTTAACCATCTGTAACATTTAGCACATAACAGGAGCAGCTCAGGGATAATTAGCAATAGTTGCTGCTATCTTAGCTCTTTTAGTAAGCTAGCGCTTAGCATAATTATATTAGCTTGCTTATAGATTCATATTTGGACAGGCATTTTACAAAAACAATAGAGCTAACTGTTTACATCACGTATATGTGTCCAAATACACTATTAAACTAATATATATATTAATAAACAAGCTAGTTTCCCCATGCTAAGCGCTAGCGGTTAGCATAGTGATATTAGCTTGCTTATAGATCCATATTTGGACAGGCATTTTACAAAAACAATAGAGCTAACTGTTTACATCACGTATAGGTGTCCAAATACACTATTAAACTAATATATATTAATAAACAAGCTAGTTTCCCCATGCTAAGCGCTAGCGGTTAGCATAGTGATATTAGCTTGCTTATAAATCCATATGTGGATGTATACTACAGAGATGCCATGGAGCTGATGGTTTACATCAGTGTTTAATGGTCTAAATGAGATAATATTCCTTTTAATCACTGCCATTTACACTCGGCTCGGCATTTCCCCCAAACACTCCAATAGTATTAACACTGCTACAAAGTTATCATTAGTGCCTAAAACAGTAAAAATCTGATTAATTTTTATATATTAAACATTACCTGGTAATTGTGTGCAGTTGAAAATTTAGTGAAAATTATAACTTTATCACGCTATAATTCACTGTATACTCCATGATGTTGAGTCCTGGAGCTGATATCCGGAAACGTTCCGTGTTCAGTTGCGTTTTGACCCCACTCCCATAGTCCTTTGCGCATTAGCTTTAGCTTTTAGCTTGCAAAATACTGGAGAAAGAGTTCTCACACGGGAAAGAAGTAGTTGCGCACAAACGGTAAAGAGCAGACATTTACACGGGAAAAAGCGCACAGTTACACGGGGAAAAGCGCACATTTTCAATGGAAAAAAAAACATTTATAAGGGAAAAAAATGACATTTATAAGGGAAAAAACGACATTTATAAGGGAAAAAGCGGACATTTTCAATGAAAAAAAAAACATTTATAAGGGAAAAAAATGACATTTATAAGGGAAAAAGCGGACATTTTCAAAAAAAAAAAAAAACACATTTATAAGGTAAAAAACGACATTTATAAGGGAAAAAGCGCACATTTTCAAGGAAAAAAAAAACACACTTACAAGGGAAAAAACACACACATATTCGGGTAAGATGATTTGCCCTTCTGGGCCACCGTAGTGAAAGATATGTAAACAAATGAATGATGATCGCTGCACTGCGACTTTACTGCTTCTTTTTTTGTATGCAAGATGCAAAAGTTTATTTTTTTCGTCTGAAAAGTGGTCACTTATATATAGCATGTTGCTTTCTTTTTTAGCATAAAAAGATTTTTAAGACTTATCTTATCAAGTCATATTTAAGTTTCTTTTATGTTTTCAATTTAAAAAAAATTTACTCCACTTTTTCTTCTAATTTCCATATCTGATTGGTCACAAAGTGCCGTCATTTATTTAGTAACGCTAATTCATCTAGGCTAAGCTAGTGGAAACTTGCATAATCCTAATAACAAACAATTAAAAAAAAAAGTTTTCTTCTAAAGACAACTAAACACAATAAATAAGAAGATTGGTACCACCTCATCCTTACATATTTTTAAAATGAACTGAAGCAATTGAAACGTTATGCAAAATGTGTGCCAATACGAAACGCATGTTATACAACAATGCTCGAAATCTAATCATGCCGAAGTAAAATGTGTTGGAATACAATAGTAATGAAATAAACTTCTAAAGAGGATGTAAAGACGTACGTATGAACTCGGTGCTCCGTGTGACTCTTTGAAACTCTCGATTGTAAAAGGATGACACACGCATCTCTCGGTGCTCTCAAACAAATGAATTTCTACTTGAACTCAATATAATTCAGTTTTTATAAAGTGCACTCTGCTTGAACGAGAACAAGCTATAAATACACACCACTTGGCCTCTGTGCAAACTAAGGGAAATATTACAGCTTAAACAAGCTACTGTTCGTTCTACATCTTTTGTACACTTTGTCTTCTTCAGAAGTCTCCTTGAAAATTCACAATTTTTATAATCGATTATCATGAGTTGCTTAGCATTCGGGAAAAGCAATCCAGCGCAGTATTAAACATTTCAGAGTAAAATTTGGCACAAAATGCTAACGCATTTACTTCTTACCTGAACACCACACGAGATCCACAAAGCTAGCACTACATCTCTCCAATAAAAATCCTCTAATTCCTTAAAACCCAACCTGGGGTCGTCAAGGTGCTGAAATTCACAGCGCGTGTCCGAGCATTTGTCTGAAGTAATAAAAGGGTTGGGAACCACTGCTGTAATTAACACAAGCTTGATTAAACTTGATTAGCAAGCACACCTTAGAAGACAATTTAAGGTTATGATATTATATAGTATTATTAGCTATGGAGTTTAGAAATGTACAGTACATTGCACAATACAATAAAATTTAAACTGAATTTAACATTAAAATTTAACTTATCGTTAGAATCAGCATACAACTACCATAATGAGATTTTATTGGATTTTATAAATTAAGAAATTATTACAATAATTAGATTTTTTAATACTTTTTATCATGGTTTTTATAGAAGGTGTTGGCCGTTATTTATTTATTTATTTATTTATTTAATGCATCTCAATTTCTAGATATCCTCAATACTTACAGCACAAACCACATTTGCTTCACATTGTACCTCTCGATGAGAAAAGCAAGCCTGTGATGTATAAGCATTCTCTCATTCATTTACTTACAGATGTGAGGTCTTTTTAAAAGCCAGGATTGAGTTACTGCACACGCTGATACTATGGAAGGATGATGCAATATGTTCCATCTCTCGATTTAACATGGTGGCGTGTACTGCAAGAATTCACTTTCTGATAATAAAAATATGCATTTTTGTATTTACGTTTAATAGCTTTCTTCACTTCCTGCTAACACAATGAACACACATCTATTCGGGGGAACGTTCAGGTTCAGCAGAAAGCTTTATGAAATTACAGCATGTGATTTCTTATCCTCTGCCATCCATCAGGTACCACTTGAAACGGGGATTTTGGAAACGGGGGCAGGAAGACCAAATGGAATTACGGCAATCGATCCCTCCATATTTTCTTTTGGTTGGATGCCAGCCAGGAAATTACTTCTTCATCATAATTCGTAGCTGCTTTTCTTCAGACAAGGCTCCATTTCAGAAATATAATATCCTCCATGTAAGTGCGTTTACCACCCGAACGGCAATCAGGCAATCAGACTATGAGCTTTGAGCGGACGTGTTAATGATATACGATAGGACAATATGCCTCGGATCACAATGATCCCATCTTATACTAACAATTGCTTTAGATTTAATAAACAGGCTTGTTTGCAACGCAGTAATTGTATGTTGTGTGATTGATTACAATGTTTATGCTTTTATAAAGTTGAGGTTTGTTACTATGATCAATATCTGTTTGTTTGTTTTTTAAATAAAGAAAACAATCTTCAGTGAATATCGTAAAATCAATATTTTAACTAAACTGGATGCAAACAACTGTATTTCTAAATCATACTGTAATTTCATAAGTTAGAATTAAACCTAAACCTTGGCTCTGAGATTATGTAAAGTAACACACACTATATTAACGAAAGTATTCGCTCGCCCACCTTCACATGCATATTAACGTTTTTTTTTTAATCCATAGGGTTTAATATGATGTTGGTCGATGTTGGACGAGAAGGCGTGGCTCCTCCACTTGGTCTCCACTTTAATTCATCCTAAAGGTGTTCTATCCGATTGAGGTCAGGACTCTCAGTCAAGTTCTTCACACCAAACTTGGTCATCCATGTCTTTATGGACCTTGCTTCATGCACTGGTGCGCAGTCATGTTGGAACCGGAAGAGGCCGTTCCCACAGAGTTACAGTAGGAGCATGAAATTGTCTTGGTATGCTAAAGCGTTAAGAGTTCCAAGAGGCCAAGCCCAACCCTAAGCTAATTTGCTGGGAGATTAGGAATCTGGCAAGCTTATGAGGTGCTCTTTCAATGCTTACTCACCATTTTGATGTTTTGAGCTCTCTGTGAGCTTTGCCTTTATGGAATATTCCACGTTTCATTAAATGCAAATCAGGTGTGGCCTGAACACACTTACGAGTTATAATTACAGATTTCTTGCTACAGACACATGTGACTATGTACAGTACAGTAGGTGTGTACCAACATCACATAAAAGTGTGGAATTAAACTGGATTTGGAAATGCCACAAAAACCTGTTCAATAGGTGGATTTTTTGCTTTTTTGATATTTATGAGGTACCTGCTATGAAATTCATGGTTGCTAGACATTGCAAGAGCAGCCCACTAGACAAGCAATACTGAAATAACTCATTTTACCTAGCACCTAGCAACCCTGATTCTGCTCTGAGCAATGTGATGCTAATTTACACCTGGTTTTTTCCCCGAGACAAAATGAAGCATTGCCTGCTGTTGCTGTTTTCTAAACCTTCAGCAACAGTACATGGTAATGCATGATAAAGCAAATGGTATACCTTTGTAAACTGCATGTTTAAGTTTGGCCACTATAGGTTTGCAAGGTTTTTTAGGTGTAATTGTGCATGAAACAGCCACAGACATCCCCATACATCAGCCCCTGACTATCCTGTATCTGCACAGCAACTGAAACAGCATCCTCCCAATTAGTAAATAATTACCATACTACATCGTTGATATGTGATTTATGCACATTTTTGCCAACAACTAGCATACCTTTCTGTGAACCCACACACATGCACAAACTCAGCAGAAAATATGTGCGTCTTCCCCTAAGATCTCCGCCAACGCCCGGCACCCTCGGCCATAAACTGAATAAAGGCAGCATTACTCATATGTCTACCTTTACACCTGTCATGTCCGACATTCCCCAGTCCCATTTCACACTTGAGGCACCTCACATAAAGCAACAGCTCCCTGATGCCCTCCCAAACCTCCATAACATCATAAATTCTACTCTTTTCCACTCCCCTGAGACCATTTCCTCATTCTGTGGGCACCTGCAACAGTAACGCCGAGCTTTTAGGGTCTAAGTCTGAGCTGGCCAGGCAAAACCAAACACTGACAAATGACTCAGGAACTTGGCGGGAAAACATAAGGGAGAAACTGAGGTCTAGGTAGGTTGTGCATGGAAATGCAAACTATTCATATTCACAGATGGTTGTTCTAAAAAAAAAGAGACAAAAACATTGGAATATGCATAACCTATACAATGTGTGGATAGGTTGGTGCTTGGAGCTGTTGTAAATGAAAGTGTTTTTCATGCTGATTAAGAAAATCTGTCTGATATTTTTAGACAACTAATTAGATGAACATGATTCTACTAAATTATTATTTTTCCCCCAAAATATCCATGCATTATGGTATATACATGCACCATTTAAAAAAATAGCCAAGAACGAGTCCAAAGTTCATCCATCTTCACCCTTGGGCATATAGAAAGATGACAAAAACTAATAGCTTTTGCAATCCATTATCTCACTCAGACAGTCCTTTATCAGAGCTGAATTATTAATCCAAAATAAGACAGCAAACCCGCCGTGCACCCAAATGCCGCCTTATCTGAGGCGTAGTCTCCCAGCGCTAATCTGTATTACCTCTCAGTAATTAGCGTCCATGCAAAGCCCTGCACTGGCACAAAGCAGCCATGCAGAATAAAAGTTGGATGCAGGAAGTGACATTAATCTGCTATTATTAATCTCCCATTTTACATACATTCTGTTTTTCTTCCTGCTTCTAGGAAAGATAAATCACTTGGGTTCGAAGGCAGCGTCGAACTTGAGCATGATTACCAAACTTATAATTGGTCGGGGTTGCTGTGAAGATGATGAATGTGGCCATGAGTTTGCTTCACAAACAGGCCAAGCTTCATCATGGATTCTAGCTGTAGCCAGGTTTTACCGTCCCCCACAGCCTTTAATTGAGATATCTAACATTAATGACGAATGAGACCGAAGCCGAACCATTACTGGTTCCCTGTGGGAAATGCGTGACGTTGCTGTATTAAAACATGGATGATGGAAAGGATTGCCTTATGGATTTTTGTGACGAGGAGCAGCCCAGGCAGGTTGAGTGGATGATTCATCAAACCAGCAGGGCTGTCACGCTCTCCCAGACCTTATTGGCACCACCATATTGACAGAACAATGGGCTTTGAACACAGTTGGAGACGCCTGGAGAGCCATCGATTGGACCGGGTTTATGGAGTGATTTCAGTTGCCGGGGTTTGTCGAGGTTCAATTTTGCTCAGCGTCGGCCTGCCGACTCTCCCGAGGTACTGGACTAACCACAGAGGTAATAACCTGTGCAATCTGAACACGTGTGAACAAACATGAACTCGAACTGTGTGAGTCACTCTGAACTGCCAACCACTGAATCGAGGCACTAAGTGAAAATGGAGGAAGGAAATTTCATGTCAGGAGTTCATCATGAATAATGTACAGGAATTAAATTAGGATCAGACAAGAACGGCAGCAGCAAACATAGTAAAGAATGTGGTTTATAGACATAAATAACAGAATAATTATCACGTACATCTGTCGAGCTAGGGTAATATACACTGTTGTCTGTCCATCAATCTGTCATCTATCCTTTTAACATGAACTGGTGTATGTTATCCATCCAGCTACCTCCCAATACATACTGATGTCTGTCCACAAATCCATCCATCCATCCATCCATCCATTAATCCATCCATCCATCCAGATAATATATACCGTAGTATATCATCCATGTACTAAATTATACATCTATTCTATATACACTGATATCCATTCATCCATCCATCCATCCATCCATCCACGCATCCATCCATCCATCCACGCATCCATCCATCCACGCATCCATCCATCCATCCATCCAGATAATATATACCATTGTATTTCATCCATCTATTATACATCTATTCAATATACACTGATATCTATCCATCCATCATCCATTATATACTGTTATTTGTCCATTCTTTAATTTGTCTATCCATTTATTATCTATTCATCCATTACACACTCCTTTTTTGTCATTCATTGATATTTCAAATAAATAATGTTTGTACCTCTATTAACCCATCCACCTGTCCATCTTCTATATACTTATGCCCATCCATCCATCAATCCATTCATCCAAATATTTTTACTGAATCCAAATAAAATACATTTTTCATTATATATTTGAAATTGTTGGTTGTTTTCAGAGATTGCAATGTAACATAAAACATAACTTTGATATTTGTACAGGAGATTTATCCATACATTGTCACACCACACGTCTCCTTAAAAGCTATTTCTAGTCAAGCCATTCTGATGATTAAAATAAGATTACATTCCAAAGATTTTTCAGCAGGTCTTACAGTCACATCTAAACCCACCTGCCTTAAAGACGAGCGTTTCATTTAAAAGTCTGAAAAATGGATAGAAAATGCAGGGTGGCAAAGCAGGTTTTTAACTTTGTTTAATACAAAACCAAATATATTACTGTCCCTATACAAGGTTTAAATAGCACCATAGTACGAGGTCAGAACACTAGCTGCATGTGTAGTGTGCTCTATATGGGAGTATTGATCAGACTGCCACACTTCACGAAGATCCAGAACAAATACAGACAGCAAACTCTTACTCAGACCTGATATTTCATCCAGGACATGTCTGCTCTGCTACAAATCCTGCATATGAACTGCATTCTCTTCAAGACATCTAATGTCAATTAGCCAATCTCGGGCAAACAACAACCATGAGACGTATACAAGAGCCAGCTGATAAATACTATTATATTTTCATTTACATATGAAATATGATATACATATCATGTAAAAAAAAGAAAAAATAATAATTTTCTGGTTCAGTGTATGCCTCATAACCATAATGCTAAATTTAATTTTGCATCATTCTCTCAATGTTTCAGTGAACAGCCCGATCGATTAACTTCTGACTTTTAAATGCCAAGATTTCTGTCCATGTAATTGGCTTGTGGTTGTGTGGAGGGAGGGTTGTGCGATGGGGGGATTGTTGGCAGGTAATGCCAAGAAATGCTAGGTGTTTACTGAACACATTCAACTGGTGAATATAATCATCGAAGAAAGATTTAATAATTAGTGTTGCATCACTAAGGGGGAACAAATTAAAGACAAAGCCACTATGCCTTTATTAAAATTAAAGACAAAACTCCATGCATCCACCCAGCCATCAGTCCATCCATATGAATCTCATTCCATCTAATCGTACATATCAGTTCATTGATGTAGTACATATATAAAGTTTGCAATCACAGATATCTCAGTTTTTATTAAATGTCACAAATATATATATATATTTTTTTATAAACTTCTGTAAATATCATTTAAATTGCTTTTGGGTTCAAGATCTGATTTAGGGTCCAGGATTAAGAAAGCGGCCCGTATAAAGAATTAAACACGCCAGTCAGATCACTTCCATGAAGAATTATGCTGAAACTGTTTTTGCAAATAAACCCGTCATGTCCATCCATCCATCCATCCATCCGACAGGCCATGCATTCACCCTCTCATATATTCATTCCTTCTTTAACACTTTTCATCAATTCCTCCCGAAGATTCTTTCTTTTAGGATGTGGAGACAATCTTTCTAACAAACACTATGCAAAACATAAAATCTTAATAAGTGAAAATATCTCATATCTAATTAAAAGTATGTAATACGTCTTATTATAACAAATGTAGTTAGAAACATTAGATACACTGCACATGTGTTGCAGTATATCTGTGTATATCTGTTTATTTAAATGGGCACCTCTGCTCCAGTAAGCAGCCTCTGCCTTATGAGACTTCCTCATGCATATCATTAACATAATTAAGAGTCTTCATCATTTATTGAGTGCTGTGATCTGACACACATCTCCCGTGTTGTGCAGCATTAATTATTACCCAAATACCTTCAACTGATTTAATATATTCCTCAGAAAGCACTATTCAAACATGTTTTTCCGTCATTAATGTTCCCGCATTAGTTATCTCACTCCTGCGACGATGTGAAACACAAATGAATCCTAATAAATCGCTCACAACATCAGTTTTCTGGGAACTAAAAGCAGATCCACAGCGGCGTTTCAGCGCACTCCACCCACTAATGTTTTATTTCTGATAAATACCATTAGGGTTTCTTCCCTGGTATTAAATAGTAGAGAGCAAGCAAGAGAACAGGGAAATAAATATTCACATGAGGAAAAGTCATTTGTAATTAAACCAGTTCTTCTAGAAAGAAATCGGAAGTAATCTTAAATGACTCAAAGAGCTAAGTGTGTTAGTGTTCAGTCTAAATCAAGTCTCATAAATCCGAGGTCTGACGTTACACGTTACTCACGAATCATTACTAAAATCTACACTTTCTCAGGTCGAGGTTATTTGTCGTTTAATTTAACGTGGTTTCAACAAGGAGTTCCCCTGCTACCTGCTCGTGAAGTTATATGTAAAATTTGCATCCTGTTTCATTTCTACAAGAAAAAAAGGCAAAGTGATTAAAATATTTAATGTAAAAATATATATATATATATATATTATTTTATTTTAAAGTAATAATCTGTTAAATAACTAAAATATCCTAATACAACTAATATTTCTTTTTATTACTGTAGCTCATTTTATAAATTAGAAATACTGTAATATTATATATTTTCAAACATATTACTACTTTTAGATTAATTAATTTTAATATTGGAAAATAATTTTGTTAATAATAATAATAATAATAATAATAATAATAGTAATAATAATAATTTTCCAGGGAAATAAGAAAATATAAACAGAAAAAAAGATTTTTATTTTATTAATAAGTTTAACGGTATTGTACTGTATTTGCTTTATAATGAGAAATATTAGCTTTATTATTAAAGCTAATATTATTATTAACTTCTGTTCAAAATATCTTATCATCAGCTAAATATCATCTCAGTGCTTAAATAATAAAAAAATTAATAAATTAAAAACATTTCATGAAGGAACAACAACAACAAAAATCGATATTTAAAAGAAAAATATGTTATGACAAACATAGAACTTAAAATATGAGAAATAAATTATATATTATTTATAAAAATATTTATATTAGATTTTGAAACAGATTTTTGTCTTTTTCACTCAAGTACACTAAGTTTTTTTTTTCTTTGAAAAAAATATTGATCATTAAGCTGCTTTCATGCATGTCAGCATTTTGTAGTGAATCATTTTGTCTACGGTAACAATATTTTAATTAATTAAAGAGTGAAAAATCATCCTTTTCATCTATTTGTACTTGCTAATGTTTTTGAATATCTAAGAAATAAGTTAGTCTCTATTTCTGCCTTTTGCAGTAAATAATAATAATAATAATAATAATATATTTTTATGTTGCAGAGAGCACTGCAAACTCTACACTCCTCAATTCTAACTGTTACAAAGTGCTCACACTGACAACTCTTTTCATAAATATTAAACACACATCTCCTTATATCAAGATTTTTTCTTTGGTAAATAATAGCACCTAATGTTCATTACTGTCTGACTAATCGGATTTGAGAATTCAACCGCATTATTAAATAAAAATGACAGGTTACACTGCATTAAGCATTACATCATAAGTATATTGTGTGCAAGGCTCCTTTAAGGTATTAGGGTGGTAAAGGGCACAAATGCTCAAATATTATTTTAACATTGTTTTTTATTATATCAATATATTATTTTAACATTGTTGTATTATTTTGATAAATGATGTAAATTCAAAACCCCTTCCAGTTTTAAAATAATAAATTTAAGCCAATGTAACACAAATCGCCATGAAAAGTCAATGCTGGCCACAATAGAAAGGATTCATGAGAATGGATTTGTTTCCATTCTCATGCGCACTTGATAAAGCAGATAACAGTATGCACCACAGCACATCCTGAGAACATGCAGGCAAAGAACTGGTAAAGTACACCGACTCGTCCTCCCCAGATCACAGTCCGATCGAACACCCATACTGTCGAATGCACTGCATAAATGAGTTCAATCCATGGAGGCTCCACATCGCAACCCACCGCATAGAAAGGATCCACCGCCAACAGTCTGATGTCAGCACACCCATACCATGGGGCCAGATCTGCCCAAGCGGAACCTACACAACCACTGGACATATGGAATTCAATTCAATTCAATTTTATTTTACTTGTTTTGACATTTTGACATTGTCGCTAAGCAGCTTCACACAACTTTATATGAAATGTGAATGTGTATAAATCAAAATGATAAGATTGTCCCTGTATATTTTGCATTCTATGTTACATGTTACGGCTGATCGGTGTATTGAAGCCCATGTCCTAATATATTCTCTAGTAATGATTTCCACAAGGACTTGTTTGATATGGTGATGTTTTCTGTAAGGAGATGTTTGTTTAACATTTACTGTATGGAAGGAGTCTTCAGTGTCAGCTCTTTGTAAGGGTCATGGAAACCAGAACAAAGGAGCTGGAGGAGGGTTTTTGGTTACATGACAAGCTGATGAGATGATTTCGCTATTAAGGAATAAAAAGACTTTGGTATTTATATAAAAAAAATGACAAAAATGTATAAAACACTTCAAGATTGCAGGTTTCCTTTCTCGCATTATCCCACGATTGATCATTTTCCTATAAGAGCATCCAAATGAATCTTTTATTCCTTGTTTAAATATATAAATTGAACTGAACTGAAAATATATGACTAAAGTAAAATCTATTAAATTTTATCATAATATACAGTAAATGAAATGATGGCACTGAATTAATAAATTAAATAAATAAATAATTTTTTATATCATCTAATCACTTCATACACTTGAACCCCTTTAGTTATTCAATGAAATCCCTAAATAAGGCTTTTACCATCCTAACTAATTCTACATCATTACTATAAAAAAAACATTTTATTTTGTGCTTGTAAGCATGTGTGTACAGCGGGTGTGTACTGTTTATTATAACACACGTGTCTGCGCTGGTGTAAAGCAAAAGAAAGTCTCATTAGAGAGGTTAAAGATCTATTTTCTGCCTCTCTGTTTCAGCCTGGCGTTATGTGTGTGCGCAGACGTAATTTAACACCATGCCCCTTCACACACACACTCTCGCCTTTACAACCCCCTACCCCCTCTCGGCTTTACACACACACACGCGCACACACACACTCTCCAGTCTACACAGAAACACTGATCTGTTGCAATTCTTTTCAAGGGTAAAGTGCAGTTTTACTTTACAGCAGTGATTCTGTTAGTATGCGCTCACGCGAGTGTCATTAGCAACGTTCCTTGCTAATTTTAGAGTAGAGTGCCTACTGTACGCGCATAAATGGAAACACTTATCTGTCAGGATTTATTTTTACTTTTTTTAAAGGTAAAGTCCAGGGTAATTTTATTATTTTTTTTACTTTATATTCTGTATGAATAATTTTTTCATGTACTTGGGCTATGGAACAAATAATTTCAGTTACCATAATTTTTTATGGGTCAATTTGCTTTGATTTACGCTCGTTTTAGAATACGAGCCCGCTTCCGGAACGAGTTATGCTCGTAATCCAAGGTTCCAGTGTATACTGTACTGCGCCAACGAGCACATCTTCTAGCGGACATGGTTCCTGAGCCAGGAACGTTAGTGTTCTCACTAAATAAAATGAACCAGACTTTAGGGTCGGGTTTTCTCTGAGATGATCCCGGGCCTTAATGTGAAAACGCCCTTAGTGTTTACTTGGAGGGAAACCATTTAGTATCTCTTTATGTACAACACAAACCAAAAATAATTAAAGATTTGGCAAGCTTTTTATCCAAGTCGGTACACTGTACTATAGGAACATGTTAAAGCAGACAATCCACCTGCTAGTTAGCTTGTTGGAGGTAACTGGAGAATCCAGAGGAAAATCATGACACAGAGACTGAATGGACAGAAAGCAGAGATGCTGTGAGAGTACCATGCCACAAAAACGTTTTTGTTGTGCTCCTTTACGGATCTGATGCTTCCCGTGAAGTAGAGAATGAAAATGAAAGGCATCAAAAACAGAGATGAGACGACAAAGTCCATAAAATGAAACAACATTTATATACCAAATACATTTTAGTTAATCAAATACACTTGGATTGCACACAGAAATGTAATTTTTGACCAATACTTTTATAATGTAACATATTCTAGAAGCATTTTATATTCAGACTTGAGAAAATATCTTGGCTTAGAGATAAATAACAGAAAATTGCTTCTGCTGTTTAAATTGTAGTCAGAGTATAACCCAGACAATGCATTGTACAATTGAGAAAACAGATTGTTTTGAGTCAAAAGTATAAACTACCATGGTGTAGGTGTCTGCGTGACTTCATCAGTTTGAACACACACATACACACACACACACACACTTACCGGATGTCTCCGGGGTCCTCTGTGACGAGTACGTCGGTCTTGCAGCTGGCGACAGGGTTGATTGACAGCTCAACCGGTGGCACCACAAAGCTCTTGCTGACAGGCAGCCAAAGGCCTTGGCCCAGACTGTAGGAAGACCTGCACATGGCCATAACACAGGCGATCAGAGAGCATGCTGGGAGTCTGCCATTAACCCAGTATGAAGGGAATGGTAACTATTTTATTCATTTTATCCACACAGCTGCTTTTTTACCATAAAGTCATATCACAGGGAAAACAGTAGGTTTGATTATTGTTAATCTGGTTTAATAGCATAATTAAAAGAATATTAAGAATTATGGAGTCATATGGGAGTGTGGGAGTGCAGGCAGCTATAAATATAACTACAGTGAATAAAAATGGTTGATGAGAGTTATTTACTCACTCTGACGCTGTTCAGTGACTGAACTGTCACAAAGTCATTCTAACTGATCAACTTAGTTCTATGACCGAACATTTCTATACCAATAAGCCTAGGCTCTTAGAGGGCAAGCCGACCCCAACGCAAAGCACACCAGGGCTCACTCGTGAGGATGAAAAAGACGGAAATCATGCTGTATAAGATGACTTTTACACCTTCCAAATCTGAACCCGATTGAAGACCTTTGGGAGATCTTTAAGTCAGAGAGAGCAAGGAGCTGGTAGGATCCATCACTCCGAAGGGAGAAGCTGTTCAAAGAACAACCATAGCCTGGATATTTCTTAAACCTGCGCTTCAGGGAAGAATCGCAAGCAGTATGAAATCCTGTTTGGAGTTTGCCAGTGTTAGAGATTTAGCACACTTGGGGGGAAAAAAGATATGCACTATTATTCTCATTGTGAAGCATGGTGGTGGTAGCATTATTAGATTAAACTTAATTTTTATTATTATTATTATTATTATTATTATTATTATTACTACTATTTTATTATTATTATTATTATTATTATTATTATTTATAATGCATTTATTAGTTTTTAAATTTTGCAATACTTTTACTTTAACATTTTTTTTATATATTTTTATTTTAAACATTGCATAATACATGCTTTCATAGCTTCTTAGGTGCTCATTGTGAAGCATGGTGGTGGTAGCATTATTAGATTAAACTTAATTATTATTTTTATTTATAATGCATTTATTAGTTTTTAAATTTTGCAATACTTTTTCTTTAACATTTCTTTATATATTTTTATTTTAAACATTGCATAATTCATGCTTTCATAGCTTCTTAGGTGCTCATGGTGCTGTTTGTTCTCTCACACCTTATGATTTTTTTTTCCCGAGAAAAAGGTGTTTTTCTATTGCATTTTAATCACATGTAACTCCATTCAACTGTGAATTTGACCTCATGGAAACCCTTTTCTTCCTCCACTTTAGTGGCTTGGGCTACCTGGTGCAGAATCTTGACATACTGTATGATTCCAGTGAACTTTGTTTCAGTTTCACTACAAAACATGACAAACGAGATGCCGCACAACTTTAATACGATCAACATCAAAGAATCAATGTCAAGCTTCACGTCTGATGAAATAACATCATGTGCTTTAAGTGTTTCTAGCAAGAACTTATTACATTTTAGAGCGTATTATATGTCCGACCTTTGCACCAAGTCCATTATGTAATAAGCTGCCATTCATAGAATATAAGTTATTATATTTCGAGGCTTTATTGCATTTGGACCTCTGCATCAGAGCCATTATGTAATAACCTGCCTATAATGCAATTACTTTTAGCCCTCTCAGTAGTATACTGCAATGTCAATCGTTTTTTTTTTTTTTTTTTGTAATATTATTGGCCTTTGTAATGTTGCTTAGCTGCAATATGGAAATGAGCCAGATGAAGAGGCTTTTATATCAGAAAAAATGGACAACGCGGTGCTTCTTCCCACAACTCGGCTATTTTCTGATATCTGGGTTCTTTAGTGGGTAACTCATGTTTGTTAAAATACCAACAAGACTTCTCGAAAGTGTTCACACTGGGATATTAAGACATTTTACTAATTAGTCCTTTCAGTCCTATATTGTGAAATTGAATTGAGTGAAGGACTGGGAAGGTTTAATATGGGAATTGTGCATACTGGTATACTGACACAACTACAGACTTAAAAACTATATCAAGGACGTACTGGAGTGTGTGCATGTGCATATATATAATTTTATTTTAGCTTAGTTTAGTTTTGTTGTTTCATTAAAATGATCTCCATTCACCCGAGCCCTACCAAAAGAAAAAAAAAGTCCATAGCATACCTGTTTCCTAAAAAAATTTTTCTTAGGAAAACATTTAATTTCTTTGTATTTATTTAACAATAAATAAATTCATTTATTTATTCTATCTTTTTATTATTGTCTAGTAAATATTTAAATTAATTTGTCTGCTGACTTACCGTTATTTTTTTTTTTATAATATTCAATAAAATTCAATTTTATTTGTATAGCGCTTTTATCAATTGTCATTGTTGCAAAGCAGCTTTACACAATCAAAAGAATTATTTAAGTTTGTATGGAATGTAAATGTGTACCAATCAAACCGGTCAGATAGTCCCTCTCCAGGCGGCTCAGCCGTTAAAGCTCTATACCTCCTCAATCCCTGACCTCAGATATAAACACGAAAACAGTGAATCACCTCGGATCAATGCGCACTTCCATTCATAAATAAGAGACAGACGACACAGGCACCAATCTCACTCATCACCTGACACTGGAGAGCCCATCGATTGGCTCTTTCTCCCGGCCATCTATCAGAACCGAGCGAGCGCAGTAAACGAGTGTGTCATCAGCCGGCGTAGTGTAAGTAAGGTGAGAGCTAAATAAATTTGAAGTAATGGCTAAAAAGTGAAAAATCATTGTGGTGGAATTTGATCAATTGTTTTGAAAGGTTCAGCCTTATGTCATGGATTTACTAATTAAAGTCACGCAAATTGCCAATTGTAGAGGCAGGAAATAATTATTGCCAGCCCTAATGACCGCAGCAAGTTAATATATGAATATTTCCATTTGTTATTTTTTTATTCACTTTAAACCAATATTTCATATTAAAAGAATTAATACACATAAAAAACACAGATAATGTAATTACTAAAATATATCTTTAAGACTTGTGGATAAAATAAATCAAAATGCATACAGTAAATTATGAATTAAGAAAATATGAATGTGATATTTATAATAAACTATGAAAACATGTCAATTTTCAATGCATTTGAAAATGACACAAATATAATAGGCTATGTAACAATTGCATTAAACACCTATGTTTATAATCTACACGCATGATTCTTTATCCATTTATTGGTTTTTGTTTATTTGTGTTTAATTATGTAATTTAGTAATAATTGTTAGTCTGCTTGAATTTTTTGTTAAATATTATTTTACGTGAATTTTTGTAAAATATTTTTATTATATACAGTATTTTATATTTTCTTTACCAAATTTAAGGTGTAGACTTAGCAACGAAAGTGTTAAAGCAATATTTACAGTAAAACATTTTGTAATCATTATTTATAGTAACTACCCGGAAACTTTTTTCCCCATTTGAAGCTTGTGGTTCTAACGAACCCTGTTATAAACCCAGATAGAATCCTGGAGGAGGACATCGCCTGGGGGTCGGAGTGCTCTCAGAGCCCTTAAAAATGAGCCTCGGGTATTTATTCTGACTCCTTCGGACTTCCTCTGAACTCTAGAGCCTGCGGGACTGTAACACGGAACTGAACAGTAGATTTGAGCTGAGCTTATCTGGAGACGTGGAGCTGCATACCTGAAGATCTTCTCCGGAGCTTGTTCCCCCGTCACCAGGTCATAACCTCGCTCTAGGTTTGAGTACGGCCACGGCCTGCGGGAGGGTTATAACACATTACATAAAATTAAAATAAAAGACAGACGATAAAAAGTATAAGGTTATACCTAGCATCCATATTATTTGGGTTTATTTGGTCTGATTTTTTTTTTTTACGCATGACTATCATGAATAAAATAAACAAGCTAAATAACTAATAGATCATTTTTAACAGTATATTTTAAATATATGTGTTTAATATTACATGCAAAGTTTTTCTTGATAAATATTTATAAAGAAAGAGAAAACAAAATATTACAAAAAAGCTCTAACAGCTTTCTTGCTGATAAAAGCCAGTCATGGATGCTAATTAAGGAATAAAACCCTTTTTGTTGTGTTGTTTTGGGAAAATAATCAACATTGTGGTGGCATGGTGAAGCAACCGCCCCTTAATAATTATAGTTAATTATCGTCTAATAACAGGACGTCCTGAAGTGTTTTATTGAACTTGCACCACAGCAAAAAAGTGATTACCATAAAAAATGACGTGTCAGTTGTACTTTTTGTCTGTTTATTTATTTATTTATTTATTAATTAATTCATTTATTTCTGTTGCTTTATTATTCATATTTATTGCTGTTGCTTTTATACTCGAGACTTATATATACTCAGATAATATATATTTTAACACGTTCCTCATTAATATCATATATTAATATGGTGGGGATATGGTGGGGTTATCGGGGGCGGGGCTTGTAGGAGGAATTGGAAATGACTGCTGTCTGGCTCACGGGTAACATAAATTGTCTGAATAACGGATTACATTTTTGAAAAAGTAACTTAATAACTGAGTAGTTAAATGGCGGATCTAACCCGTTAGATTACTCGTTACATCAAAAAAGTAATCCAAGTACTCTAACGTTGTGTTACACCCAACACTGCTTATTTTTGACCTCCTTGTGCTTTTCATCATCTCTTTTTTTTAGTTTTTTTTTGCCTTGTATTAAGATGACATAGTGCTTGGCGGATCTTACCCTTCGTTCCGTCCCCAGTCGGTCCGGATGCAGAGGTGTGTGTGTTCAGGGTCGGGTGAGTAACCCTCCAGGCAGCTGCATTCTCCTGGAAAGAGCAGGGACAGAGTGACAGATATTCATTTATCCAGCCGGTGGTATAAATTACCCTTGCGCATTACCCCGCTCCCCTCCGTCCTCGACCGTCACACACACCAGTCATTTCCAATACAGCTTCCACGAGCTTCCCTTCACACGTATGAGCAGATTACCTCTTTAACATTCACCTTTAAATACAGTTTACATAGTATTAAATACTGACTTTGATGTGCAGTCACACTTGTTAGTTTTACATATCTTAAATATTGATTATAGCACTTTTTCGTCAAAAGTCAAATTGACATTATTCAGTAGTGAACTAATCACAAGCGCTCTAACATGAACCTCCTCTTGGCTAAAAGTTACATAAGAACTGCATAACAACTGATAGGGACCTCTTCTTCACTCCCACTAAATCTCGAGTTTATTCCATTCTTAATGCACAAATGCAGCCTGAATGAGACAATCAATAAAGCCGTTTTCCAATAGTCATAAACACTACTAGCCAAATTGACATAACCATTAAGTTGAGCTACATAGATATTTATTGGTATGATTTGACATTCATTACTTTTTATTTTCTGAGTTGATTTACACAATAAAACAACATTCATTACAATTAGCTATGTAGCTATATACTGTATACAGTATGTATGTCGTACAAAAGTGTCATATATTTAATATAACGTGACATAATTTACTGTAAATGGACAAAGTGTTAAAGATTTTCAAAGATGCATAATTATATAAATGAGTTAGAATTATAAATACTTATATTTTTTTAAATAAATGCTTTACTGAATACACCACAAAAAGTTAATAAATATTAATATTGTGACATGTTAATGATAATATATTTGTTTTTATTCTAAAACAGCTAAATTACTATTTTTAATTAAATTAAATATTTGTGTATTTAACTTTTAATTACTTTGAACCTTAGTTTTATTTCTACATATCTGTTTTTATTATAAATAGTATCTGTTTGACTTTTTTTTTTTTTATTAAAATGATTTAGTGGCCAAAAGGATTAAGATAACATATGCGATGCATTATATTTCTAATTAGTTCTCGCCCATCTGGCTGAAGAGTTGTGCTACAGTAATTAACTAAAAGAATTAGTGAAAAAACTTGCTATTCAGGGGCCGGGTCGTCTCCAGAACTAAACCCGATAGCAAACTGTTGGACGATGGTGATGACGAAGGCAGGAGCAGTCGAGGAACCGTCTCCTGTAAATGATCTTTAGGAAGCAATCAAGCAATCACAAAGCAAACGAGTGACACCAGATATATATATATATATATGGTATGTTATTTACATGTTATTATCCCTATTGATTTTAGTAATATTAAATGTATACTACTAGTATATAATACTAGCAGACCATTGTTTTGAATGTTTATGGACAGTAAATAAATAAATAAATAAACAAACAAGTATGTTGAATAGCTTAAAATCCACTTACACTAAAAAAAAAAAAAAACTGATTATGGCCTTACAGTAGCTTTTATACATTTTGCACACATACACTTATTGACGTTAATATTAAATATGCTTTAGTAAAAATAATTTATTCTTTAATTAATTCTGCAGTTCTACAGTATTTAATGAGTGCGATACCGTTATATTGCATTATTTATTTTTGTTCAACTCGCATATTTTACTCGAGTGGAAATCCTAAACCCTTACTCTAATATGTTAAAAACATGCATCTTTTTTCTTTCTTTTTCTTATTTTTGCAGAAAATAAGAAAAAGAGTGTGTTATCTAGTCCTATACTAAGCTGCGATGTTTCATCCCTTGATGCTCCATCGCTAATACACCACCTGTTCCTCATCATGGCTCCACTCACTAAGCAATATAAATAGAACCAATGAATGAACCTTGAATATTCTGTTTCTTTTATTCCCCCTCCATACACCACTCTCTTACGCTCTGTTTTCCCCTCAGTTCGGTTCAGGGGCTATTTCTCATCATTTTTCTTGCGTCTCACCCTCTCGGTAAACTCCTTCAGCACTACCCAATCACGTCTCCTGAGATTTCTCGGCGTGACGCGCCATGGCTCACAGGAAACTGATTTATGAGCTGTCACAAGATATAAGCAGTGAGATTCATAAATCTGAAAAAAAAGAAGGAAACAACAAGCCCAAATAATGCAATCAGTTTCCTTTAGTTCCCTTTTTAAATTATTTGCTTGGGCTTCCATTTTTCCTTCTATTTTTGTTGTTTCCTTTTTATTTTTTTTCTACAAAAACTCCAAACTGAACACGTCGCCCAGTATTACAGATCGTTTCATTTCCCTCATTGTAACACACAGGAATATAAATATTAATAAAGAAGTCCTGTATACTGACTAAACAATCAATTTAATAAATTCATTACCCTTTAAACCTAAAACTATATTAAATTATGTATATTTTTATGGAACCAGCAAAAACGAAGTACATAAGCAATTATTTCTGAATCTATTTTACTTTAGTGACAACTTCTATTTAATTTGTTCATCTGGAGCGTTTTATGTAAAACTCCATGTGAAGCAGATGTTACTATTGAAATAATGCAGTAAAACAAGTGCAATAATAAACACGGCAAAAAAGGTAAATGAAAATATATATTTAAACCTAGGAAAATGTATTTACTATTCTTTAATAAAAATTTAAATTAATTAGATATAAAATTACTAACCCTATTTATAGACAAGCATCGATTTCTTGTTTTTTTGCCAGATATTTTCCCTTCTTTAATAAAATGCATAAAACTAGCAAAATATCAGCTAATAGAGATTTATGATTAAAAAGATGTTAAATATTTGTAGAAATATGCTTAATATTTTTATGGCTGGTTTGATGAAACTTTATATAAAGAAGTTCTAGAGCTAAAATGCATTCATTTGCAGAAAGAAAAAAAATTCTGATTCAAGAATTCTGCAGCACTCTAGTATAAGGTAATTAGACTTTTTCTTCTTGTTCATGAAAAATAATCTTGCAAAGCAGGGGGAGGGAGGGTGGGGGGGGGGGGGCGATAATGTCTGATGTCACCCCACAGGTTAGCAATTAATGGGACAGAATGACCGCAGAATATCTTCAGGCAGCGACACTTTGACATTAAAGAGGACTGAACTACATCTTGAGGCATGACAGAGCCAATAGGTAGTTAAAAAAAAATAAAAATGTGCAAATGTGTTTATGACTCTAACACACTGTTGATACCTGTGCCACTTTTTTTTTCTTTTTCAACAATTATTTCTATTTAAAGCCCACAAAACACAAATAATTTTTTTCAGCAGAGAGTTTCAAAAAACAATGTACCAACAGCCTGAAAGATTCTACCTAACGATCGCTTTGAAACCCCTGCCCGTCGTCCCCATGATAAAAATGCAAAGTTTAAGGAATTTTCAAGTTAGATGACATTTTGGATCTTCTTTTTAAATCAAGTTGTAGGGCATGTTAAACTGAAGGACGTTTCTTCAAGGTCTTTTAAAACTCCGAGCATTTCTTTTAGCCTCTGGTTCTTGTCGCAGGATTCGGAGGCTTTTAAAGAAGCCGAGCCGAGCCGCCTGCTAATAAAACGAGCTCATCTGCATGCGGATGTAGCTCGTTCACCCCAATCTGGAAGGTCGAAGCCGTTAGCCAGGTGCTAAAACTGCCATCCCAAGAACAATAACAGTGGCCGTGCGTTAACAAAGAGCGCTGTAGCTGCAGCTTTGCGGCGCGGAATGATGATCCTCTGATGGATCGTTCCAGCCTAAATCTTCTCTCTCATGGCGAGGTGACACGTCGCTAATGTCATTCTAACGCCTGAAGTCTCAGCTCTTGTGGGAGCACTTGCGGAAACAATCGCTGCCTTCTTTTTTAAGTGTCTGCACTTTTACATCACGTTACATTTAATGGTTTTGATTAAAGTGAAAGTTATGATGTCATTCCAAAAAAAAAAAAAAGATTACTTGAATATGAAATTTCATTCAACAGCAATAATATATTTATTAGATTCGGCACTAGACATTAGCACTAATGTTCATGTTCATGAAATGTTTTATGGGTTTGAAAGTATTTGAAAGTACTGTTTGTGATTGGCCGAGAGCTTACAGTATCACCCAGGAATCGAACTCGTGATCTTTTTAAAGTACTACTACAAGTGTCGAATATTGATTGATTTGCTGTTTAACTTGGGTTATTATTATTATTATTATTATTATTTGAACCTCAAACAAATTGATTATCTATTTTCCTGCTGATCTTCTGCACCCCACTCCTGTTCAGTATGTCTTGGCATTGCCTCTCAAAATGACGAAAAAGCAAATGATATTTTCGATTTGCATTTTCAGTTTTTTTTAAGAAATCTCCTGATTTTAGAGAATTTAAAATTTGCCAATTCATGCAAAGTGTAAATCGATTCAGAATTGCAAACTGACCCATTGATTTTAACTAATTAACCTGAGCAAGAAAATATTAAATCAATAATCAATTAAATCACACAGCTCTAATGTCTCTAAGGTGTAATGAAAAGTGTCTTGTCTTGTTCATGTTTTACATCACACACACAATTTTTCAAACACAAGCCTTATATGTTAAACAAATTGGTACAGCAGCCAAACAGCATCCATAACAGAACCAGATGGTATGAAAATCCAGTGTCGTTCCAAATGATGAAATAGTGCACATGGATACCTAGATAAGGCCTTTATAACAACTACGTAACGAAGACCCAAATAAAAACTCATGCCATCCATAGTGATCTATTGATCATATTAAATTTTATGTTCCCAAAAGACAGCACTCCTGTAAAGACACTAACATCCTGCAAGCCTGTTATAATAAATCACATACATCTTTATAACACAGCACTCTCAAAAACCCGCATAAAGATTAATAAAATTTTATTACAACTAGCAGAAGCTCTCCCTGTATTATGGACAAACAATTACCATTCAGCGAACCTCCATAAATATTCTTTTTTTTTTTTTTTTCCAAAAAGAGCCAACTTTCATGTTCAGGCCCTTTATAACTAATGATATAAACCTTCATCTGACAACCCTTTTGTTCAAAATCCCTTACGTGTTGGAATGTATTCTAGTAATTCCTAGTAACAACTCTTCTAGCATTTTAAATAAATAAACCTTTGAATTATTGTGCCACTGATAAATCCAAATCCCAGAACAAGAATTGATTTTTTTTTTACAATAAAGTAACACTTTAGTATATCAAAGTGTGAATGTATGATTTTATAAGGGATTACATATACTGAATTGTTTACAAAATACATTACATTTTATAGCATTGTTCATGAAATAGCAGTACTAAACATATTGCAATAATAATAATAATAATAATATTTTTTTTTTGGTCACATGCACAACCATACACTATGACATGCAATGGAATATTTATATGGCCACATTCACTACAATTGAGAAATTTACACTGGAAAATACAGCTACAACTACTACTTCTACTAATAATAATACAGTAATACAAGTGGTTTTCAACTTTCGAACAAGTTCCGTTCTGGGAGCACGTTCGTAAGTCTGATTTGTTCTTAAATCTGACAAACTGAGTCTTATATATTTGGCACGAATATACAATGTAAAGCGTACCAATCCCCTCGACTAAATCTGTCTCCTTTCCCCACACTTCCATCATTGGGACAAAAACCAAAACAGCACCTAAGAAAATTAATCTCAAACTGAAAAACGTAATATTGTTGTCACTGTGCCTTTAAATCGCGAGGGGAATCCCAGAAGCTTTTTTGTCTCAGAGCTGTTTTCCACTGTATTGGACTATGAACTCTGTTTTGTTGAGGATTTTCTGAAAATAAGGACTATTTACCATCAGGATGGATTTACAGGACAGACATTTTCTATCATCGTGCTCCCGGACTGATTCATTAAAACTGGTGAGGCCGACTTAATTCTCTTGCACATCTACATGCATAAACACACATACAATATAACAGACTTTAAACATTTTATACATTCACTTCCATATTAAATTTATTGTATATAATTGTAAATATTGCTATCTGCCGTGATTGAATTTTGAACGGAAATTCGTAACTTGTATGTTCTTAAGTCAGGGACTACCTGTATATTAATAATAATAATAATAATAATAATAATAATAATAATGGATGTTATTTATCTATTATGAATTTATTATGAACATTAACAGTGGATAATAAAACAATTTTCATAAACAAGGCATATAATGTCTTATGACTGCAGAGCAAGATGTTCACCAACAGTAAGTTATCACATGTATGGCCTTCACACTTTTCTTCTCGGAGCACTAATGCCAGACAGATTGACTTTTAAAAACAAGAATCCAACAGGACTTAGACCTTGTTATTGGCAGATTTGTTTTATTCAGTTTTTAAATGAATACCAGAATGTGTGTATCGCTATCACGCAGCCGAGGCGGGAGGCCGGCCTGTAATCATTTTCTACTCTGTTCTCTCCAGCGTCTGACCCGCGTGATTAATGATAGGTTTCATTAGAATGCTTTTCCAATCTCGCTAAAGGCCGTGCGGGCAATTTTTCCGATTTCAAGGTTCATGGAATAGACGCGGGAATGGAGAGATTGTTGTCCCGATGCATATTTTCACGCAATTTCGAGGAAACCGATTCAAGGTGAAGGAATTTATGGGATTCATCATGTTGGTCTTGCTCAGGAGCTGGACACACAGCAGATAAATTCAGGTTGGCAGATAAATATAGATAAACACAAGACTATTTTCTCAGGACTGTTTTCTATAAATTGACATAATGCAGGACTCCACCAAAAGGCGCTCTTTATAACTACTGACATAAACCCATGAGAAGATTTATGAAAGCGTATACCTTCTATATCCAGGTACCATGCTAAATTTTATGTTAGAGAAAAAAAAAATACTTATGGACACCGATGTGAGACCTTTATAACAGGTGACAAGAACCTACAGTACAATAAGTAATTCTTATTCCAACGAGCACCAGTTGACACCGTGCAGGTATCACGAATACCTACGTAAGCCATTATACTGTAATAGTTTACATAAGCCTATTACATGGCTACCTATATAACAACTGACAAGGCTCATTCTCCTTCATTTCAATGCCAAATTGACATTACAGCTATGAGAATTGACTTAAGGTTAACAAAACGGATTCAAGTACCCGAGCTCCATTAGAATACTACGACAAAGACTTTGGCTGTGTACTTGTGTGTAAAGAGGATGTACGGAAACAAGTGGATGAATGCAGGAACCTTTCACGAAGCCATGAGTAAAAGAGCTTTTCCTAACTCAGAAGCAGGATAAAACCGGAGGATCCAAACCCGATCTCCTCATGCCTTAATCAAACCCCGGCGGTGGGCTGAGATTGGCCTGGCAACCGGCCCAGACATCCCTCTAGCACATGAGGTGGAGTGTGTGGAGAGAAAGACAAGAGGTTTGAGTCAGCGAACTCACTGCTAAATGTCCTGAGAGGGAGGAAGAGAGAGAGAGAGAGAGAGAGAGAGAGAGAGAGAGAGAGAGAGGAGGATGTACTAAACCGGAGGAAAATCACAGCAGATACACGAGGTCAGAAACACAAGGGGGTTGTGAAGAGCGGAAAAGGAAAGGCGTTCTCGTATTGTACACGCTCACGTGCGGTTGACGTGATGGTGAGAGGAACGGAGCGATAATTAGACATACAGGATCTTAAACAATGACTAAGAAAGTAATGACTTACTGTGACAACATGATGATGCTTCGAGAAATCACCACGGCCAGAGAATTTAGTTTTAAATCCTGAAAAATCTAACCGTTTAAAAGTTTATTTCATGTAAAAACAAAGTTTCATTCACACGTTTTGACTCAAGGCTTTCACAAATCATGCAACTTTAAACGTGTTAATGAATGCAGGCTCGCTCTGCTGGCGTGCATTAAAAATGTTCTCAGTATTTTTCCTTTTCACATGGGGAGAAGTCAGTACAGTATGTTAGCTACTGTATTACAGCCGAACATTTTTACATACCCGATCCTCATCAGTGCTGTTTGTTTTCTCTTCACACTTTCCGACAGTTATCTCACACTCCGCCGTTTCACTCTTATTCCCATTCTCACATGTTCGCAGGAGCAGGAAATGAATTAAGACACAGTTTCCTGTCTGATGGTTTATTGTGCCACATTACACTCTGTCTCCCAGAGCTCATGACACACACCTGGAAATAGGAGGTCGATCGCAAACGTGATTTATCGATTCGGAGCCGCTGACAGCACGGCATTTCACTCCTGGATTGTTCTCTACGGAGGAACACGAGCACATCTGAATGTTTGACAAAAAAAAAAACGCGGTTTTGAGGAATAACAAAATTATACAGATAAAAAAAAAAAAAGTCGTTAGATGTTTATCAGTTCTGACTGGGCAGCATTTTAAAATTACTTTAAAACTTACTTCAATATTTAATATTTTTATGTATAATATATATGAAAAAAACACAGTAAAATAAAATAAAACAACAGTAGAATAAGAAAAAGGTAAATCAAGAAATAAAATGAAAATATATATTTATTTATGTTGAATGAAATATTTTTTAACATCCTAAAAAAATTCAATGTGATATAAAGATATGTGGATTAAATATGCTTTAATTGTTTAAAATTTACAATGTAAGTGAAAGAAAAGAGAAAGAAAAAAAGTTGACGTGCACATTAAAACATAAAAAAAACAACCAAACATTTTTTTGGGATTATATATTTTTATATTTATATATAATACATACTTTATATATTTGTAAATAATTTTCAGGTTGTGTACTGTATATATCAGATCTAGCAGTTTTGTTATATAATACATAATACATTAAAAGACTAATTAAGGAATAATAAAGAATAATTAAGGTTAAAGATTGTCCTGTGCTGCTTTAAGGAGTCTCTGTCCACAAGAGCAATTTATTTATGTCATTTTTATGAGTGTATCATCTTCATCTGTTTAACGTTTCCCACTGGAAGGGTTTGACCACCACAACCTGGTTCTACTAACATCCACATACAGTAGTTGTCCTAAAGCCGTCTGTGACCAAGATGACCATAAGGTGATGGCAAACATCCTGCATCTCCAAGTAGCTGGTGAAACTTCAGAAAAGTAAGAAACAGGCAGAAAAACAAGGAGAAGATTAGGAGGGTTAAGGAAGAGTTGAAGGTGAGACTGAAAATGAACAAGAAGACTGTAGCGGCAAGCTGGAAGGTAGGATTTTGTAGAACAATGCAGAAGAGGTTTGGATTGGCATGATGGAGTAAACCAGATCCAAACCAAACCAGCAACCTATGAGGGGCATTCTGGAAAGCGCTAGTGAGCTGTGTTCTTTGATAGCTTTAGCACAACGTCCTACCGACACTCCGGTTTCTCCACAAAAACATCTTTTCCCACCCTGTCATCTACACCAATTCTTCCCTGCCCAGCTCACAACTGTTCATCTTTCTCTTGCCACGGGCTTCTTCCGATTACTCACACATCTGCCTCCTCAATCAACACCCTCCCCACCACCCTCAAGGCAATGCTTCTGTCCCCCACCTATCTGTCACTACTGGCCAAGTAAAGCATCTGAAACTTTGGGAAGCTGCGAGGCCTGACAGAATCGGTGTCCTGGAGGTTTGTGCAACCAGGTGTGTGGTTCTGTAAATCCTCCAGCATCTTTAACCCGAGCCTTCAAACAGCAGAAAGTGACATGATTGTTAAAACATTCTGTCTGGTTCCTGTTTAACAGAAGACAATGTCCTTCTTCGTGGACAATTACAGTATAGACCAACAGCCCTCATATGATATGAGATTAGTGCTGGCGTATGAATATGCAGTCGTGTATTTAGAGCAAGAAGCCCACCCACATCTGGACTATATTAACACCATAGTAGAATAACATTCTTTGATTACTGGAGTGTATTTAACATCATCAAACCCCTCCTGCTGAGAGAGAAGATTAAAAGTATGGAGGTGGACATGTCCATGATGTCCTGGGTCATCGATTAACCAGTCAGAAAGTCCCTGGGTTGTGTGGCTGGGAACCTGCCAATCTGAACACCTGCTGAGCAGCACTGGAGCACCACAGGGAACTGTGCTCACCCCCTTTATTTTCACCCTGAACACCACAGTGTTGCAATACAGGTCAGAACTTTGATATCTTCAGACATTTTCTCAGGACTCTGTGGAGGTTGGGTGCATCAGGGATGGACAGAAAGGGGAGTACAAGGGCTCAATCAATAACTTTGTGGAGTGGTGAGAGAAGGAATGATCTGCTTTTCAATGTGGTCAAGTCCAAAAAGATGGCAGAAGACTGCAGGAGGAAGAGGACCACGACCTACGACCCAAATTGAGCTGGTTGACACCTACAGATACCATGATGTCCATCTTGACAAAACAAAAAAAAAAACAGACTGAAAGGTTTTAGGTTATAAGTGTCTGCAGCAAGATGTTAGTGGTTTTCTGTCTTCTATCTATCTGTCTGTCTGTCTATCTATCTATCTATCCTTCTATCTATCTATCCATTCATCCACTCATGTAATGATCCATTCATCTACTGTATCCGTCTATCCCATCCACCCATCTACATTTCATTAATTCACTGATTCATCCATCCATCCATCCATCCATTCATCTATATGTAGATCTGTATCCATCTATTCCATCCACCCATCTACCCATCATTGGTCCACTGATCGATTGATCGATCTATCTATCTATCTATCTATCTATCTATCTATACACCCACGTACTGTATATATATATTGATCTATTCATCTACTGTATCCATCTATCCCATCTACCCATCTACATATTATTGATGCACTGATCCATCCATCCATCCATCCATCCATCCATCCATCCATTTACCTACAGTATACATTGATCTATTTATCTATATGTAGATCTGTATCCATTTATTCCATCCACCCATCATTGGTCGACTGACCCACTGATTCACCGAGTTATCTATCTATCTATCTATCTATCTATCTATCTATCTATCTATCTATCTATCTATCTATCTATCTATCAACTATTCAACAGTTTGTAACAATTTAAACTATAATTAGTTTCTTTTTTTCTTCTAGCTTTCTAATTCTTTGATTGTCAAACATACAATGTTGTAAGTTCCCTTACAGGTATAGAAGAGGCCACACACATACACACTGAATAATACCTGTAATAAAGTGCAGGAGTAAAAGTAAAAATGAAAAGATAAAGCATAGCAAAGGAAGACACCTTGTTACACACACTCCCACACACACACACACACATACATTGGGTCCTTAAAATCCTTCTGAAATGCATGTGTGTGTGAAGATGAAAGCCGACCTCCTGCCTATTACAGACACAAAATGTGCTCTTGCATTCACACCTTCTTTCTCTTCCTTCATTCTGTCTCCTAAATTACAGCTTTTCAGAGCACACACTCTCTTGTTCAGGTTGTGAAAAGAAAGAAGCAGCAGTGGATCTGAGAGGGGAAAAAAAAAAAAGTTGCACATTCTGTTCCGTGCTTATCATTGTGTGTAAAGGCAGATTCATACATTACGTTCGGCTGATGGAAATTATGAGCATCAGATCTCAGCTGTGGACATTTAGCGGAGTGCAATGCGGTCTCACACAGGGTAGTGCTAAAATGAAAATGACCCTCTTTGTGTGTGTGTGTGTGGGGGGGGATTAGATTGTATTTTTACCACTCTACCCATAATCTTGACTCGACAGCTCACATTTGCTCTCATGCTACACCTTTATTTTTTATTATATCCGGGCAGCGCTGAGGGAGGAGACTACAGTAAACACCCTGCATCAGTAAACACTCTCTGTCGCCTAAAAGACCATCAAGCATCAAATAATAAACAAATTATAGTACTTCTTCCCCTCTTTCTAACTTATTTGAGTTTAAGGTTGCCAGATCTTGAGAAAACATGCAGAATTTTCTGAAGCTTTCTGAATCATTCTAAAGCTACTCAGTTCATAATGTTACTAACTTGTATTAAAGGATGTATTAATGAAGCACGGGCGTGTGTCATTATGCAGCACTCACACACGAGATAGTTTGCTCTTGTTTACATTACCATTGCCGCTTTCCGTGTGTGTGTGTGTGTGCATGTGTAATAGAAGTCACACTCACCCGTGTCCTGGTCACAGAGCTGTTCGCAGGGTTCCGTGGTCCTCTGGCCGCAGTAATCACGCACCCACTGCGAGGACGAGTTGGACTGGTAGTACAGAGTCAGCTTGGCCGGGTTCAGCCAGTTAGACACGTCTAGATAACTGCCCATGCTCACTACAAAGCTGCTGCCTGTACACACACACACACATACATAAAATTATCAATATATGCATAAATATACACCTTGCACCTCCAGAGTTCGGGTTTGATTCCCAGCCAGGTTCGATTCCCATGGTATGCATGTTCAATCCCTTGATGGTGGGTTTCCTTCGGGTACTCTGGTTTTCTCCCACAGTCCAAAAACATGCAGGTTAGCCTAATTAGCGTTCCCAAATTGCCAAAGTGTGTGTGTGTGTGTGTGTGTTTGCCTGTCCAGGTGTACCCCGCCTCATGCCCTGCAGCTCCAGGCCCCCTGTAACCCTAAATACAGGATAAAGCAGTAGACGATGAGTGAGTGAGTGGATACATATATATATATATAATATGCATACAAAATTGGGTTCAGGTCAAATTAGAACACAAGTCTAAGAGTAAAAACTCCCTTTCTATATTTCTTTATATAACCTGATACACTAATGCACTTATCCCAGTGTTTAATTAGCATCTAGTTTCACTTTATACCATCAAGATAGAAAGTTTTCTCAGTACGCCGGAGCAATGATCGGACTGCCTGATTCACGTCTAAGACGCCGGCCCCCCAGGAACTCCTTTAAAGACCCAAACATGTAGAAATAACTTGGACCGAGGTCAGGACTGTATGAGGGATGTGGCGATAACTCCCAGACGCACACAGTTCACACACCCCGATGCGTCTCTTGCCAGAAAGTTATCCGTCGATTTTCCAAGGATCGGCTGTTCCACTCACTGAATGGTCACGGGAACGACTGCGCAGATGTACAGGCAACGTTTGCACCGTTTAAATACAGGTTTTACTGTGACTCTCTGTGAGTCTCATCACCGGGTTGTCCTTGAAGTCTTCTATAAATGTCAATCACTTTTACACCTTCATTCACCAGAAATGTCATCACACAAATCCCACTTTGACCCGAACGCCCTTTGTATAGTGCGTATAAATAGCTACTGTATATGATTGACTTGAAGTCTCCAGTTGACCTATGGAGGAGGCTGTCATTTATCCTAGTCGCTATTTTCACTCCATGGTTCCCCTCGCACTCGTCCCAAACTCTTCCTCTCTGACTCCGGGTCTGATTCATATCATTGACTGGAGTGGCCGAAAAAAAAAAAAAAAAGGGGGCAAAACCTATTTCTGTGGACTGCAATGGACTTCACTTAATTCATGCATGGATTTTTACTTTCTTCTGCATGGAAACATCATCGGAAGGAATGTTTGTCAGGTGCTACTTAAAGTTTTTTAAGGGCCTTTGTGTCTGAAGAACTTTATATCAATTTAAAACACGTATACTGCTGTTACATACACACGAAAACTGTTTCAAATTGCATGGACTGCTGATTAAAAAAGAAGAAAAATGGTATTTTAATTATTGCGTGTGCAATATTGCAGTATGGTGGCGTAGACCAAATAAATAAACCTTGAACCTTGAAGTGTAATCGTCATCACTCTTTAAAACCATGGCGAGCTGAAAAGCATCTCAAAACACTGCATCCATAAAACCTGTGGGATCAGAAAACTTTTGCCAGATAGGTGAAGTTAAAAAAAAAAAAAGAAAAAAAAAAATATATATACACTTTACATCATGTTTTAAGGCTAAAAAAAAACAAAAAACAATTTGAACTTTGAGAACCTTGACATCTCAGCTTTATCCTGTCATGTTTCGTGCTTCGCTTTAAAGCGAGCTTCCTGTTGAGAGAAAAATCTGCCTTGACAAACAGGAAGTACTTGACAAGCATTTTATATTTTCTCCAGCTTGCCATGGTCACCTCGAGTGTGACAGCCTCCGACTGAGTGGTTCTCAGCATCCCAAAACAGCCGGAACGTGTGTGTGTCTCTAAGAGTGCGTGTGTGTGTGTGTGTGTCTCTCTTTCTCTGTCTCTCGAAGTGTGTGTGAGAGCTTCCTGAGATATCCTGGCACTCTTTCACAGACTCTTTAGAAGTGATGTATACCGTACCTCGCCTGTGAGGCAGGGTCGAGAGCTTTTTCTCCTCCATCTGCTCATCCCTGACACGCTCTCGTCTCTGTCCTCGTCTCCGTCCTTAACATCACACTTTGACGGCTAATCTCATTTCTACAAATTTGTCAAGCTCATACAGCAACAGAAAAAAAAAATAGATGTGCATGAACATCACTGCATCTGATTTTAAAGAGTTGATGAAGAGTTTGTTTTTTTTATGTAACAGTAAGGCAGATGGCAGACTCAACCCTGAGACAAATCCTGGGAAAGTTTTTCCCTGAAATATGACATTCTCTAGTGCTGTTTATGTCATTAATGCGACTCAAACAGAGTCGTTGCAGCCATACTGTATAGCTAAATACAATCTCCTGCCCTTTTATGTCTGTAGTGTCTGTAACTTTTTCGAATTTAAATCTTTTAACGATCTTAACTGTCATTCAGATGAAACTTGGCCAATTTAGATTTTATATAAAAAGACATAAACCTGAAAAAGTGTATTATACTAAAATGCCGAAAGATACCAAAACATAAATTAGACACGGTTACGGACACTACAGATTTTTTTTGTTTTTTAAGCTTTTTTTTTTTTTTACCAAAACAAATGTAAGCAAGATTTTTTTTTCATGTGCTTCTAGAAGCGTACACCAATTTTACAATATAAATATAAAGAATTTGCATTTTAAATGATGCATCATAACTCTGACTGTATAACTCTAAAAAAAAAAAAAAAAAAAAAAAAAGACCATTTTTGGGTCATCTATAAAAAAATCATCTCTCCAAAACAGGTAAAGTTAGCAATTTAAAATTTTTATGGAAGCAAGATCAGTCACTTCCATGTTACATAAACTTCAGAAGTAGCATACTGAATTTTGGCCGAGACTAAATACTATAGACAAACACTCTCGTCCTGATAGACATTGGATCTTTTTAAAGTGCCCAAGATATTTTCATTTCTTCGATTCTACAGTATGTAAGGTATCACATGATAAAGTCACCCCTCCCTACACCAGTCCTTAGACTCCTCAATCCAATGGCGCTTGTTTTTCCTTGTTTCTTCCCTCAATCACTCTGAAGTGTGCAGTGGGTTTTACTCGTACTGTTTTAAGACTGTTACTGTTTTTCTGTGAACAGATTTAAGAAAGTGGAACAGCGTTAAGTAAAAGGAAATGTTGGCTTACCGTCTGCGACAAAGTGCTCGGGGACGTGCAGCGTGACCTTGACGGTGAGCGGGCAGGAGGTGTGTGAGCCGTATACCACGGCCAAAACACACGTGCTCACTGTGATCAGCGTCAGTGTGGCCTTACTCATGGGGCTTTGAGGGCAACCTAAGGAGAGAGACAAAGAGACTATAAGGGACTAGAACCTACATCTAGAACCCTATAGAGCTCCTTCAAGGGTTCCTTCACATTCACTTCTGTGAACACTAATCTCATAACCTTCTGCATCAAACATACATCATATTACAGCTCTAAACATCTCCCCAACATCTTTGTCTCACAACATCCAAAATGGTTCTCCGTAGAACCATAAACACAACCACAGAACCTGACAAGAAATTATAAGGACAAGAAATGTTGAAACCCAGTACCAGGTGCAAGGTCTCTATAGTCGGTTCACTTCATCAGAACCCATAATGGTTGTATATACAGAGAATTCCCTGCTGAGAAGCTACGAGTTGAACAACATGCAAAACAAAAGTACACATGTGCATTCAGGGAGCTAACAAATTGTTCTGTCTTTGACTTGTGACCCAGTCTGCATTTTGCATGCATGGGGAATCGCGTGCATAAAGAACCGACAGGAGTGAAAGGGGAAAAAAATATAGAGAAAAACCCGTTAATGATGGGATGTTTAGCATTTTAATGTGGTTAAGCAGATTAATGCGTTCTAGAAATAATTATTAGCGGCATAATTACTGTTTAAATGCCAGAGAAGCACAGAAGGATTTGAACCGTTTAAACTATGGCAGGGTGATATTTATGGGATAATGGTTTAGTAGTTTTAGTATCATCACACACACACACACACACACACACACACACACACCAGTAGAAACTGAGTAGTATGACGATATTACAGGCAATTGTGATCAGTGATGCACTATTATAGACTCTTTATATACAAGCCGAGTCATTTAAGACACCATGATATCACTGAACCTTCTGATGATTCGGCTAAATGAACGACATTAATGCAGGCGCTCACTCATTAAGACGCATGATTAAATAAATTCTCACATTTTCATTGTTGTCTTTTTCAGATGCCACAAAGACATGCATGATAATTGTTTTCACTCTTCCTGTGGAATCTATTTTTTGCTAGTTAGCAGTAAATATGACCTCAAAGACTACTACTCCTAATTGGTAACTACTACTAACTATTACTATTACCACTATGATTACTACTGCTATGTACTACTTACTACAAATACCACTGTACTAACTACCACAAATACTATTACCATTACTACAACCACTACTACCAACTACTATTAACTAAGATTAAGTATTATGATTATTACTACAACTAATTAACATTATTATTGCTTCTACTACATCTATGAATACTACTACAACTAACTACAACTAGTATTTCTGCTGCTACTATTATTACTCCTACTGTACAACTAACTACCACCTTTATTATTGCCACTACTGTTATAACTACTACAACTAATTAACACTATTATTGCTTCTACTACATCTATAAATACTACTACAACTAACTACAACTAGTATTTCTGCTGCTACTATAATTACTACTACAACTAACTACCACCTTTATTATTGCTACTACTAGTATAACTACTACAACTAATTACCACTACTATTGCTTCTACTACTTCTATGATTGCTACTACAACTAACTACAACTAGTATTATTGCAGCTACTATTATTATTCGTAATAATAGTACCTTTATTATTGCTACTACTATTATTACCACTACAACTAATTATCACTATTATTGCTTTTACTACATCTATGATTACTACTACAACTAACTACTACAATACTATAGTATTGTTGTTGCTAATCCAACTAACTATCACCTTTATTATTGCCACTACTATTACTACTACTACAACTAAATATCACTATTGCCTCTTCTACTTTTATGATTACTACTACAACTAGTATTATTGCTGCTACTATTATTACTAATATAACTAATTATCACTATTGCTTCTACTACTTTTATGATTACTACTACAACTAGTATTTCTGCTGCTACTATTATTACTCCTACTGTACAACTAACTACCACCTTTATTATTGCTACTACTGTTATAACTACTACAACTAATTAACACTATTATTGCTTCTACTACATCTATGAATACTACTACAACTAACTACAACTAGTATTTCTGCTGCTACTATAATTACTACTACAACTAACTACCACCTTTATTATTGCTACTACTAGTATAACTACTACAACTAATTACCACTACTATTGCTTCTACTACTTCTATGATTGCTACTACAACTAATTACAACTAGTATTATTGCTGCTACTATTACTACTACTACAACTAACTACAACTAGTATTATTGCAGCTACTATTATTATTCGTAATAATAGTACCTTTATTATTGCTACTACTATTATTACCACTACAACTAATTATCACTATTATTGCTTTTACTACATCTATGATTACTACTACAACTAACTACTACAATACTATAGTATTGTTGTTGCTAATCCAACTAACTATCACCTTTATTATTGCCACTACTATTACTACTACTACAACTAAATATCACTATTGCTTCTACTACTTTTATGATTACTACTACAACTAGTATTATTGCAGCTACTATTATTATTCCTACTGTACAACTAACTACCACCTTTATTATTGCTACTACTATTTTTACCACTACAACTAACTACAACTAGTATTATTGCTGCTACTATTATTATTACTACTGTACAACTAACTACCACCTTTATAATTGCTACTACTATTATAACTACTACAACTAATTATCACTATTATTGCTTTTACTACTTCTATAATTACTACTACAACTAACTACAACTAGTATAATTGCTACTACTATGATTCCTACTATAACCAGTTACTACTACTACTACCATAACTACTAACAATTAGTCCTATGCCAAATGCCTAGTGCTCCTACTACTAAGAACTACTATGACTATAAACTACTACTACCAGTATTAGTATTACTAATCTAACTACTACCACTATTATTATTACTAATTAATATTATTACTCCTCCTACAGTACCACTGCTATTATAACTAATTAGTACTACTTCTATTACTGCTACCACCATTATGATTACTACTCGTCCTCCTCCTTCTGCTACTACTACTACTAATAATAATAATAACAACAACAACAAATGTGGGAATGGCCAGATCAGGGGAAAACAAACAAACAAAAAAACAAGAAAAAGAAAACAAACAAACATACAGTAAGAGAAGATGCCCACTAGCTCATTAGATTATATACAGATGGGAGATGGGCTCATTTACAATTGGTTGTAAAGGAATCAGTGTGAGATGAATAGATAAACACAGACATTAGGAATTTCAATACACAAGTCACGACTCTGCAGTTATCACATTTACATTTGTTCATTTCGCATTTTGCGGTCAAGAGCAAAGGATGCAGGATCAAATCCAAGGTGGTGAAGGTTAGGGGTCGGTCTTCCAGATTTATTTTTACAGATACTGTATGAACAGTTTAACAGCCAAATACAATAAACACACTTTTCAGCTTTTTACTCACTGACAAATTGTTTTCCTCTGGCACACGAGGTTGTCTATAACAAACAAGCGTTAGTTAATTTTCAATCTGCTTTATATCCTTTATGTAGCAGCATTGAACCAACACATTTGAGGGAATCCACGACACCAAATCCACTTTATTGCAAACTGTGATGCATCCTGAAAGCCATTTGCATCTCTTCTTTCTACTAATTGCTCAGTGAAGCAAAACTACCTGATGGGCGAAACAGCAGCTGCTGTGAGTGAAGTAAATGCATTTAATGGATTTTGGAGAATGTTGAACCCAAGAAGAAAAACATTACACTTTGTTACAGATGTTGCAGTCATTCCAGTATTAATTAAGTACAGGTTTACGTCCACAATGCATTCAGTAAAACACGACATTGTGCTATTTGGATCTTGCAACAACACTGTGTCATACACTTAACAAAGCTGTTTTGTCACATGTACCTTGCAGCACAGTGATAAGATTTTGTTCCATATATCTCAGTGTAACTGGGGTCAGAGCACAGGGTCAGCCAGGATACAGAACCCCGGGAGCAAGTATGGTTAAGGGCTTTACTCAAGGGCTCAACAGCAGCAGCTTGGTTGTGCTGGGGCTTGAACCCCCCGACCTTCCGGTCAGTAACACAGAGCCTTAACTGAGTGATCCACCACTGCCATCACTGAGAGAAAGCTCAGATGCATGTGGTGTGTGCAGAAAGATATTGTGCTTACTAACTCTGGTTCGATTTTCTCCAACTTGTTTTTCATTGTGATTTTTAAACCCAATGACCTTATAACCCAATGACCAGGACCATGGCTGTATATGTAGTCAGACGGTACACAAATAGACGTAATATAGTGCATACCTGTACTGTACCATGATGTATTGCTGTTTTTGACTACTGAAAAGAAACAAGGCTGATTATTCTGTAAAATAAACCTTTGATATAATTTTTATTGTTTCTAATCATCAACAGTCTTTATTATCAAAAAGGTTTTGCATGCAACAGAATGCAACACTTTTCTCATTGTTCCAAATTGCTGCCGTGACTCAACAATCAAAGCATGGGTTCGGGATTGTGTGTGAATAATACCAATATATTCACAAAACGATGCAAAAATTACCACAAATACAACTGCAGGCTGATTCATCCATTGTGACAAAGTTGAGTTATAAAACTTCGATAAAATCAAATAAAATTCACTCTAATACAACAAAAAAAATTTTTGGCATTTGTGCACTTTGTGATGCAAAAACATTATGCACAAAACATTATTAATTTGTTTGCAATACTTCTTTATGAGATCACAAATTTTTCTCAAACCTACAAAAACGATTTGCGATCTAACTGTCCCTATATTCTATTATTTCGCAGAATTACACTTATAGTAGTTGAGCAATAGTATAAAATTGTCTGTGGTGTCTCCTCACATACCGTATGGCTTACGACTATACACTAACCAGCAATAACAGTAAAACGTGAACATTATAACCACCTAGGATTAAGGTTCCCTTTGTGACACCACCAGGATGTTATCGGTGGTTCCTTGCATGCTGTGGCTTGTGGAGTGGTTCCTCCTTAAATCAGATTGTCTGCTGCATTCTATGGGTGTCTGTTTGGACTGGAAGCCAGGTTGGCAGCCTTGGACTCTTAGCATGCTAGGTTACATGCATGGCAGGCAATGGTGTACTGCGTGTTCTGGTCACCTCCTTCTATCACCTCCAGCACTGATTTGTTTTGGCGATTTGTACTTGCTTGGCTTTTCTGTGGGATCGCGTCAGACAGGCTGGACTTTAGTCCACGTAGCCTTGGCTTAACCTTGGGTTGCCAAGATCCTGCCATGATCCCATGCTGCTGTATGGTTAAGTGATGCTGTGCAGTTCACTTGATTGAGGTGTTTATGGTATGGCTGATCGGTACATATTTTACCTGGAGCATTAGGCTATCACACTTGACTTGTACTATACAGTAGGTTGCTTTGTATTGAAGTTTTAGAGTAATTCAACGGTGGCAACATAATAATAGTCAGACATTCAGTGTAGAGTCTGGCAAATAGTTTACAGTGAGTCTGTTTAAATATATTAGATACAGCAGGTACATTTCCAGCTTTCAAAACATGTGAAATAATATTTTCAGTTGGAAAAATTCAAGCATTCAGAAGAATCAAGGTCACCACATGTGTGGATGAATTTCTGATGTTTCGACATTGTCCTATCCATTATCTCCATTTCCATCTGCTTTGTGAAACATTACTTTTTACGTTTAAATAGTTTTGTGGATCATAGATACTGTACACTGTCCTGCTTTTGTTTGTGGAAATGTCTTAGACTTAATCCAGATCTGTCTCTAGACTCAACCAAAAGACCTTGGCTTGGCAGCAGCAGTATATAAGATAAGATATCCCTTTATCCGTCCCACAGTGGGGAAATTTCTTTGTTACAGAAGCGAAAAAAGAAATTGTGCAAATAAAAAATAGGGACAGTTCAGTGTATAAATACAAGAGAAAAACTAAATACAAAACAATAATTGCACTTTCAAAACAAACAAATTGCACTAGTATTAACAAATTGCACAGGGGTAATATCGCACAGTTTAAAAAGTCGTTATTGCCAATATTGCACAGTTTAAAGTGTTATTGCACAGTTCTGTTGCAATACATTTATTGGTGCTGATTTGCCATAAAAGGGCAGTTCTGGAAATCCAGTCGTTGATGTGCTGTCCATTGCTCCTCTGGTTTTAAAATGTTCATAGAGTTAGCATAGGGCAGCGTTATCCTGTCCCAAAGGGCCTTTAGGGAAAAGGTGTGTGCTGCTGTTACCATTTTTGGTATAAACGCACTGTGGAAGTAAATGGGGTTATAAGAAATCTATGAAAATGTTTACTATTTTTAATACTTACTCCAAAGAGGTAATTAGTTTCCCTAAAGAAAGCAAAGACTAATACGAGCATCAAGCACTACTTCGAATATTATAAAACACAACAAGGTGTAAACCAGGGACTCTCATATATAGATGGCAAGCCTGAATCATTCCTTAGTCTTTTATGGTTCTCCGTCAGTAACTCCAAAAACTTCACAGAACAACCCTTCTCTCTTTTTTGAAAGCTGTCACACATCAGTAATCGGCTGAGAGAGGTGAGAGCTAGACTCAATCAAAAACCAAGAGTCTGAGAAACACAGTCAGGAAAGTTCAAGTTTCTAAACGCTATCAGGGCGAATGGGAATGACTTCCCGACTAAAAGCATAGTGGATCTTAATTGCAGAGAAAAACCTACTGGAAATTGCTTTTTCGGTGGATAAGGCTGCCTTTTTTTTTTTTTTTTTTTGCATAAATCAAATTATTTCCTTGAAATGATGTCTTTTTTGAGAGATAATAACACTCTTAAAAGTCAAAGGCACAAAGTCAAGAAGCCAAAAAAGCCAAGGATTAGATTAATAAGAGGAACATGTCGGACAAATTGCAATTCACGAGTCCATTTTTTTGATGATGATCAGCTCAATTATATTGACGTGAAATCTTAAAGCTGTCTCTAGTTTTCTGGACAAAAAAAGCCTTTACGTTTTCGAACTCAATTCCCTACAGCGATTTTATTTAATGCACTCTTTTTCTTACTTATATCTATTTGCTGTTCTTTTTTTTTGCAAAAAGTCATGTTAATCTAGAGATCTAGATTTCTGCAGGGCTGTAAGTCCAAAAATAAGCAACAAAGAAAAAGCTGAGACTAGAAACTGAAGAACAGACCAAACAGTTATTTAATAATCACAATAGACAACATCAATGACTATAACTTTACATCATAATTAATATAGTTCCACTTATTTCACTTCGTCAGCTGCATTAAATCCTGGGTTCTGCGGTTAAATCCCAAACAGTGTAAAAAAGAAAGCTACAGTAGTGCGCTATGTACTGTAGGGTGTACTATCCCTTGTTCCACACACTAAGTAGTGCCCTTGATCAGGGGTTAGAGTGGGATTTGGGATTCGGCGTTGTGTTAGAAGCTTGCTGGTGTTGGCTGTGAATAGAACAACACGGACGGTTCACAGGCATTTCAGAACGACTTTTAAACCATTATTAATGAGACAGCATGTTGTTTAAGATGACATAACGTTATCAGATGTGTGTTCTTGCTGGAAGTGCTTTTTTGACTGGTTGTGAATGTGGGTTCTGGCAGGCGGCTGCTCTCTCCTCAGTACTGTGGACCGTATACAGTCCTACTCTCACCCACGCTGAGACACACAGTAAGTGTAATTAATGACGACAAGTAATACATAAAGTTAAATGTCAAAGTATTATTATGCTTTATTATCCCCCCCCCATGGAGGCCCTCTTATCCAATGAATTCTTGTGTAACACTTTATGAAACCTAAATAAATTATTTTGTAATATAAGATTACATAATCCATCTTCAATGCATTTAATACATGTTATCCCTTTATTATGCTGTCTGTTTATTATGTCTGTATTATCACTGATATTGCACTATAGTCACATGCTAATGCTAATAATAGTTATTATAATGATAATTAATTATAGTTACATTACAACACTTCTTCCTAAACATAATACTTCTTAATATCAGATTTTGTAATGCACCGTGAACATGTTTAGCATACACAATGCTTTATAATGTCTATAGTAAGGCTGTATGATCAGTCATAATCAAGACTTTGAATGACTTTGTAGTGTTCTATTACATAATGCAATACTGTATAATATACAACTGGTTGTGAATGTACTGTATTTAACAGCATACATGGCATACATAATACTTTATAATGTATTTATAAATGTACATAAGTAGCTATAGGTAAATGCATAGCTAGCATGAATATGTAAAACATTTACACATGCATAATCCTCAGGATTAGCTATATTATAAATATCTGTTTGCTATTGATGCAATGCACTCCTATACAGGAGCAAGAGCTATTACATATTCCTTATGAATGCTATCTAACATGTTATAAATGCATTTAGAACGCAACATAAAGGCAAGATTTACAGAATGCGTTAGCTTTTTTTAATGATCTGGAATGAAAAGTTGATGTTAACTTCAGCTAGTTTTATCTTTAAAATTAATCCTGATATAAAATGCTAAGACAGGTGCTGAAAAACAGGGTGTATTAAAAATAGCCATAACATACGAGCACACAGGAAGGAAGGAAGGAAGCAAGGATACGTTTCCACTGTCGATTTATTATTTTTCTTCCACCACCAAGATTCCTGCAGTTTTTTTTTCTTCAATCGAACCATGAATCAATCATTCTTTTCCTCATCATTGCTCCTGTCACTGGTTAATTTGAAGTAAATAAAGAAATACTTCATAAATAATCAGCGCACACAGGAGCCGATATTTGCATGCACTCTATTGACAGACGTTATCAATGAGTTAGAAAGTATTCATCATTAAAGTAATTAAATATTTCTCTGCAGTAATAAATCATTACAGCCTTCTGTTGCTTTATTTATTTATTTATTTTATTATTATTTACTAAAAAAAATATCAGGTTTGGGTTGAGTAACTTTAAATCTCTCTTCTGGTCAAACTCTAACGTTGGTCTTCACATTTATAAAGTGGTGTAAAAAAGTTTGCCCCCCTCCTTTTTTATTCCCCTTCTTTTTTTCCATTTCTATTTATTAAGTTCTGGCACATTTGTTGAGACCATCGAACAAAGTTAAATACTACACACAAAAAAAAAAGGTTATTCACAGTTCATTCCTAATTTATTAACAGGTGGGATTGGGGGTGCATTTACTTTTTCACATCGGGCCAGATAAATGTGGACATTTTTTTTTCCTAAATAAATGAAAATCTTCATTTAAAAAGCAAATTATGTAGAAATTCACAGTAAATTAGGAATCTCTTTGTCTTATTATGCCTTATGAAGGCAGTCTTAGTAAGTCTATAAAACAGCTTACCATGTACAGTATGAAACATATACTGTATTACTTTGCAATATCAGACTTTATAATGCATTATAACCCTATTTAAAGTTGCGCATTGATGCCCTTTTATCTCTGTGCAAATGTTCTTAGCTAGCCATTACACACATGAGATTACATCAAGCTTCATAGTCTTGTATATGTTTACTTATGAGGTAATGCAGTTATAAAACACTCATGAATGGTATTCTTACTACAAGTTATAATGCATTATAACATACAACTTTGCCCTTAGCGCTAGTATTTATACAGCACATATTTAAAACATAATATAGTAATATATATTTTTTTATATATTAAGATACAGCAATAATAATAATAATAATAATTATTATAATAATAATAATAATAATAATAATAATAATAATAATAATAATAATAATAATCTGCATTTATGCTCTGAATAGCTCTATCCGGTTTAGGGTTTCAAAACTAAAATGGGCGTGATCAAAACAAAACTATGCCTTTGGGGAAAAAACAAACAAACAAACAAACAAACAAACAAACAAACAAACAAACAAACAAACGAGCAAACAAACAACCACCACCATTACCACCAATAACACTAAGAAACAGTAGTGGGAATGGCAGCGTGGCTGGTATTCAGGCTCTAACAGTTGTACCCATGCGGATAATTTAATAATTTTTTTCCACATGCTTTTTGTTTGTCCCTTGAGCCTGATACTTCTGCTCCTTCATACAGTACCTATAAAAATATCAATACCTCTCCTATAAGTGTCTCATATTCATATTCTAGTATCTTATGGTGTATTTTATATTTGTTTAGAACACACTATCTATTCATCCCGAATAAAGTATCTGTATTCAGTTACATCCCCGATGTCAGGAAGCTGGTCGGCGTCTTCACATCTCTCTTTGTGTATGAACGCCAGTACACCTCGGGATATAATTTTCATGTGTTGAAATCAATTCCCTCTCCTTCTGTACTTTGTCTGGGCATGATATCAATACAACAAAAAGCCCAGACTACACAATGCGTTGTGCACTTAATCTTAAATGATTATTTCAGAACTATACAATCTCGCACAGAAAAAGGACACAATGTTTATGAAACAGACGTTGCAAAGGCAGCAATGCAACATAAGTAAATCATAAACAACCATGCATTTGCTGTTGCTTCGGAATTAAATACAAGCAGCAACAGAATTGAGACCTCGACCGTGGCCTGGGATTTAAACTCACAACCTTCTGCACACTCATGCGGCACTGGGACCACTGAAGCAACGGTGATCAGATTATAAATTAAAGACTTGCTTCTTAATTGCTGTGCTGAGAATTTGGTTTTAACCGTCTTTATCAAGGACCACACAGCTCAGCTATTATAGTGTTTTTACTCTTGATTAATAATAATAATAATAAATTATATATATATATATATATATATATATATATATATATATACACACACACACAAATTTATATCTTATTATATACAGTATACACTTATTTTTAACGACATTCCGTTGAAAGACAATATGTATCGTGAGATATGTTGATTCTTATTAATAAATAAAAGACTTCAGCTGCTTATAAATAAATGTCATTAAGTTTAATTGTATATTATTAATATTAATATTGTTTGGAATTATATATGATTTTATTTATTTTTATTTTTTTTTACTTAATGGCTACAGAAATGTATTTATTTGTATTAATTACTGAAATGAGGATTTTATGTTTTGGAACATCAGTCCTTTACAAAAATTATCTGCAATATATATATATATAATATATATATATATATATATATATATATATATATATATATATATATATATATATATATATATATATTGCAGATAATTTTTGCAAAGAAATTTGCAAGTGACCCCAAACTTTTATATATATATAAGTTTGGGGTCACTTGCAAATTTATTTGTTTTTGTTTAATGATTTATTTTCTACATTCTACAACAATACTGGGGATTTTAAAACTATAAAATAACACATATGGGATTAGGTAATTATGTAACAACAAGAAAAACAACAGTTAGTTGTTATTTTAAGACACAGAGGTCGGCCTTTCTGTAATAGTTCTTGCAAGAACAGTATTGTGTCAAGTGCATTTGCAAAATCCGTCCAGCACCATAATGAAACTGGCTCTCATGAAGGCCGTCCCAGGAGGGCGAGACCAAAACCTACCTCTGCCGCAGACGAGGAGTTCATTTAGAGTTATCAGCCTGAAAAATGACCAATTAACAGCACCTCAGATTAGAGGCGTTATGAAGTCTTTACAGAGCAGAAGTAGCAGAAACATCTCACCATTAACTGTTTAAAGGAGATTAATGCATTTTTGGACGCCTTCAGCATTCCTTTACAATGTAGAAAGAAATAAAAATCAGGAACCATCATGGAGTTAGAAAGTGACCCCAAACTTTTTGAACGGTAGTGTGTGTATCATGAAGTCAGCTGCATGCAGTTTTAAGTTAAACAGCTTAAAAAAGAGAGATGTCACAATATTCATGATATTACAAAAAAGTGTATTGTGACATTTGCAGATGGGAGAAAATGGTGCAAAAAGGCCACTTGTCTAAGTTCAGTGTATTTAATGTATTATTTTGGGCTTAAGACCAGTGCAACTGATGCATGCCGCTGAAACTCTTACAGCTAAAACCCTTAAAATAAGTATAAATCTGTCTATTGTTTTAACCTACACAATTTCAAGGGTTTTTTTATTCTATTTTTAAATGTAACATTTATTTAGGTCTTATTGGGTTTTTTTAATTACCTGTTTTATTATTATTATTATTATTATTATTATTATTTAAAATTGTATCTGACTGGAAAAAAATATCCTGTTCGATATTTTGCATTAATGCTGTACAAGATAGCAAGCTCCTAGAAATATACAGACAGTTTAAACCTCAAAAAAAACAGCTAAACACCAGCTGAAAAAATGATCCTTAAATCCAGAAAATGAGAAAGACTGACAATTTTGCAGTGTTTTGTTCTTGTGAGTGGATTATTTGATGATGAGACTCTACAGCGCTATTACACTCATGTTTATGGTGTTTTAGAGAAAAGCAGGCACTCGTGATGAGACATCAATCTGCCATTATTTTATTTTTCCGTGTAAAATCCTGCCACTTTAATATCCACGCGCCGTCTCATACAATCTTGTTCTTCTTTTTTTATGGGAAATGTTTCTGAAGGTGACAAAATGCTGCATCTACTTCACTGAACCGCCATAAAAGCTGACTTATAAATAATATTAATGATCGAAAATGTAAAAAAAAGTCAGGGTCAATAGAAGATGATGTCATGAATGTGGGAAAGGTTTTATATATATATATATAATGCTCCTGGGTCAAAACAGTGATGATAAAGGAGAAAGAAGGACGTGATGAACATGTAATAAATGTACAGTACCTTTACTGCGGCGTCGACCTATGCGGTGCTCAGTGTAAAACTTCAGCTGATTCTCATCATCTGCATCGGAGCTTGAACATTCCTGATGGCCAAACATACCACCTGGTTTGGAAAGAAGAGAGAGAGAGAGAGAGAGAGAGAGAGAGAGAGAGATGAAACGGTTAGTTAAGGCTGAAGGCACTGTCCTGGATCACATCCCGCAATAAAAATTCAGCTGTCACACGTTTTTAACACTCTCAGGTTAGAGCTGAAGCTGTGTGAGCTTTTTACACAATTCGTAATGAAGAGCTCGGGATGAGTTTTCAACCTTCCTGTGACCATCTGGACATCAAGGGGCAAGAAAGGCCTCCAGGATTTTTATGAAACTAAATATGTGCAATGTTACAGGCCAGTGATCCACAAAATGAAGTCATGTTTTGAAAAAAATAAAAAATAAAAATAAAACCCACATCCTGAAAATTGATGCCATCTGGTTTGGTGATGCACATCTGAATATAAATAAATAATTAGATGTATGAGAGATTTAAAGCAGCTAATGGTTCGACCATTAAGAGGGGACGCGTTGAGATAATTTAAGGATGAGGACAAATTGAAGCATAAGTTTTAACCCTAACAAATAAGAGTCTACTGTACACGTCCGATAGACTGAACCTCTTTGGTATTAACAATAGAGAAACCATGCTTTATTTACAGGGACCAACATCGAATAGATGCCACCTCTGCTTCAATCCTCGTACAGGAAAAGGCCACGCCCCTTTAACTGGGACGCACAGGTACAGAGGGCGCGCCCTGCATTAGAGACGAGTGTTAACAGACACACCTCCATCACTCCCCAGGGACTGACAGATTATGAGGCCACACCTTGTCCCACATCAATGGGACAAGAAAGGACAGGGCGGAAGAAAAGACGAGACAGATGTCAAGCGGACAGGCAGAAGAGCGGCCAAAGGGTAGGAACAAGGACAAAGTGTGAGGACAAAAAACGAAGTAGATAAAGGACAGAACAGAAGACAAAAAATTAACAGGACAGAAAGGACAGAAGAGGTACTCGGCGGAAGTAAGGACAGGTAAGAGAACAAGGGAGAAGAATGGGACAGGATAGAAAGGACACGGCAGAATAAGGGAACAGGAAATGAATCATGAGAGAATAGAAGAGTGGGGCAGAGGGCAGGAATGTGGAGACAAAATCAAGGACACGGAAGGAGCGAGCTGGAGAGGGATGCGATGGGATAGGACAGGGGGACACAAAAGAGGATCGGGCGTTTGGATACCGAACACATAAAAAGAGCTGAAACGAATCGCGGTGGAGTACCTCGACCCCCACTTTCCCCTCGTTCCACTGTTAGCCACGCCTTTTCATTCTCATTTCCATAACGTCAGTGTCGCGTCACTTGGGCCCGCCCCCTTCTCTTTGCCAGCGGGCGCTCAGCGTCCTTTCACTGTAAAGTACTACAAATGAACGATTCTGTTCTGCAGTGTCGTTTTAAGATGGTCTCACGATTGAAATTCAGTCTGAAGGTTGAGGTTGGAGGCAGGATCAGGCTTTATACAACAATAAATCGCATCACTCTCTGATTGCTCTCACGTATTTTTTTACGATGCTCTTCATAGAGCCTCCACTCGGTGTGTTTGCAGACTCCAGATGTCAGAGGAGTGTTTGCAGTCAGCACAGCACAGCATAGCACAATGTTCGGGAATCCTTGAGGAGACAAAAAATAGTCTCTCGACTATAAAGTAGTGCCACAGGAAGGTCGTGGCTGAGGGTTTGAATGTCACTTGCAGCCATTTGTCTTTCTCGAGGCCTGCCCGAGGGACCAGGACTGCTCTCAGTACGCACTCCGGCTGTAGTGAGCGAAGCTGGAAAACGCTTTTCAATGACTGATGTGGAATAAAAACGTGTCTAACGTGAGGGAGGTCAAATGTGCATTTGATTACACGCTGATACAGTTAAAATATTCCCTATAAAAAAACTAAAAACAAGTGAGATGTGGAAGTGGGCGTAGATTTCAAGGGAGGTTAGTATAGATCAAAGAGTTTGAAACACTAACGCAGCTGGCAATCTTAGCAGATGTCTACTGACACGTCTGCTGTTTTAATTGGGAAATGTTTAGTCCTTCTATGTTTAAATGCAGTGCACCAGCAAGGATGGAAAAAAAATATTTCTGGATGATATAAACCAGTTCTCAATAGAACTGTCGCCGTGCACCTGGTTCGATTCCTAGTCAGGTTCGATTCCCACCTCTGTGTGTGTGGAGTTACCTTCCACATTCCAAATACATGCAGGTTAGGCTAATTGGCATTTCCAAATTGCCCGCAATGTGTACATGTGTGTGTGCTCTGCGATGGATTGGCACCCTGTGTGTACCACCCTGAATATAGGATAAAAGCGGTATAGACGAGTGAGTAAGTTTTTGTTCTTAATTTATATTTATTTTTAAAAAAATATTAATTTTAACATGGTGAAGGGCTAGATCTGTCTCGCCTACTCCGAACAGTGGGGGATTTTATTTTTCACATGCATACAAGTGTTGGGGTGTTGGAATTCCCTGAAGATTTTTACCCAACTTCATTCTCGTAAGTTTGATTCATCTTTGTGGAGGAACTAGAACAAAAGTGAGGATGCTAATGCGACGAGGCAAAAAAATAAAAAATAAAAAAAAAAATAAAAAAAATAAACAACAGGCTTTTGAAGCAATCCTGAAAAATGAATTATATTTGACCCAAAAGAAAAAATAATACAGGATGGAACACCATACAGGATGGAAGTGATAGATGGAGCGCCTTTTAATTTTTTATTTTTTTTTTCCTTCCGAGCCCTGCAGGATTATCGAGCGCAGGGAAATTAAAAAAGGCGTTTCACTCGATTGGTTCTCCTTGGATGGTGCTCGCCCACTCGAGCGGCCAGAGTAGAGAGAAATCAGGCAGCAGATCAAATGGATGGCGAAACGCAAAGAATAGAAAGAGAGTAGGAGAAAGTTCAGCAAAACACTTCGAGAGAGAGCAAAAAAAACTGATGAAATTGACTCTATTTTCCCGGATAAAAAAAAATGAGGGAAATATAGAGCATCTCATCCAGGCTTCCATGGATGAAACGAAACTAATTCAGCTGTAGTTCCTCGCACCGTCTCATCGTGCCCCTTTCCTGGTCATTGATGGCTAAATACTTAAAAGTGATCATCCATAAAATGATACTCTGGACATTTTATTTAAGGGTAGATAGAAGTTGCTGATTCTAGCAATATTAATATGAATTCAGGTTCTGGTTCAGGAACCAAAGAACGACACCAACGACAAAAACAAAGTGTCACACCATTGTTTTTTGGTTAACGTTTTGCGTTTAAATGCAGGGTGCGCTACAGTATAGTAAATGTCCGCTGAAGAAGAAAGCAGTGTAGCTACCAAAACGGTTTTATCATGGTGTGCATGTCTCTAATAATGTAATTTCCAAATTACAGCCATTTACATCCCACATGCACAAAAAGCACAGACATTAATAATGCTTACAGGCAGCATGAATTGAAAACGTAATATCTTACAGTAAAAGCGAAGAAAAAAAGCCTTAAAGCATCAAAGTCTGATGAAAGTGCTGTCCTTGGTCCTGAAATACTGACTCAGTAGAGAACCTGGTACTGTTTGGGAATGATCATAGCCTACAGTACCTTCATACAGACAAACCAACTATGTATGCACTTGACAAACTTCAAAACATCCCAGTGATGACCCGATCAGATTCTATCCTCCAAGATTCTGAAGCTTGTCGAGTTTCAGACATATCAGACGTATCAGATATCAGACACTCCACGAGCCGTGTGCAGAGGATGAGGTGAGCTCACTACTATCTGTGCTTTTCAGAGTAAGAAATATAGACCTTGAATTAAAAATTAGACAACAGGAGAGACATGGACTCTCTGCACTTTGATGGACTCTTCTGTATGGACGATCAATAAAATTCCAATATGTCTATGTGTCTGCTGTTGTCTATTGATTTTGCTGTTCAGCTCAGACTTGGCAGTGGCTGTAAAATAAATTTTGCATCAAGGGTATGAGCCAGGTGTTCCTTTAAAGAAATTATGGATACAGAATACTTTTGTTTTTAGCTGAGCTAAGCCGCATATTACTGTACGAGCAAAAGTATAAGAAAACCAAATGAAACATAAGAAACCAAATGAAATTAAATGTGTACAAACAATCTCAGGTATCAGGCATCTGACTAGATTTCTTTTTGTGCGGTTAGGGAAAGGGGGGGGTGTTAATGTAATAATGCATTCTAGTAATGGAACATTGCGTTTTCTCACTCGCTGAGTCAAGTGATCCGAGTAAAATGACCTGCCCCTCCAAAAAGAGACAGGAAGTTATTGTGTGGCAGAAAAGACTGAAAATGATGTGATCCTCTAAAAAGAGGTGAAGAGCTGAGTCAATGATCTGAGGTGAACGAGCTGACTCATTGAAAAGAGCCAGAGAGCTGACACAAATGATACCAATAACTGGGAAGAGCTGGAGAGCCGAGGCAAATGACCCGGGTCAAATGACTGCACTCATTGAAAAGAGTTGGAGGACTGAGTCAAATGACCTGAGTCAGATAATGTGACTCACTCAAAAGAGCAAGACAGCTGAGTCATACTGTAGCACCTGAGTCAAACAAATTGAGTCAGCGGAAAAGCGCTGAAGAGCTGAGTAACTGAGCTGACTTGAATGATCTGACTCACTGAAAACGATACATGAGAGTTGATTTAAAAGATCAAAGTCAAATGATCTGACTTATTAAAAGAAACAGAATGCTGAGCTAAAGAATCGGAGATCAGTGATCTGACTCACTGCAAAGCACTAAAAGGATGAGTCAAATGAGATAAGATAAATGTTTTTTTTCTCTGTGTGCATGTTCTCCCCGTGCTTGGTGGGTTTCCTCCAGGTAATCCCGTTTCCTCCCACAGTCCAAAGACCTGCAGATTAGGCTAACTGGCGTTCCCAAATTTGGCCATAATGCATTCAGCTCAAGCTTTCAAATCTTACATTGCATGTGATGGATCAGCACCCTGTCCAGGGTGTATCCCGGCTCATGCCCCCTCCAGTCTCCTGGGATAGGCTCCAGGTCCCCTGCAACCCTGAATACGGGATTAAGTGGTAAAGATGATGAGTGAGTGATTTGAGTAAGTGACAAACAGCTGGAAAGGCAAGTCGAATGATCTGATTCACTAAAAAGAATATGCAGAGAGCCAACAAGTTATACCTTTCAAATGCAATCTACCATTAATGCTTACAGATTCAAAGAAATTGGATTCAAGTTGATCTCCCTGAATCCCTTTGCTCATCACCTTATGTACTATTTTTTTTTTTTTTTTTTATCCGAACCACTTAGGAGTTTAATAGCAAACTAGTAGAGTATTGAGCATGCAGTCAATGCTTCTCATTGTACTTCTAAAACAGTTTGCAGTGTGCTAAATGCTTGAGAAAAAGCAGCTTAAGTGCCTCTTGTATGCTCTTATAAGAGTAGGTGGCGCCGAGATCCATTTTTACACAGCGGGAGAAAGCAAGCTCTCCAAGCGTTTCATAATGCATTCAGCTCAAGCTTTCAAATCCCACATTGCTTCTGCCCATCTTCTTCCATTAGCTAAAAGGAAATTTCTATTTTATCCCCACCCTCCGACACCCCCCGTTCCTCCTCGATAACTCTATAAAAGCTTTAATTGTTTAATTGTGTGCATGTATGGGATGCAGAGCGGATGATATCCTGCTCTTATGATTAGCACAGGAAGTGTCAGGAGGACAATATGCTTGAGATCCCAGCTCCCTGGAAAGGATAACGCATTGGCATGGAGTGTGTGCGTCCTGTCTGTATACGGTATACAGTGCACCTTAATTCAGAATTATAAAAAAAAAGATGATAAGAATTTTTTTTTTACTTCTTTTTATAATTTTATTCATAATGGAAACTTTTATATTCTACATTTATTACTCGTAAAGCAAAAAAACTGTTACAACTTCCTAAGACCAATCAAAAACAATTTACATTTAAAAATGTTTTAACTTTTTAAATTCCTGTTAATTTATGCACTAAATAAATGCTTGAACAGGTTAAGCAAGAATTACTGCATTAACATGGTACTGTATAGCATGAAGGCAATCAGTTTGCGGTAATAATGAGGCATTATTGAAAACTGTGTTGCTTTAATAGCAGCCTTTCGCTCATCTAAACTGTTGTGTCAGGTGTTCCTCATCTTCCCTTATATAGATTTTCTTTAGGGTACAGGTCAGACAAGATGCATAATAATAATAATATTGTTATTATGATGATCAGAAAATAAGTTAGTGGTAGTTTTGACACTTTGGACTGGTGCCAAGTCCAAATGAATTATGAAATCAGCAGCAGAGAGAAGCAGGAGGAGTTCCTACTGTAAATCTCCTAATAGACTTAGCTGCTGTCACTTTTAAACCACACAGTGGACCCACACCAGCAGATGGCACTGCATCCCTAATCATTACTGACTGCTGACATGTCACAGCGGACTTTATGCAACTTCATGAACTCAGCGCCTCTCAACTCTTCCTCCAGTATCTGGGACCCTGATTTTCAATTAGCTTGAGGACAAATTTGCACCACTTTGCAATGATCCAGTTCTTTTTCTTCTAAGACGCCACTGATGTTCTCTTTGGTTCAGGAGTGGGTTAATACTAAGAAGGCAACAGTTGTAGCCCATTTCCTGATGACATCTGTGAGTGGTGGCTCTTGAATCACTAACTCCAGCCTCACTCCACTCTTTATGAGGCTCTCCTACGTAGTGTTAATTTCGTCAGACGAGACGAGACGAAATATGTTCGTCAACGACCTTTTTTCATGACTAAGACGAGACGATGACAAGACTGCACGACTGTCCAAAAACGCTGACTAAGACTAAATTAACATGCATTATTGTTGACGAAAAAAGACGAGACGAAAATGTTTTGTATAAAATAAAAACTAAGATAAAATCTCTCTTCATTTTCGTCTACAATCGCATCTGCTTTTTCATCAGCTGTTACAGCTTTAAAATATTCCGAAAGAGTTCGCGGCTTCGCGCTGTGGCTCAAGTTACAGGTCTCATACTCAACACAAGTGACGAGCGACGACGACATGCTAGGTCGAAGGAAGAGGCTCGATATTTGGTCGCATTTTAAGTACAATGGTACTGACAAAAAGCTAATTTTAGGCATATACGCTGTAAATCAAACAGTTAGCTATGGTGTTTTAGCACATTAAGCAGGTTATATATATTTTATGTTAACTTATTTTGCCACATGCATGTGTGGGTCTTCATATCACGGGCGCGGAAAGTGGGGGTGCTGTAAATGCATGTTTTTTCATTAACATTTATTTGTAATAAAAACTTTGAGTTGGCTATTTAAAAAGTTTTATTTTCTGTCTCAGATGAAAATATCTTGCTCTGACGATTTTTAAAACGTGTCAGTGTCAATGTTCTGTGTTAAGATGCACACCTGTAATATTTTCTTATAAGGCATTTTTGCAAAAGTTGCTTAAATATCTTAATTTAATTAATGCCTAGTCCTGGCTTAAGCTAAGCTCCGTCTGTGAAACTGGGCCTTAGTCGACTAAAACTTGACTAAGATACCTTGAGTTTTCTTTTGACTAAAACTAGACTAAAATAACGAGACTTTTAGTCGACTAAAACTTGACTAACAAAAAAAGATATGTGAATGACTAAATATGACTAAAACTAACAAGGACATTTGGCACAAGACTAAGACTTAATTAAAAATAGGTGACGAAATTAACACTACTCCTACGTTCTTGAATTGGCTTTGCTTGGCAATTTCCTTCGGGCTGGAATCATCCCTGTTGCTTAAACACCTTTTGTTTTCAATTTTTTTTTTTTTTAGTCAGCTTTCCATGAATATGGATCGATACAGAAACTTTTGTGGCTGACCCTCTTTGTGCAGGGTCTCGATGATCATGTTCTCAAATCAGCAGTTTTCCAAATGCATAAACTGAACTAAACAGAGATATTTACAGTATTTATAATGCACGAAAAAACTCGAAATGAAACATTCAAAAATTTTGAGACTGGATTTTGGTTATGATGAGTTTGTATTTGTTTGTAAATGTTTTTACTGATAAAATATTCAATGTCAATATTGTACAATGCTGAAATAAAGCTTACATTCATCATAAGCTGCATTTTTGTACTTTATAAGCAATATTATCTTGGCTAACTGATATATTAATGGGAAGAAAAATGTGTACATTTCCAAACATCACTTCGTGTTTATTCCCAACATGTCAGCCAAATTCAGAGGCTTGGGAGAGACAACACCAGCTGTGTTCTACAGATAACGACTTAAAACTTTCACTCTGCAAACATATGCACTTTGAGATCCACTCCAGAGAATAAAAATCCTAAAGTAGACATGTATACAGTTCCCAGGGAGCTTTTCCTTGTCGCTTTCGCTTCTAAGACAACTTGTTAGTCAGAAACCTTGATCTACTCTGCATTTCTGTAAAACCTCTTCTTTATGATGGTTATAAACACTACAGCACGTCTGAACGCTAGAACCCTAACCTCCTCACCTCCGCTGCCTATCGACCTAAAATACTCCTGCACAGGTAATTTCCTCTTGTCTAGGTACGCAGCTGGTGTGTATCAAGGCCACTGGCCCTGGGAATAGGCTACGTGCAGCCAAAAGATGAATACGTTATTGGTAAACAGCAACTCGAAGCCTATGAGGTTTCATTGCAGAAATTTAAACATATGAAGTACAGAAACAGAGAGGAGGAAAAACACAGAGTGAAATTAAAATAAAAAGAAGCTCCAGTGCTTCTGTGCTACAATGCCCCTGTGCCAAAATTGATTTCCTCTCTAGGTGATTATGAATCTTAATCTCCTGATCAAAGCGTTTAAATCACACAGCATGATAAGATCATGTGAGGGATATGCAAGGGCGAGTTTTAGTCATTATGGATCCAAGGTTTTAGTCATTAGGGTGTTTCTTAATCCTGGAAGAAAAAAAATAATAAAAAAGTAAAAAAAAAAAAAATATATATATATATATATATATATATATATATATATATATATATGGGCTTAGTCCTTCTCTACATATCCTAAGGTGACACACTTTTCAAATTGATGGATAAGCTGATGGAGATTATCTCTGAAGCAGCCTTCTTTTGGCTTTTGATAGGAAAAGTTCAACTCGCCATCATCAAACTTTTGCATCAAAGTAGTTTCTTTAAATAACATATCATAAAATTTACTTTTTACCATTTTAAAATTTTTTCTTTGAATTTTTTAAAAAGCATTAAAAAGGGAAAATGTGGGGCGAGGCGGTACGGTGGTGTAGTGGTTAGCACTGTTGCCTTGCACCTCCAGGGTCCGGGTTCGATTCTCGGCCAGACTCGATTCCCATCTCTGTGTGCATGGAGTTTGCATGTTCACTCTGTGCTTGGTGGGTTTCCTCCGGGTACTCCGGTTTCCTCCCACAGTCCTGCATTGGGCTAATTGCCGTTCATAAATTGCCTGTAGTGTGTGAATGCATGAGAGTGTGTGTGTCCTGCGATGGATTGGCACCATGTCCAGTCTCCTGGGATAGGCTCCAGGCCCACCTGAATACAGGATAAAGTGGTATAGACGATGACTTTAGGGGGATTTCCATGAATTTTCATACATAAACTCTTCATAAGAAGAATATGAAGTGTTACTGACTATTTTAAGGTTAAATTGCCCAAAAATGAGCAAAATAGCAATTTTTGGTTGCTTACTACCAAGCTCACTGACATTAGAACATCACTGCTTGGAGTACATCTGGATCAGAGTGACATACTCTTAAAGATGTGACATAGTGTTGAGTGACGCCGACTGCAAAATGGAAAGAATGTTTGAATTAACCAGCGAATAATAAACATGGTCACAATGTGGGAAAGAAAAAAAAATGAAAAGCTGCTATTTTAAAGATGATAAGCACTATCACACTCTGTTGTACTGAATATCAGCAGGGCTGTGATGCAGTCTCGGGCACCGAGTACTGTAGAGTACTGAACAGTTCCATAAAGATGCATCAATTGTGCTTTTAGCTATTTTGATGATTAAAGATCTGAATCAAAGGAATAAATTTTGTATTAAACTAAAATTTAAGTTCTGCATACGCAATCAAATTATGCAGGTTTAAAGGTTATGACAACTGACATATTGCACATCTGCTATGTACTGCTATGCCAAAATGACAAAGGTAATGAAGTGACGCATCTGAACTAGACTTTTTTTACAAAATAAACAGAATTTGTCGCGTAGCAGAAGCGTGAAAAGCTGTTATTTCAATGTCTTAAACTGTGATAGGTGCACCTACGGGCAACATTCATAGAACTACATAACATCTACATAAGCCTCAGACATCATAAGCTAGATCATTTTTTTTTATGGTGTTTTAATGTAAAGCTATAAAGCCTGGAAAGTGTTATAACAGCCTTACGTCAACAGAACTGTCGCATCATACAGTATGTCTTAGGTGTTCATATCAGCGTTTATATTAAATGATCTTTAACGTGATTAATAGAGTTTACGGCAGTCGTTATGTAGAACGTACACTATCCTGTAAGAAGCCTTACGTAAGCCCGTAACCACAGCTCTTGAGCGGAGGAGATCATCGTAGCAGTGTCATCGCTGGACATTGACAAACATGAAGAAATAGGTAGGTGTAAGAAAGGATAACAGATGGCATGTGCGTTTCCGTGTGTGTGTGCGCGCCAGTGTGTTTATGTAAGTGTTTTGAGTACACACTCTCTAAATGGTGCTTCTAAGACAACAGTAGCTCTTGTCTAATCTCTCCTGTCTTTGTGAGAGAGCTCTTGGGATCTCCATTTAAACAGCCCTGCTACTTCCAGGCTTCTCACACCCTGCCCTCACACACTACCCTTTCTCCCCAGTGTGTGTAAGTGTGTCTATGTGTGTGTGTGTGTGAGTCTGTGTGTGTCTGTGTGCATAGCAGCCGCTCCAGACACAGACCCAGATCCAGCTTGATTTGCAAATTGTGCTCTCGAGACCGAGACTTGACTGCTAAGTAACCAGCAGCTAGCGGCGGATCAAACACACCGTGCTCTCCATCCTGAGGGGGAGAAAATCTCACTTTCTTAACCACACACTCTGATATTAGGCTGAATTCTTTTTTAAGCGGGAAGGGAATGTTTTTAATTCGTGTTAAGTTATAGTTTGATGAAATGAAATTAGCAGGCAAAAAGAAAAACGGCGCATGCTGGCACAAAATAAACACCTTTAGGTCATTCAGGTCTTGAGGCGTCTGTCCACACTTTTTTTATTGCACGAAGGAAACGGCTAGCGTGAGGCGGTTATTGCTAAAGGTCGCATTCGGAGATGAGATTCACGTGAAGACTTCTGATACAGAGACGTTAGGATGCAGATTCACTGGTACACTTTTACACTATTACATAAGATCCTGTTATAAGGGGTGCTGCATCAGGAGCTATTTTTTGTCCATGAGGGACAGAAATCACATCACATACCTGAGAAATCTGCAGTAATGGTGTGATTAAGATTTTTTTCTGTTTCCTATCGATAATAATGTGTTGTAAACCTATTGTAAATAATCTCATCAATAATCCGACTGATTTAGATTTATTCTAAATAATTTTTATTCTAAATGTGTTTTATATAATTAATATTTTATTAATTAATTTATTTAATAATTTATTTATTCATTTATTTATGTATTAATTAATTAATTTATTTATTAAGTCAATTCTAAAATACAAGTAACCTAACTCGTCTAATTTTATTATATTTTCAATATCAGATTATATGTTATTTTTAGATATTTATATTTATTCATATTTATTTTGTCTTTTTATTAACTTTTTTTAAAACTGACATTAATTGAGAGTATTTTTAGTTAAAGACTGCCGTCTTGATAACACCTTGGGAAGGCAAAATCTTTAAAAAAAAAAAATAAAAACACAATCTGGCAACCCTGATCTGCCCATTAAATGGAACATGGAGGAAATTTTTGTGCATATAATAAAAACATGCAAAAAAAAAACAACAACACATATTTTTTCTTACCATCTGACTGTTTACATGCACCTTTCTTGCACAATCACCTAAATAATCATTTGCACAATTTGCACAAACCCATTACAGCTGTGCACACACACTGGACTTTTTCATACACTTGGCTATTGCACTTTTCATATTTTCATATTCTGCTATAAATGCTATGTTTAGTATATTTTTTATATATCTATTCTTTTTATTCTATTTATTTATTATATAAATCATATTTATTTTATTTTATTCTATTCTACTTTATGCTTATTTTAACTTTCATTTTTTTCATTGCATTCATTGGGGGAAAGCAAAGAAAAATGTTATTGTACGGGAGGAACATGTTTCTTTACTGTGCATATAACAACTCAAAATACATTCCATTTTAATTAACAGTTCAATGATTTTCTCCTGTAACACAGACAGAAATGGTAACACAATGGTAACACTCGTTTTTTTTCAGTTCTTTTTTTCCTAATCTCACCTGTTCCTCTCATCTCACCTAACATTCACAATCCAGACACACACACACATCTTGCAGAGACATGAGCCTGCGACAAGACTTAGCACTGATTCTGTAACTTGAAAGCTAAAAAAAATGCAAACTTGAACTTGTTCACCACCTTCCTCACCGTTTAATCTGCTGCCATCTGTTCCACGTGACGACACGATTCACACCAACCAAATGCTTTAATCTTTAAACTGAGACATGATGGCGAAGATGTAATGAGGAGCTAATGCGTTGTGTGAACGTGAAGTGAAAGTTTGCTGATGTGCTGCTGGTGGACGAAAACTTTATAGGAAAAAAATATAATAATAATAATAATAATAATAATAATAATAATAATAATAATAATCTGCCACATGACGTCAATCTGTAATGTTTTAAAGTTAGAATTTAAACTTGAATAATTCTTTTGATTGTGTAAAGCTGCTTTGTGGCAATGAAAATTGCTAAAAGCGCTATACAAATAAAATTTAATTGAATTGAGTTGATCAGCTACACCACCATGTGTATTTAATAACACTGATTATCAGTTATATACCAGTAAAGCCAAGACCTCAACGAAGTTGACCAGTTTAAATATCTCGGCCCTACTCCTCAGCCCAGACGGATGTCACAAGAAACGACTCGAACTACCCTAAGCCTTGCCTACGTTGTTTACAATAATGCTATCGATTGAAAAAAGTGGAGAATAGCTTGCAAAAAAAGGACCCCCCCATCCCCCCTCACCCCTCCCCACCAAGGTGTGCCAAACACTAGAAAGAAAAAGTTGTTGTTGACAGGTTTATGGACACCCAAGGCTCACCTACTGTATGTCCACTGGAACCAAAGATCCAGCCGGTCTGGTCCAATCCAACAGAAAAGCCAATGCAGCACAAATTGCAGGAAAAGTCAATGCTGGCCATGAGAACAATAAACCAGAACACCCAGTGCACCCCTGCCCAACATGCATGGAGCCCAGTAGGCCACTGATCCCAATATGATTGAGCACCCAGGGAACATACCAGGCCGAGAGCACCCAATGGGTTTGCTGCTAACATGCCAGTGCCAGACACCACAGCACACCCTCAGAACCTGTGAAACTAATGCCTGGTGGCACTCAGGACTGCTTTTACTCCTGATACCAAACCAGTCTCAGTCATGGCACACTGTGGTTTATTTAAGCATAATCTTTTACAAACTAGCCCAGGTGCAGGTGCATTTATTCTTGTAGATTACACTTATACTGTATAAGTCTTCATGCTCTGAGCCCTGATGTATGAACATGTTTGTGTGTGTGTGTGTGTGTGTGTGTGCGTGTGTGTGTGTGTGTGAGAGAGATAAACAAAGAAAGAGAGAGAGAGAGAGAAAGAGAGAGAAAACACAACACCTGAATGACACTTAGTGACCCCTAGCATTACCAGATGAAATGATAAAACACAATTCAGTGAAAAGTGCAGAATCGATCGCTGTCAGTGTGGCTGAATGAGCACACGTGAACAAAACGAGGCGCATCGAGAGGCTGTCAGATCCCTGACACGCACGTCGATCAGGAAATCGCTGAACACTCAAGAGCGTTCATTTGCTCATGCAGATTAAAAAAAAAAGAAAGCGAAGGAAAATGTATTCATCTTAACCAGGTCAAGATCGTACATTTAAACCCTTTTTAGTAGGTGATGGAAGATGGATAAACAAACAATATGCTTTGATGTATAATATGATATGATTTTTCTTATGAAAATTTCCATTAGTAAGCATTTTCTGGGATGTCGGACTGATACGCAAATCTCTCTTACGCATCGGTCCAGCATGCTTGTAGAACATATTTAGACTATGTTTATATTGCATTGATAAGCTTGTAGTGGATTGATATCGGCATCCCATTGGTTTGGAGAAATAAATAAGAATGTGCTAATATATAAATATTATATTAATTGGAGATAAAGTGCATCCATGGTATGTCATGACTTTATGTAGACACGGTGAGGGTTTCTTTAAAGACTTTGCTTTTTTTAATGTTTATGGAAGGAGTCACCAATACCAGTGCTTCTGCTTTTCTCATCAAAGGTAAACCTTTCCCAATATCTTGATTATGCTTTTTTGAGGTTTTTCATTAACTTAAAGAATCAAGAGAGTGTGGTGATGTAATGACTGTTTATAGCTTCTATAATAAACAGTTATTATAGTAAAAACGTATGATAGTAACAGAAATACCTCAATTTCATAACGCAAGACCTTACAAAACCATCAGAACGAAAAACGACTATTTTAAGGTTAAATTGCCCAAAAATGAGCAAAATAGCAATTTTTGGTTGCTTACTATCAAGCTCACTGACATTAGAACATCACTGCTTGGAGTACATCTGGATCAGAGTGGCATACTCTTAAAGATGTGACATAGTGTTGAGTGACGCCGACTGCAAAATGGAAAGAATGTTTGAATTAACCAGCAAATAATAAACATGGTCACAATGTGGGAAAGAAAAAAAATGAAAAGCTGCTATTTTAAAGATGATAAGCACTATCACACTCTGTTGTACTGAATATCAGCAGGGCTGTGATGCAGTCTCGGGCACCGAGTACTGTAGAGTACTGAACAGTTCCATAAAGATGCATCAATTGTGCTTTTAGCTATTTTGATGATTAAAGATCTGAATCAAAGGAATAAATTTTGTATTAAACTAAAATTTAAGTTCTGCATACGCAATCAAATTATGCAGGTTTAAAGGTTATGACAACTGACATATTGCACATCTGCTATGTACTGCTATGCCAAAATGACAAAGGTAATGAAGTGACGCATCTGAACTAGACTTTTTTTACAAAATAAACAGAATTTGTCGCGTAGCAGAAGCGTGAAAAGCTGTTATTTCAATGTATTAAACTGTGATAGGTGCACCTACGGGCAACATTCATAGAACTACATAACATCTAACATCCAAAGGTAAACCTTTCCCAATATCTTGATTATGCTTTTTTGAGGTTTTTCATTAACTTAAAGAATCGAGAGAGTGTGGTGATGTAATGACTGTTTATAGCTTCTATAATAAACAGTTATTATAGTAAAAACGTATGATAGTAACAGAAATACCTCAATTTCATAACGCAAGACCTTACAAAACCATCAGAACGAAAAATGACCCTAAATCTCAGTGGGATCAGTGTGTGGGGGCTGCTAGGGGCGGAAACTTCTAGGAAGCAGCCGATATGATATTATCATAATAACTAGCTTCCGATTCAATCTGTCTTGCAAATCTATATGTATCGCTACTCCATTAATATCGCGGTTTAATATTATTATTATTTTTAAGATTTGTTACAATTTTAAACAAACTTTAATTTGTTATTATTATTTTTTTTTTGTTATTAATGCTGCCTGTCGATTAGGGAATAGTTTAGAGTGCACCACCTGTAGGATTATAGAGAAACGGCATAATTTACCAACATAAATAAATAAAAAAATAAGTAATTTTATAAATCTAATTAATTGATATAAAATAGAGTAAATAATTTGCAGTGTGTCAAAGCATGAGCTGTCACACAAAAGAAGCAAGCATACACCACTAAATAGATTTTTTCTCCCATCAATACTGGTTACAATAACATTTTAAACTCCCTCACACACATGTGCATCTTAGTTTCTGATTAATCATGCATTTAGCCTAATGACTGTATTAATTGCCTCACCAGACCGGCCTGTCGTCCGTGTCGTCGTAAACGCATGAGTGATGACTGCATGGACCTATTACAACCAGGAAGTGACAACAGCCTGTCAGGCCAAATCCTTTGCGTCTCTGCTCGAGGCGGTGTTCTGTTACAGCGTGGCTGACTCTGCACTCGTTATGCTATGTGTGAGTGTGTGTGTGTGTGAGTGTGAGTGTATGTGGTAATGAACACACAGATGTCTGCCTGCTATAGCTGTCAAAGTTACTCTCTCTAACAGAAAAATAATAAAACTCCCTTTTACATAATGGCGACTTTAAGTCTCAGACTTGGAATTTCACATCGCATTTACTTGTTACTGACAGGTACAGAGGCCACGCCTTTTTCACAGTCATTGACAAGTACAGAGAACACACCTGCCACACTATGACTGGCAGGTACAGAGGCCACGCCACCTACATTGTGCCTGGCAGGTACACAGACCATGCCTCCTGCACTATGACTGACAGGTACAGAGGTCACGCCTTCTATACTGTGATTGACAGGTTGAAGCCAGACCTACTACACTGTGGCTGACAAAAACACATGCCAAACCTCTTGCACTATGAGTGGCAGGTACAAAGACCACGCCTCCTATACTGTGATTGACATGTTAAAGCCACAACTCCTACATTGTGAGTGACAGATGTACAGTGTAGAAATGGCTTGTGTATATGTCATTCAGAGTGTAGGACCAAGCCACACCTCCTACACTATGACTGACACATACACAGGCCACATTTCCTGCACTATGACTGACAGATACACAGACAACACCTCCTACACTATGACTGACAGATACACAGGCCAAACTTTCTACACTATGACTAACAGATACACAGACCACACCTCCTACACTATGACTGACAAATACATAGGCCACACCTCCTACACTATGACTGACAGATACACAAGCCACACCTCCTACACTATGACTGACAGATACACAGGCCACACCTCCTACACTATGACTAACAGACAGGCCACACCTCCTGCACTATGACTGACACATACACAGGCCACACCTCCTGCACTATGACTGACAGATACACAGACCACACCTCGTACACTATGACTGACAGATACACAGGCCACACCTCCTACACTGTGACTAACAGATACACAGACCACACCTCCTACACTATGACTGACAAATACAAAGGCCACACCTCCTACACTATGACTGACAGATACACAGGCCTCACCTCCTACACTATGACTAACAGACAGGCCACACCTCCTGCACTATGACTGACAGATACACAGGCCACACCTACTACACTATGACTGACAGACAGGCCACACCTCCTGCACTATGACTGACAGATACACAGGCCACACCTCCTGCACTATGACTGACAGATACACAGACAACACCTCCTACACTGGGACTAACAGATACACAGGCCACACCTCCTACACTATGACTGACAGATACACAGTCCACGCCTCTTACACCATGACTGACAGATACACAGGCCACACCTCCTACAATGTGACAGACAGATACACAGACCACACCTCCTACACTATGACTGACAGATACACAGTCCACGCCTCTTACACCATGACTGACAGATACATAGGCCACACCTCCTACACTATGACTGACAGATACACAGGCCACACCTCCTACACTATGACTGACAGATACACAGGCCACAACTCCTACACTATGGCTGACAGACAGGCCACACCTCCTGCACTATGACTGACAGATACATAGGCCACACCTCCTACACTATGACTGACAGATACACAGGCCACACCTTCTGCATTATTACTGACAGATACACAGGCCACACCTCCTGCACTATGACTGACATACACAGACCACACCTCCTACACTGTGACTGACAGATACACAGGCCTCCTACACTATGACTGACAGATACACAGGCCACACCTCCTACACTATGACTGACAGATACACAGGCCACACCTTCTGCATTATGACTGACAGATACACAGGCCACACCTCCTACACTATGACTGACATATACACAAACCACACCTCCTACACTGTGACTGACATATACACAAACCACACCTCCTACACTGTGACTGACAGGTTAACGTTACACCCCTATGGTAGAATAGTACCAGATGCCCATGAGGCCACGCCTCATTTCTTAAGACTGCAGATAAATCAGCCACGCCTTCTTTCCCAGGTTTCCATGCGCAGTGACCATGTCACTTATCAGCATGAACGCGATGAAACCTGTGACAACAATTTAAATCTTACAGCCTTTATAAAAACAGAACACTATTCCACAGAGCAAAAGCACAATAAAGAGAAAATAAACCCAGCAGGTGGTGAAATAAAGAATGCCATATAAACAAACGTTCCAGCCGGCCCTAATCTCACGCATGGCTGTAATAGACGCCGCGCGGCAGAAATCTTATTAGCGAGCCAGTCATTTAGTTTCAGGCTGTTTGTGCAGCAGGTGTAATGAAAAACAACGCGCTAATCCTACGCTCAGACAAACGTACATTAGCAGAAAATATACTGTACAGCAACATTTACACAAGGACTGATGAGATTAAGTCAAAGTTCAGGCACGACACATCTGTTTCACAAACAGGAAGGAAACGTTAATGGAGAGGGACACAGAGAAGGAAGGACTTCTGAACACAGTGAAGCACGGTGGTGGGAGCTTCACATTAAACCACAATCTATAGACTTGTTCCACAACATTAAAGGTAAATATTAATAGGTCAACGTCCATCTGTCCCTTTTTTTCTTTTATACTGTCTGTCTCTCTTGCTTGTTCTCTCTCTGTCATCCTCTTTGTCCTCTCCTTCTTTCATCTTAGGTCTATCTCTCTGTCACTCTCTTTCTTTCTATGACTTTGTTCTCTTTTTCCCTCTGTCTTTCTCATTCGCGGTTAGTCTCTCCGTCTCTAATTCTACCCCGTCCTCCACCTCTCACTGCTTCTATTTCTTTAAGCACTATCTCTCTCTCTCTCTCTCTTTTCTTGTCCTCCCTCTATTCCACTCCATCTATCTTATCTCTGTCTTTTCTCTCTGTCCTACCAGTTTTTCTTTGATTTTATCTTTCTGTTCTACCATTGGTCGTCTCTCTTTCTCTCTCTTTCTCTCTCTTTCTCACACACACATCATGCCCATCAGGAAAGCTCTGAATAATTAAACACTTGAAGGTGCCAGGCCTCGTCACGCTCCCAGATGGTGGTCAGCGTTCCTTCCTGTCCTCACCACGGTGCAGGTCACATCAGCATAGCTAATCACTGTCTCACTCACTCACTCCCTTACTCACTCACTCACTCACACACACAGCACTTTAGCCTCATTCTCCTCATCAGCTTATCTTTATTGCTTAGCCCTCAAAGTTGTAGAGAGTCTGTGTCTCAGATTAAATGCTTAAAAGTTCAGACAGAATGTGGATATCTAAAAATCTTCACACTGAGATGTGCAGGTAAAATATGGTGGGTGGGATTTACCGTAGACACCCCAAAGAGACAAGTGACAATATAAAGCACCCCATGGTGGCTCGGTTATACACCATAACATGGTCTTAATTAGTGGATGTTGAAATTATTTTGAGGCTAGCAACAATAGTTGTTTAACAAAAGGAACATATATAATTGATATAATGAGGTTTTCTGTCGTGAGTCTTAACGTTTATTGAAGGAGTCTCCAGTGTCAGCTCCTTGTTGCAATCAAACTTTGCGATAATGTTTTAATGACCTGTAATGACGTTTTATCCAAATTAGTCGGCCCCCCCTTTTGCAGCTATAACAGCTTCCACTCTTCTTGGAAGGCGCTCCACAAGATTTTGGAGTGTTTCTGGGATTGGAATTTATGCCCCTTCATTCTGTAGAGTGTTTATGAGGTCAGACACTTGGACAAAGAGAAGGCCTAGATCGCAATCTCTATGCCAGTTCATCCCAAAGGTGCTCGATGGAGGTTTGCAGGGCTCTGTGTGTCGGCCGGTCGAGTTGTTCCACACCGAACTCATCAAACCGTGTCTTTATAGTCATTGTTTGTGCATTGGGTCTCAGTCATGTTGGAATAGTTAAGGGTCTTTTCTTTTGTGTGGCCACAAAGTTGGAAGCATAACATTGTGGAGACTTAAACCCCTGAATTCAATAATTAACAGGTTTGGCCAAATACTTTTGTCCATTTAGTGTAAGTGATAACAAGTACTATTTCTTTTCCTAAAATTTCACAAGCGTATGTATAACGATACACAAACAAATTAACAAAAATTTGACAAGTTTCAATTATTAAATATTTTTTTTTTACATTGAAAAATTGCTGTGGTGTACAAGAAATATTCACTCATCGTCTATGCCACTTTATCCTGTATACAGGGTCACGGGGGATCATGCGCCTATTCCAAAAGACTTAGGGCACAAGGCGGGGTGCCAATCCATCACCAGGCACACAATTGGACACAATTTGGGAGTGCTGGTTAGCCTAATCTGCATGTTTTTGGACTGTGGGAGGAAACCACCCAAGCTCAGGGAGAACATGCAAACTCCATGCACACAGAGACATGCAAGGTGACAGTGCTAACCACTACACCACCTTGAAATACTCACTCACTCATTCAAGATGGCTTAGGTCACGGGTTGGGGTACTCCCTAGACAGGGTGCCAATCCTTCGCAGGGCACACACCCATACACCCACTCACATACTCATTCACACACTACGGGCAATTTGGGAACACCAATTAGCCTAACCTGCATATCTTTGCACTGTGGGAGGAAACCGGAATACCCGGAGGAAACCCACCAAGCACGTGAAGAACATGCAAACAGATACGGGAATCGAACCCGGACCCTGGAGGTGCAAGGCGACAGTGCTAACCACTACACCACCGAAATACACCGTCGTATTATTTTTCTATAACAGCACAACCCCAAGCTAGCTATAATATCTAATATGACTAGAAACACTCATTTTGCACTTTTTTTTGGCTTAACTGAATGAAAACAAGGTGGCACAGAGGTCGGCACTGTGGCCTTGCACCTCCAGGGTCAAGCATTTGGGTCAAATGCTTGTGTGTGTAGAGTTTGCATGTTCTCGTGCTTGGTGGGTTTTTCTCAGAGTAGTCCAGTTTCCTCCCATAGTCCTAAGACACAGATTTCCAAAATGCCTATAATGGGTGTGGGTGTGTGTGTGTGTGTGTGCCCTGCAATGGATTACTCAATACCCGGAATACCCTACCTCGTGCCCTGAGTCCCCTGGAATAAGCTCCTGTATACAGAATAAGTGGTATAGATGAGTGAGTGAGTGAGTGAGTGAGTGAATAAAAAGACGAGTCCCACATAAACAGGGAATCAAGCACTTTGAAAAAAAAAAACATTTGTAGGTGCAACAGTGCTTCACAATTCTTGTAATGCTCCAGAGATGTTCAGAATCCATGCCAAGATTCCTCTCTCTCTCTCTCTACACACAGAGAAATGCAGAAGTATTGCAATCATCAGCGTAAAAATGCTAAGTCAAGCGAGACTGAATTAAAAATTTCCCCAAACCCCAGCATTCCTCCTCCTCCTCCTCATCTCAGCTACAATCGCACTCCACTTTCATCTTTCTATTCTCTCTCTCTTTCTCTCTTTCTTTTTTTCTTTTGCAGCCTTCGATGGCCTAATCTCCTCGTGAGGACTCGCCCAACCTCCTACTCCCGCCGCACTTAATTGAGTTCCGGCTGCACAACCTGACTCGTCCCATTAGCTCCTTGTTGTCCTCGATAGACCCGAAAATGTTTAGTGCTGAAGATGCATTTTTTTTTTTTTTTCCAGGGACGGTAATTAAAGGTCTCCGAAAAGAGTTTCTTAGCAGCAGAGTGTGAAAAAGATGGAACTGCTGGAGTCTTTCTCCAACACACTGAAATGGAGGACAGTATGGAGTTTTTTTTTCCCCCTCTCGTTTCCTTTTTCTGGAGGAGCTCTGGTGGAGAAGACAGCTCGTTCAGCCGGATGAATGGTCTGGTTTAATTTTAGACTGGAGGACGTGCTGTGCTAAAGAAGAATGATCGGTTCATATACAGTATGTATATATATATATATATATATAAAGAATATGAAAAGTCGGGTCTGACATGCTGTATATGATCAGCATCCCCCCCCCACACACACTCACACAGAGAAACCGACATGAACTCCAATTAATCTTCTGTGTGAGGATCTATGTGATATGATAACTCATTATCAAAAGTAAACACGCCCAGTATACAAACAACAGCTTTTATTGTCATATCCTAATTGGCTCCTAAGATTAGGCACTTTTGGGTTCTTTCAAACAAAACACTGGGAAGATAATTAAGCAATATCACACAGGAGGGAGTACCACTGTGTGTGTGTGTTTACCTCGGTTTTGAGTCGGGCCTCGTTTGCGGCTGGTGGATGAGCTGTGCGTTGCGTTTTGGAAGTGTGTAATCTCCATGGTGGCGTTGGTGCGGAAACTGTCCTTAATTCTCTGCACTAAAGCTTCCACAGACTCGTGCTGGGGCTCCACAACTGCGGAACAGAACACCACACACACACACACACATTAACACTTTTGATAATATGAAATGTAAGGGCCATATTTCATTCTTGTGATTCGTTGTTGTGTTTATTTCATTTCAGTGTATTAGTTAAGCATTAAGCATGTTACTTTTGCATTAAATCCATTAAGTTTATTAGTTTAGCATTTCGTATTATACTCGGAAGTTGTATTGTGACATTATTTCATGAGTTGTTCTGTGACATCATCCCACAGTTGTGTATCTGCATGTCTATCACGTATGTTAGTCGTTCAGTTGTTGTTAAGACACGGAAGGATACGGAGAGGTGTGAAGAACACAAGCTTTTGACCGTAATATCGTAATCTACCTTTAGCTACAGAACACAGCAAACGACTTCTTGTGACTACAGTGGATTTATGCAAGAAGCTGTAACAACCGTTGTACTTTGATGTTGAAAATGAAACAAGAGACAAAGAAATCAACGGACGTCTGAAGTCGTGAGTAACCATGTGTAACAAGAAAGATACGCGTCAGAGCTTGTGAATAACATGCACGTACATGAAATCTGAATTTGAATTGTTGATCTGTTAATCTAGCCACATCAAACTTTAAACTTGTTAAAAACAGGGTAAGGCATTATTAAATCCTGTTGCTTTATTACTTTCCACTTCAATTAGAGATTAGTTTTATTTCGGAATTTTGAAATTTCCTACACAACAGCATATGCAGGATGTCTGAAAGTCAGGAAATAGTAGAAGTTCATTTACATATGCCCAATTTTGTTTGTATTATTTACAGTACATTCTGTACTGTATATGTTTACACACCCATGTTCCTAGATTTGATCCTGAACCGGCACATTCTTGAGATTGTCAGAAATCATAAGAAGATCATCAGGTAGTTTTTCAGAGCTTGAAATCATAGCCATTGGAAAAAAAAAAAAAAAAACTTTTGAAGTATGCTTGAAACTGTAGTCACCCCCCAAAAAAAACATCATAGCAATGCATAAGTGGATCATAACATATCTTTTAGACTTCAAAGGTGGTCTGTGCCTGCTTACTGTGGATTGTAAAGCACAAGAATACAACTACTTTCCATAATCTCCTCCTATTTAACTACAAACCCTCCAGAGCTGTCACAATATGAACTCTTATTCACAATATGAGTAGGAATTCACCACGGTTCTTCTGTGAACTGCTGTGGCCAGCAATTCTTCCCACACAGTCGGCCATGATGGATTGATACCAACCACATCGGATCATGGAGCAATATAAAGTAGCTATATAAATAGATAGATGGATAGCGTTTATTAACAAATTTATATATGGCGTTTATATTAACCTTTAGTAAGCATGTTCACTGTGTCAGGACTTATTGATTGGTTTGTTTATTTACTTACTTATTTGTTTACAAAACCTTTTCTAAAACATTGTAGCAACAGTAAACATCTTTCTCCCCACAACTTTGCATCTCACCGGTAATTGTAGTTAAGAAACCTTTTAACTAAAAACATTGTGACAATTTTTTTTTTTTTTTTTTTACACTTTTTCAGAATTTCAGAACAATTTCATAAACATTTGGGAAGCCTTATCATCTTGAAAAAAATATTTTCAAATTAAACACTACAATCTGAATCACTGTATGGTGCGCAACAACATTCATACTAAAATAAAACCTGCATGCTTTACTTCTTTTACTGTAAATAAATATGACCTGACTTACACGAACACCTGTACAGTGGTGTGTTTTCATTAGTCAGGACACCTCGAAAGGTCACCGTAAGATATTCAGTGTGGAAAACATGCTGAGTGAGGAAAACAGCTAAATATATAGAGAAGGACAAAAAGAGAGGACACAATGTGGGCACTGGGAGAAAAATGAAAACGTTAACTGTACATTATTAGTATTCTGTCAGGACGAGTTTTAAAGTGGAAACATTATTCTACTACTGTACTTAAATATTAAAGGTGGCATGTAGGTAATTAATAAAATTAGGTTTAAAATCATATTAAAAAAGCCTTAAAACCAGTGAGTTAATCATTTAAAATAAAGAGTTATCTCTAAAGACAGATTTCTATAAGACATACAGATCACTGTGTAGAGTCTACAAGACTTCTGGTACACCACTGTAATATTCATGTACACCATGTTCTGAGAACATGAACTGAAAATATAATTCACTTGGAATGTGCTTGAAATGTAAAATTTATTTCTGACATGATTTTTCTTCTTGTATGTGGATGTCAATTTAGGCTTTCCTATGTAACACAAATAGATAAATAAATAAATAAATAAATAATGTTAAACCATTATCTATTATCTAAAATGTAAATTGATATGTTTTTGTCAATTGGATTACATATTGAAATATATATATATATATATATATATATATATATATATATATATATATATATAAAGCAACCTAGCTGGTAAAAAAACATCACTTACTGATTTCAAATACAGCATAAATAACTATATATATATATATATATATACAGCATAAATTAATATATATTTTATAGCCTATATATATATATATATATATATATATATATATATATAGTCTATATATATTGTTATTTATGCTGTATTTGAAATCAGTCATATTAAAAGTAAGTGATGTTTTTTTTTTACCAGCTAGGTTGTGCCTTTTTTTGGCAACCTAGATGCATGTTAAATAAGTTACAATGTTAAATAAATAAATGAATAAATAATTAAATACAGATACATTTTGCTACTTTCAAAATTAGATGATACATCCTTCCAGAGTCCTAGATTTGTGTTAATGAAAATTCAATTTCTGGCAGATGAATTCAGCTATCTTTATAATTAATTTTGACAAATGATGGGTTTCACTGCAAACTGAAATAAGTCCAATGCCGGCAGTCTTAAGAAAAATAAAATAAAATCGATGCAAGCAGCATCACAAGGTGATGAAAAATACTTTCCTCCTGTGTCATAAAAAGCCCAAATGCGAATATATTACATCACATTTGTTTTGGTTATTTGTTTTTATTTGTATTATTTATTTTTGCAAAACACTAGAAAGCCACCTCTAACACTTTTGTCAAAATCGCTAATCAGCCTGCTTTGTAGGGAGTCACAGGAACAACAGAATGAATTTCTTGAATTTTGTTTGCATCATTTGTTAATTACATTTGCTGAAGATTACAAGCAAGATAAGAAAACACTACACAAGCTTCAGGGGCTCATAGAAGACATTAACCGCTGCAGGTGCATTAAACAGACTATAAACATCCCATTTTTGTGTGTGTTTTCCAGGTGCTACAATTAAGAAAAAAACAAACAAAAAAAACTTAATTTCCTTAAAGAATTATGTCACCCACGATCCCACGAACGAGTGCTTTCTTATTTCTCATTGTAATTTAATAACTGGGTCAATAATAACAATGAGACAAAAGAACATCTCATATACATAAACTGAGAATACAGAGATGGAGACAGGCTGAGTGTGTTGCATTTCCATCCTGCTGAAATACAGGGCCTCATGGGAGCTCTCCTGACCCACCTGAACATGTTCTGCCCCATTTGCGCCACCGGAGAGCCATAAAATATATAAATAACCCTCCCTTTTTCTATTGTCTTGCCGAGTCGAAGTAAAAAAAAAAAAAGGATAAGAATAAGGAAAAAAAAAAACTTGGAGACCAACTATTTATCTGCCGCCTCCATTAGCAGGCCGCCGCGCTGCTCCCTGAGGTTGGTGATGCATCACGAGTTCAATTAAAGTGAGAGATGTAGAGAGGCCGAGCTCTCTGAAGAGCCATAAAGGCAAGGGGTGGTGATATGTTCCTCTCTCACTCTGCCATCCTCTCCATCCCACTCTCATCTGTATTTCACTTTGCATCATCTCACACCATTACGGCACATAAGAGCTTATGTGAATGTGAATTACTGCACCAGTGTGCACTTCCCGAAGGCAGCCTGCCATCCCTAATGGATTGTTATCACAAGCATTCCCTATATATGTACTGAACATTACCAGAGTGAAGCATGGTGGTGGGAACATCATGATGATGGTTACCCACATAAAAAAAAAAAGAAAAATTATATATATATATGTATGTATATATATATATATATATATATATATATATATATATATATATATATATATATATATATGTTTTTGGCTCACATAATGGTAAACCATTATCTCTCTCCATTGTCTTACATAAAAATGCTTCTTTTTAATACTTTTAATTAAATCCATAGGATATTATGTACTATCTAGCAGTTACGTATGTAAATGTACTTCATACATTTTGTATACATTATTTCTTTAATACATGGTTTACTGTTTTTTTATTATTATTATTATTATTGTTGTTGTTGTTGTTGTTAAAATGTTAAATTAATACAGTAATACAAGTATGTGTTAGTCTATTAATAGCTCAATAAACTAAATTAGAATGGGGGGAAAAAGCATGAATGGAAACGTTCACCGGGCCGTAACACATCACACAGTACTGTAACATTTCCAAAGGGAGCTTTTATAGAAAATGAATGAGATTAATAACTCTCTAGGCAGACTCCGAGACAATGCTTTAGTGCACAAAAGGTTTAGTGGCTGGCCTTTATGGTGGATTTAAGCCATCAATACCTGACAAGCTGCCTAGCCAGGGTGTAGAACTGAGCTAGCGTTTCAGCTCAGAAAAGGGCATGCTGTTATTTTTTTTTTTTTGCACCCCTTAAAAAAAGTTAAGTGGTACAGTGCTCTAAATGATAGTCATTATCCATATAAAAAGTTTCCATAGCAATGATGGCAAGAAATACAAAATTAGAAGCCAAGTATAGCAAAAAAGAGATTTGATGATTTGTCTTTACTTTCAAAAGCAACATGTAAAAAAAAAAAAAAAAAATCATCAGAATCAGAATATCAGCAAGGAAAAAAACAATTTAATATGAAAAAAATATTTTAAAATAAATAATTAAAATATGCACTATGTTTAGCCGCTTTATTTATTTTTTCAGGAATTAAAAGCCAATTAAACACTCAACCTTATAAGGAAACATGATCTTTACCCTACTGTTACAGATTTTGTAAGGAATGAAAAAGACGATGTCAAGGAAAATTATTACTGATGTAATGTTGAGTAGCAGAGTAACCAATAGTACGCGTTTCATTCCTTCCACACTTTACTAATTGCCAATCAGTGGCAGCTGGTGCAAATTTTTTTTTTTTGGGGGGGCGCAAACAAAAATAAAAATAAAGCTTTAAATAATCGCCTGTAAATAGCCATTTACCAGGTGATTAAGCATCATTACCACTAGTATAAAATAAAGGCATGACTCACATCGCATCCAGTCAGCCAGCTCCGCTTGCCATAAGAAGTGCTGGAAAAGCACTGAGTGTAAGCTCGGCCGTGATCACTTGACTCCTGCATAATTAGAAGATCAGGTCGATCTGGTCCAAGCTCTTTAACTTATTTTTTTTTTATTTCGTCCGATCTCCTTGTGAAGGGGGTATTTTAGCAAAGAAATGACAGAATTTGCTCTCATATTTAGCTGGCTTCCACGTCCATCACTATTCAATACATTAACTAACAATCTGCTGCCAAATATTTAAAAAACAACGCTAGGAACAAAAGTGGGAGGGTTCGGGGTGCACATAGCTGCACCAGAAGGATGATTCGAAAAAATCCAATTAGAGCTTAACCACAAATCACATGCTTTTTAAAAATTTACGTGTCTACATACCGTAGACACTCGTTTGTCCGGCGCCCTGCGTACACGAACACAAATGAACGTAATACAGTTTAGTAATATTGTGACTAAATGACTTTATTTCATTATTAAAACTAATAATTATTATGTTAAATAATTACATGTTAAAGTAGCATTCTTTTCTGCCTAACTTTAAGAGGGTGGCACCCCTGCGCCCCTTACTGACCAGCCGCCACTGTTTATATAGACATTGTTTTTTTTAATTAATTTATTTATTAAATTTTTTAGACACTAAGTGCAGCTTCTTAGGTTGCAAAGACAAAAAAAAATGCATGCTAAGGGGACGCTATAGAAACGATAAATTAGACCGAGGACGTTATTATAAACCTCAGGAAAGCAGGTTAGAACACTGACTCTTTTAAGGTTACCATGGTTACAGGGAGTCACACAGCAACTGTGAGTCAGGATTCGAGTCTATTACATCTGCGAGGTGCACAAGTGATTCACGTCAGCGCAGAAACCCGCGTCTGTTTATTTTTCACAGGATTCCCCCGACTGTCCCAGCTGACATGCCATCGGGCTCGTTTGTGCCGTTACTTCATGGCTGCTTGCTTTTTGTTTCATTTTTCGTTTATAAACAATGTTTTGAGGCGCAAAAAAAAAAAAAATGCTGCAATTTTAAAAGCAATTACAAGAAAGCCAATAAGGGAGTTGGCAGTAATGTGAAAATGTTCACCTGCCACCTCAGACGGCAAAACGATTTCCTGCGGAGCCGAGTGATGATGTGTACTCCATCCTCTGCTGACCGGAGCTAACTCGCGACCCTGATGCTCAGACGCCCGCATTCATCTGGATGAGGCGGATAAGGAGGAGAGCGAGAGTCGATTGTCCTCACTTTTCGTCTCGTCTCATCTTATCTCCTCACAGCTCCCTTATCTACTGCAGCATGGAGCTAACAGTGTCTTTACAGCTGGAGAACTGAGGAGATCTATACGCTAAAACTACAGAGAACTCGGACTGATAAACACAACATACACACAAACACACACCCTCACAGAGTGTGAATTTTTCTGGTTTAGCTTATAAATACATGGTCGATATAGTTAAAGTAAAAGTGAGTGCATAAGTATTCACGCCCCGTTGCTTTGGAATCAATAAGTCCTGGTGTGGCCCATCAGCGTGCAGTTTAAATAATCTCAATGTAACTGCACTTGTTCCAAGAACCCAGAGTTTGGTAGAGAATATATTTAAAGGTCAGCGTCAAAAAGACCAAGAGAAGAAAAAAAAAAAGAAAAATAATAATGATATATATACATACATATATATGTCATTGTTTGTCAACAAACAAACACAGAAGCTGTCTGACTGTACAAGCAGCCAAGATGGCATGAATAAAGCTAAGCTTGATGCTACCACCACCATGCTTCGATTCATTTTTTTTTTTAAATAGGGTTATTATTCAGTGACTATCATCACATACAGTATATTATCATACTAAATAGTGACAGTTAATAAAGTTAAGTTAAATTAAAAGTCCACTATTTACTGTTGAACTTGCATAAAAGACCGAACATACTTACTATTAAACGTATTTCATTGAAAGCCCTAATCTTGTATTAGTCTCTCTCTCTCTCTCTCTCTCTCTCTCTCTCTCTTTCTCTCTTCCTCTCTCACTCTCTCTCTCTGTGCTTCATGCCTGGAAACATGCTGTGTTCATCACTGTCTATAACCATCTCCACTTCCTGATTTTAAACACCTGCTACATGATTATGCTGTTCACAAAGGGAAGTCAAATCTCGCCTTTATACAGAATAGTTAGCAGGAGGTGATATTACTTCTTCACCACCACTGGTTATGTAATGCAATGTCGGGTAGCCAAGTAAAAAGTATAGATATGTTTTGTAGAATGCAGTGCAGTAAAAGTAAAAACTATTCAGTAATAAAAATATTAAAATAAAGTACTTAACCAAGAACAATAAAGTTAAATGTCTGTAGTCCACATCTAGATATTATTTAGTGTCGTGGTCTCATCGTTTAGGAATAAATGATCTGATTTTTAATCCAGTAAACAGTTATATCACTATAACGACAATAAGGAAATACAGAAAAACCCTTTAAAGTTATAAATCTGTCAATTTCTGCAGATCTTTGGCTAATGCTTTAAGCAAGCAATTGTAATGTTACGTAAATTCTCAGATTGAAAAATTATTTCTTTCAGAGCTGCGGAATCGTATCTTCAACACATTTATATATATATATATATATATATATATATATATATTATTATTTTTTTTTTTATATGTGTCCATAAAAATATAATAATTTCACGATTCAGTTCTTTGGCTTGTTGAGATTAATTTGCTTTTGTTCCACTTTAAAGCAGAAAGTAGGTTATGGAAATGCAGTGGAAGAAATTCCACTCAGCACAGTCTGCGTTTCTTCATTGTTCATTGATGTTGTTGTTTGTTTTTTTCCCCCTCACACAGGTTAACAGGATGACGAAGAGGTCCCTTTTTAAATAGAGAGCTCAACAAGATGGCTGCTTCAGAAAAAATAAAGACCCGCTCTGCAAATGAGACTAGAGTTAAACGCCAGGAGCAGCACGAGAAGCCGGCAAAGGTGCTGCTAGGGACGCCATCTTCAGTTCTCCTGCTGGTGCGATTCTGCAGGGAGATGAGACGACGGAGGCAAAGGACTCGCGATCCTGAGAATCCTCAGCTTCTCTCTGTCTCTCTCACACACACACACGCACACACACACACACACACACAGTGTCTCTCAGTCTGAGGAGGAAAGGATGACGAGCAAGGAAGTGGGAATACTCAGCCATGTGGATCCCTTTTGTGATTTATTCAATTTGCCCACCCGAAAGAAAAAGAGAAAAGAGCGAGAGAGAGAGAGAGAAGGAGCGAGAAAAAGAGAGAGAGAGAGAGATGGTACTAAGGGATGGCAGCATCTCCAAGCAGCACAATAGGGGAATGGAGGCGAAGCGAGAGGGAAGAGAAGAAAACTGCTCAGGACAGCAATATCTCACCAGGGGAGCGAAGGACGTAAACAATGCAGTCACATACTCACTCACTCACTCAGTCTCACACACACACACACACACACACACACACACAAACCTTCTTCTCCAAGAAGTAAACTTTATGACACTCATATATATACAGTGTAAAACAGCCACATAACAAGGCAATAAAACTGTACTTAAAATGAGGAAACACACACACACACACACACACACACACACACACACTGAAGCAGGCACTCTGCTTACACCCTGTTAAACCTCAACAGACACAGATTTAGTTTTAGAGTAATTCCATATTATTATTATTGTAATTGTTATTATTATTATTATTATTATTATTATTATTATTATTATTATTGTTATTATTATTATTATTATTATTATTACTACATTTACAACATTCTTAAACTGGAAATTCATGTGGACTGTCGCTCAAATTTCAGCATGTCCTAAAACATGTCAATCTTCTTTAAATACAGTCTTCATGCAGAAATCTAGTGACATAGAAAGTACAGATATTTGTTGTAGGATGTAGTGGAGTAAAAGTAAAAACTATATAAAAGTTTTCAAGTAAAGTAAATATTAAAGAACAACACCAAAGGTAAATGTAAATCGGGATTACAGTTAATAATGAACAATAATGAACTACAGAAAACACTCCACCAAAACTGGGAACGTTGTATCTGTTGATTTTCCTCTTCTCCCACCCGTTTATTATCACAAATGACCGTGACTGATAATTCATCTCACTAAACAACACTTTATGACTTTTCTTTTCTTTATTGAAGAACGACACATGATGCACTGTAGATTAAATGTTCCGAACGATCTGTAAGGCCCCCATTACATTCCATGTAGAAGACCATAATGCATCCTAAAAGTATTAAAGATATTAATAATGCTAAATAAAAAACCCTTAAATGGCCAATACAGAACCATCATACAGTATATCTAGTTCCTTCTAGCACATTAAAGTTCTCCTACGTGTTCTTGTAGCTCTGGATCAACCTTTTAAAGGTTCCCGATGAATTCCTATTTACTCTTGTAATCTCAGGGAGCATCGTTTTCAGAAAAGCTTCACCAACAACCATAAAGGCCCCTCTGCTTTTTTTAAAACTCTGTGTTGTAAATAAAAGATGTTTAAAAGCGCTGTGTCTCCGAGTTGCGCAACGGCTTAATTACAAATCGATAAATACTAAACTAGGCTTGAACTGTTTTTTTTTTTTTTTATATAAGAAGAACAAAGTGTTTATTTGCTTATTTACGCCATGATGATTATTTCATAAGTAGAGATCATAATCTTGATGCATCTATAAATCAGTTTTAAATCGATACCAATGAAAAGCACCTTGGTCTCGTATCATCTTCACCGCTCTTCATGGACCTCTGCTATCACTGACCCACTTGTAAACCACACAAGCTCGTCGTCAGCTTTAATTTAATTTGGTCTGCAGCCCAAGCCCTGTCTGAAAACTCAACGCCGCTGCATTTGCTTCTTCCTCGTTACGCAGGAAATCTAATTATGCCCTGGCTTTCGCAGCGCAGCTCAAGGTCCGCTGCTCTGATTTTACATGCCACCTTTTTGTCCTAGTTTTCTGCACCTGACAGCAGAGGTCTTTACCTAAAATTAAAAAGAAGAAGAGAAAGATGAGGGCACGTGCTAACAATGTTTATGCTAATTACGTTTTCTAAAAATAGCAGTAATTAATGGATGAGGCTGCAGCTTCAGTTCTGCTGACCGCACGCGATGCCGTCTGAGCAGGTTAAACACGCTGCTACGACTTTGCTCCAGGGTTTGAGGAAATAGGGTTAGGGTTAGGGTTAGGGTTATCACCATCCTAACTACTAGGCAGCACTCTTTTGCAGTGTTTTTCAACAAGGATCACTTGCATGGCATAGAATTCAGATGTGGTAACATAATATCCATCCATCCATCCATCCAGGAATAGTCTGTAGTCCAACTGGGGATTGTGGAGGCCTTGATGGTTGATTACTATTGTATTTATTCCCATTTTACAACCATAGTAGGACCTCCAATCAACCTAATCTGCACAGAAATCTGAGTACTTAGAGGAAACCCACCAAATACAGGGAGAACTTACAAACCTCATGCATTCCATGAGGCGGGAATCTGATATTCAGGTGGTCAGCTGACTTAATGTTATTGCCACATTCCATTCTCACCCTGACACGCCCATCACTCTGGAATAGGGTCAGTCTGGACTCATCAGGTCACATGACCTTTTTCCTTCATTCTAAAGTCTAATCTTTGTGCCCCCTAGCAAACTAGCCTAGCCTTTTTTTTTTTTTTTTGTCCTGATGAGTCTCACTATCAACACACAGTGTTTAGTCTTAGTCCTGTGAGTTATAATCTGAGTGTGTGGCTCTTACTTTTACTATTAAACAAATATAGCTATATTTTTTACTGCAGATTTTTTTATCATTTAACTTTATCAAATGTTTAAAGGATTTCAATTTGTGTTTTTTTTTTTTCAACCACATTTTTTACACAAAGTTGATAATTTAGTAAGATCCTTCTAGGTTTTGATAATGTGTTACCCCAGTTTCAGCATTTTTATTTTTTCTTTTTTTCTTTTTCTTAAAAAAAAAACAGTTTGATAACAATATGAAATATACTCAGCAAAAAAATAACCATCCTCTGACTTTCAACTGTTTTTACTTTCAGTAAACTTTATGTGTAAATATTTACATTTCCACTGCGAGGATGATCAGCCGTCCTTTCTGTCTCCCTGTAGCGCCGTCTTAGGCGTCTCACGGTGCGGACATGGCGATTTTTCGCCCTAGCCACATCAGCGGACCTCATGCCTTCCTGCAGCATGCCTAATGCACGTTCACGCAGATGAGCAGGGACCCTGGGCATCTTTCTTTGGGTGTTTTTCACAGTCGGTAGACAAGCCTCTTTAGTGTCCTGCGTTTTTAGAACTGTGACCTTAAATGCCTACTTTCTGTAAGCTGTTAAGGTCTTAACGACCATTCCACAGGTGCATGTTAATTAATTGATTATGGTTAATTGAACATGCATGGAAAACATTGTTTAAACCCTTTACAATGAAGATCTGTAAAGTTATTTGGATTTTTACAACATTATTGTTGAAATACACAGTCCTGAAAAAGGGACGTTTCTTTTTTTTTGCTGAGTATACATCCATTTTGGGCTTTCAAAAAAAAAAAGCTGGTGAAAAGAAACCGGTGGAATCTATTTTGCACCTTATTTCCTTGAGTCACAAAAGTGTTTAAAAAAAGCACACATATCAAAAGTTTGTCCAATTAGTGTGAATTAAGGGATAGTTGTTCATAAAGGTATACTTACACCTGCCACAGTTTTGTCACAGTGGATAATGTGTTGGAGCGAAAATAGAAAAAGTGGCGTGTTTTGTTGTACTTACTTTGCCCTAGATCATGAGAAATATTATAAATAATAAAAAAACTTTCTGGTAATCTTCCACAATATTAAAAAAAAGGAAAAAGTTTGGTTAAGGTTAAACATTTACAGCACTTGGCAGACACACTTATCCAGAGCGAGTTAAATCTTTTATCTTCTTGTACATCTGAGGGTTAAGGGCCTTGCTCAAGGGTGCAAGAGTGGAAACTTTATGGTGCAGGGGTTTGAACCTGTGACCTTCCAGTATATAGTCTAACCCCTTAACCACTGAGCTGCCAGACTGCTTATATCACCTATAAGAGGTTTTATCAGGCTGCTTGTATTGGAGGAAGAAGTTGTGATTTCTCATCTTAGAGCACAAGTTGCCGTCTGCTTCCCTCCGATTGCCAACATTTATTACCATTATGTCCAGACTCTCGTCAACTTGTTCATTTAAACCGTTTATACAATAGTATCATGTGCTACTGTATATCAGAAGGCGGTATCTATTTCATGGGGGTTTACTGTATGACCTTTATACAATGTATTATATACTGTATAATATATTAACACAATGATAAACTGACATCTGTAACACAAATAATTCATATCATACAAATCCTAAATCTTGTCCTTTTCCAATTTGCAACTGATTCAGTTCAGCCAATAATCCAAAAATCTATCATTTGCTCTTAATAATGTTGTTGGAGAATGTATGGATGACAGCACATTCAGTGATCTTTTCAATAAAAGCTGCATGAACACAACACTCTTTGTAGCTTCATCTCACACACTCGACCTGTATGAAGTCTAAACATCGGTGCGCATTATTGGACTCGTTTCTCATTTAGACTCCTGTTAAATTGCAATCAGGATCTGGCAAAGATAGGGACAGATTTGCTTCTATATCCAGTCTCTATGCTGGCCAGTCATCGCCGTCTTTCTTTCTTCGTCTCCTTAACAGCCGACGATCCATTCTCCGGCTCGTACATCTTTAAACAGCGTGCGACTCGAGGGGGAGGAGAGTAAATAAAAGCAGTGAGATCTAGTACTGCTCTTAAAACAGCCGTCCCCGAGGCTCAGTGTGGCGTCTGCGCTTTTAACACCTGACCTCACCAGTGTCTAATAACGCTCTCGTTCTGTTTGCCTTTATTTATTTCTTCAGGCAAACTGTTGTTAGGATTTTAGAGGCTTCTGCTCCGGAGAGAGGGAGAGCGTAGGAGAGGAAGCGATAAGAAAGAAACATGGACTTATGCAAATTTGTAACAATCCTCAAGACTTGATTGAAAAGAAAAATTACAGTTGGTTAAAGTCAGCATGAAGGTTAGGGACAGGATTAGTGTTTGGGCCTTTCCGTAAGGCTTAATCCACATTAAATTCACTCTTTAAACACGTCTTAAAATATATTTTTTTTAAGCGCAATCCTTTATTTAAATGTCTTTAAGACAATAAACAATACATTCAGTCCACTTTGAAATGAATGTGTTGAAGAAGAATATAAAGATAAAGAATGTGAAGGGAAGCTGCTGTACATGAAAAGAAGTACAAGAGCAAAAAGAAAAGAAAACGGGAGAAAAAACGAGAGGAGGTGAGAGAGTGAAACAGGACAAAGGGAAAGCCGGAGTGAGACCGAGAACTTTAAAGAAAGAACAATAAGGAGAAATATGGAATAAAGAAGTGAGAATAAAAAGGAGAGGAAGGGCGAGAGAGAGAGAGAGAGAGAGGGGGGGGCGGTATACAGGTAGAGGGAACAAGACAAGTAGGCTGGGATTGCAAAACAGAAAGAAAGAAAAAAGACAGGTAGAGAAAGAAAGAGGGAGAGATAAAAAGTAAGAGAAACACATAAAGCAGTAAGAGAATAGAGAAAAAAAGTGGGGAAAAAAAGAGAGATACTGTTAGAGAAGACGGATGAGAGACACTGAAACAGAGAAGAAGAGAGAGAGAGACATCATGAGATAATAGAAAAGAAAGTGAGAGAGAGAGAGAACAAGAGATTGTGTTAGATAAGATGGATGAGAGACACTGAAACAGAGAAGGAGCGAGGGAAAGACAAAGGAAGAGAGAGACAGAGATTGTGTGATAATGAAGAAAGAGAGAGAGAGAGAGAAAGAACAAGGTTCTTATGCTAAATTAACACTTTTCAGGTTCTCGCACTCTCACGGCCCTCTGGGAGTTTAGCACAGTGTCTAATGGTGTAATGTAATTGAAAAGGCACAGATCTGCACAGTTACGCTCACACACACACACACACACACACACACACACACACACACACACACACACACACACAGTGTGACGCTCTACGCTCTGATCCCATTAAACATATAACTAGACCTGTACTTCCAATAACATCATCATCATCATCATCATCATCACTATAATGTTTATTAGTGCTATAGCACAACATTTATAAATTATTGTTATGCATTTACTCTTATATTCATGTCAGAACCACAGTAGATGCTGTATAATGATATAAACGTATGAATATTATGATTGTTACTTATTATTACTTATTACAAAGGTTATATATGATTTTGTCATATTGGACATTTCACTACAAAAAACTAAATCAATACGAATCTACCAGGTTTTTTTCTGTTTTGTTGTTGATATTGCAGCACAGCTTCTGCCACGACACCTAGGTCTAATCATAATGTAATTGGACCGGCCTCTGACTGCGACACCACATATTGCATTTCACGTAGTCGCCACACGAATAGTCCTCTATTTCAGTGTTTTTAGACTTCGCCAAAACCTCTGTATAGCAACAGTCCCTTAAGGTAGTGTTACAGCTGGTGAGATCTATAATTCATAGCCTGACTTTTTAATAGCGAGGGCAGAAGGATGTATGTGATTTCACATGGCGATACGTCCGAGCCATCGCAAACCGAATGAGAGAAACGTGCTGCACTTTTGTTTGGAAGGAACTAAGTACATGGAGTAAGTACTAATAAGAGTAAGGCATAAATAAATAAATGAATAAATAATGAAAGCAACAAAGTGCACAGGGTAAAACGCGTCTCTGACAGTGAGGCATAATTACCAGGTTAACTGTTAATAAAATGACATCACTGACACACTAAACAAGACTAGAAAAAGGAAAGTGTGATATATTTGGTGTTAAGTTTCAACTGCTAATGTAAAAATGTAGGCACTGTGTACTGTTATAGATATCACAATTATATCAATAAGTATCAAAAAATCAAAGTACATCATCACTGATATATATAGCTTTAACAGTTTACTTTTACAGTAAAGACACTTCTGTAACACATCTAAAAATTTTCTACATAGAAATAGCATACATGAACTGTATTAGTCAGGATTTAGGCCTTATCACAGCACTCGTTAAAGTAGTAATGACCTCCTATAAACCTCTGATCAGGGTTGTGTAACCATGCCTGTATTACTCGACCTCAGTGCAGCTTTTGACACCATTGATCATAGTATTCTTCTTCACAGATTAGAAAATTAGGTAGGAATTAAGAGAAACAGCCCTCCCCTGGCTCAAATCCTACTTAACTGATTGTTATCAGTATGCGGACTTAAACGGTGATTATTCTGCATGTTCTCTAGTGGAGTTTGGTGTTCCACAGGGTTCAGTTTTAGGCCCACTTCTTTTTCCCCTTTACATGCCTTCTTTGGGCAACATAACCCATAAGCATGGTAATAGTTTTCATTGTTATGCTGATGACACACAGTTATATGTGTCAGAAAAACCAGATGAGAAAAACCAGCTTACTAAAGTTGAGCAATGTGTGCAGGACATAAGAGATTGAATGCTAATTAACTTCCTTCTGCTTAATCCTGATAAGACAGAAGTTCTAGTCATAGAACCGCATAAAGCTAGAAGTAAGATTTATAGATCACACTGTAACTTTAGATGGCCTTTCTGTTTATTCAAGTGCAACAGTAAAAGACCTCGGTGTGATTATAGATTCCAGCCTTTCATTTGAAGCTCATGTAGATAATATTACCAGGATAGCATTCTTTCAACTTCTTTCAATATTTCTTTCAAGATAAGAAATATATTGTCGCTAAACGATGCAGAAAAACCTCTAGGTTGGACTATTGTAATGCCTTACTCTCTGGTTGTTTAACTAGGTGCATAAACAAGCTTCAGCTAGTCCAGAATGCAGCAGCAAGAGTCCTCACTAGAACCATAAGATACGAGCACATCACACCTACCTTATCTTCACTTCATTGGCTCCCTGTGAAATTTCACATTGATTTTAAAATACTACTCTTGACATATAAAGCATTAAATGGTCTCGCGCCGCAGTATCTAAGCGAACTGCTAGTGTCTTATGAACTGCCACGCCTACTTCGATCAAAGGATGCAGGCTGCTTGTCAGTACCCCATATTATGAAAAATACAGCTGGGGGCAGAGCTTTTTCTTACAAAACCCCAAAGTTATGGAATAGTCTTCCAAATAGTGTTCGGGATTTAAACACAGTCTCAGTATTTATGTCTAGGTTAAAAACCTATTTATTTAATTAAGCATTTTTATAATTAGATTTGTCTTAGGTAAAGGAGCAGATCTGGGGGACTCATGGACGTAGAGTATTATGGTGAACTGGTATGTTTAGATGCTGTCTTCCTTACCCTCATTGATCACTCAGGTTTGTTGACGGTGAGGTGATTGTTTGCTTTACATCTCAGGGAGCCCTCATGAATCTGTTTCCTTCTGGCTCTCCCTTTTACCTGGGGATGGTTTTACTCTACCATGAACACGGTTCTGGCCTTGACTGGTGTTGACAGCTGTTTCTCTGAGGACTTGACTGGGCTGTAGTTGCTCAATAGTTCAGGACTGAAATTCCATACAAGTCTACCTGAGTCTCCAAAAACTTCCTGGACTCCATATTAACATCAATTAACATTAACTGTTATAGCCGAACTGGCTAACACACCTAACACAGCATGAATGCAGATCAATTCCTGCTCGCTGTTGGATGAGTTCCCTGTTGAGTCTGGTTCCTCTTAAGGTTTCTTCCTATTACTATCTCAGGGAGTTTTTCCTTGCCACTGTCGCCCTCGGCTTGCTCATCCAGGACTATCTGACCATTTTGATTCATACACACTCACATTTCATACAAACTTAAATAATTCTTTTGATTGTGTAAAGCTGCTTTGCGACATTGACAATTGTTAAAAGCGCTATACAAAGAAAATTGAATTGAAATTAATAAAAAAAAATATTTTTTAAAGTTTTATGTTATTTCATATTTTTATATTGACTGTATATGAATGTATATGTATTTGCATTTCTTCAATTAAATCTACATTTCATTTTAATTTATTTTTTAAAATATATCCTTGTAAAAAAATATCAATAATTTATAACAGTTCATCGTCTATAAATATCAGTATATCTACAGATAATTAATATATCCAAAAATTACTGCCAAAAATACCATGTGTGGTAACATGTAATGTTATTATAATGCATGATATTTGCTGCTATAACATGTAATTCATGATCATAAACAATTTTAGAAATGTGCAAACTATAGTGCATGATGACCGAATATAAATATGACCTTAATAGAAAAGTGTTATAACACTACAGTTATATAGTATTATTTACGAGTATGTAATTATTGCTGTATAAAGCCAGCGAATCCTCTGTAAAGCTGTTGTTACTGCTGTATTACATATAAAAATATTTAATCCAAGGCAGTGCCTTTATAATATCATTAACTTTGCATAATATTTTGAAAATATGTTTAAAAAAATATATAAATGACACGTGTTTATCTTTTTCCTTTGAACTGATGGAAAAGCTAATCATCGGCTTGGCTAGCTTTCGTAAAACATCAGTTTCTGTCTCAATAGACTTTTTGAGATTGTTAACACTTTAGAGGTTATATGAAGGACATAAGAAATGACAGATCATTTTTTTTAACCTTTAAGTCGTCATTATACGAGGAGACGGAGCATCAGTATGCCGAGTCGGAGAGGGTGTGGGCGGTTCAACGTCTCCCAGTGCCCTGTTCGTCTCCTCACCGTCTCCCGTCTCTCGCTGGGTAATGAAGCAAGAAAGCTTTTTGCATCTGGAAAAATCGGCCAAATGAAAAGTGACAGGCCGAGCCCATCGATCTTGCCCGTCTGGAGCCTGTGGGACAGCAGCTAATGGACTCTCAGCGTGGCCTCGAGGCATTGGGCACAGCCATGGAGATCTCCTATGGCTAGATATGCATGGAATAAACAGGTCTCAGCAAAGGTGACGTTTGAAAACAGCTGAAACTAAAAGTCAAAGTCTTCTTCAACAGTTCTGCTTTAAAAGTGAGAGAGAGAGAATCCAGAACGAAATGTTTCTCCATTTTATTTTTTGTTTGTTTGTTTTTAATGCTTCTACTTATATTAATGTAAGAATTAATGAAGATAAAATAAAATAAATAAATAAATAAATACATAAATATGATGCAAACTATATAAAACTGTTTCTGGCTTGTGTTCATAGGACAACCTGGTTATGACAACTCACTAAAACATTATGTACTGTACTTATGTACTGTATTGTTCCAGTCTTACATAAAAATGTCTGAAATCATTGTTATGTCACCAGACATTTGTTAATAAACCTAATCTGCTATAAAGGATTAAGGTAGGTGAGAATAAATATTAAGCAAGTACGCGATATGTCAGTTTGATATCAAAATCAAAGGTAAAGTGTTCTCCCTATCATCCGGAGATCGCGAGTTTGATTCCCGGGTGAACCTGTAACCTCTCGCAGCTGGAGGACTAGAGAGAGCTGATTGGCCGAGCTCTCTCAGCGGGGAGGGATGAGAGGTACTTAGTGATCCCACATGACTTACGACTCTACAGTCAATCAGCGACGTCTATGAGCTTGCACAAGCAGAAGAAGCAGATAGCGCTATGTGTTACTCCGCCCCCAATGGTGCGTGAGCGAGCAGTTCAAAAAGATGCGGTCGGCTGGCATCACGTGCTTTCGAGGAAACGTATTATAGTCTTCGGCCCTCCCGACTGAGTGGTATCATGACTAAATTAGAGAAAATCTATAAAAAAAAAAAATAAAAAAAAACTTGCAATATTTTTTTTGATTTTGATGATTGTGGATTACAGCTAATGATAACCCCAAATACAATATCTCAAAAAATTACAATATTGTTAAAAAGTTCTTCGTATATCCTACACTCACCCATAATCATAAGCGTTGGTCATGACCGAAGTAACAAATAGCCTGAAATAAGTTTTCTTAAAAGGGTAGCTGGCTTTTTTCTTAGAGATACTGTAGAATGAGAAGCTCAGTCATTTGTGAGAAACACAATGACTCTATTATTCTACTAGAATCTATTTTGCATGGAAAGGAGTCAGCAGAGTTGGTTCAAGCATCTACAGTAGTAAGGATGTCACCAGGATGCCTCCTTGGCAGTTGGGAGAAGTTAGACCAAGGGGCAGTAGTCGGAGAGATTATATCTCCACGGTGGCCTGGGAACACCTTGGGATCCCACAGTCAGAGTTAGCTGAGGTGGCCGGGGAAATGGAAGTTTTTCTGTTCCCTGTTGGAACTGCTACCTCCGCGACTCGATTTAGGATAAGCGGGTGAATTTGGATGTATAAAATAGTTCTTTGTGTCACACGCTTATCATCTAATTAACTCAAAACACCCGCAAATGTGTCCTGAGCCTTTAAATGGTCTCTCAGTCTGGTTCAGTAGGCTGGCTGTTCACAGAGTGCTGTATCAAAGCACACTAGGAGTCACCACTCCTAGAGCCACCACGCACAAACATATCCAGGGGTGTAGGGGTAGCTCCCCTACATCCAATGTAATTACTGTAGCTTGGTCAAAACGAGCATGTAATTCAGCTCGGCACTCAGCATTAGCAGTATACTAATCACCGGCGTGATCATCTGGCCTCGTCTGCACCTGTTTCTCACTGGGTCATGTCTTAAGTTAGCTGTATAGACGGTGTAGACGTCACAGTGTGGCTTAACAAACAAAAAACAATTTCCTTTGACACTGCTCAGGTACAGGGACTGGACTGAAAACTGGACTGGACTAGACAAAAATAAGAGTCAAAAAACTCTTTTAGGAAGCCTGTAGAACTTTTCCTCGAACACAAGAACGTCTGGCTCTTCGGAGATAAAACATGACGAAATGAGGCGGGGCGGGTGAAGCCTTTTGGACAGTACTGAAATTTACATTTTTACACCAATCCAACACCTAATTTAATTTTAGTCATCAACTTCGATCTAGATTACATGCTCGTTTTGACCGAGATACAGTAATTACCACTGACATCTTCTTCAACTTTTTATCTGATGGAGATTCATCAATGAGCAGCATCTTTATAATTGCTCGTAAAGTTGCTCGACTTTGTATGGACTGCCTTCTTACCATACGGTCGGCTTATTAGAGGCACAAGCATGTTCAGGTTTTCTCCTCACATTTAAAACCGCCGTCATGCCCCATGTATGATGTATGAACGTACAGTATCAGTGAAGGAAAACTTGTCATCTATATTCACAAAGTAATAAATCAATGCTGGTATTTCCAACAACTGGTTTTCAAAAATGCAACCGAGTTTTAGGTCGAAACATGATCAGGTCTGGTTCTCCAGTAATTACTAACACATGTAAGAAAGGAAATGAACCAGAAAAGACATTATGCAAATGAAATTATTATGATGGTGCAATTCATCACTGCTACAGATAATTCAGTTAAAGGAATGAGCCATGAATTAGAATGATTTCTCCTCCTGATTGCACGTTGAATGAGCGGGTATGATGTGGCAGGGCTCCTGGTTTTTTCTTTCTTACTTATCTGGGTCAGATAAATCGCTTGCCCTTACACTCAGAAACATGCTAGATGCTGGAATGGACATTATCCTAATTGTTCTATAAGGATATAAAGTCCTGCTGAGACAGAGGCTGAGGTCAATTTCCTTTTTTTTTTTTTTTTTTTTTTTCAATTTTTCTAGATAATGCAAATTGAAAATGGATGGCTCACTCATTAGCCTAACAGAGTGCTAGGCAAGTTCTAGACACACATGATTAAGTGATATAAAGAGATATATAGAGCATATTTAGGGGTAGATTTTGCCATTTATACAGCAGCTCTAAGCACAAAATTTACCATTTCCAAGGAAAAATAAGAAACAACAGATCTCGACACTAACAGACTTTACAAAATGTAAAAAAAAAAAAAACAAGTTGATATACTTACAATATGCTCACTCACTCCCTCACTCATCGTCTACACCGTTTAATCCTGTATAGAGCATCACAGGGGTCCTATCTCAGGCAATTTCCCAGGCACGAGGCAGAGGCTACACCTTGGACAAGGTGCCAATCCACACCCACACACACTCACACACTACTGGAACTTGGGAATAGCAATTAGCCTGATCTGCATGTCTTTGGACTGTGGAAGGAAACCAGAGTACCCCGAGGAAACCCACTAAACAAGCACGGCAAGTCAGTCATTCAGTAATGAAGCATGTGCCCTGTAGATTTTGCAAATTTGCCCACTTACAAAGAAATTGAGGGACTATATTTTTTAATCATGGTACATAACAAGGAGCACTTTTTTAAATGAATCTGTGTATCACATGAGCACATAATCAGTCTGTGGGAGCCAGAATTATTGTTGGTTGGAATGGCTTTAAATACTTATTTTACTTATTGAAATGCAAATCGATTTATAACCTTTGTATTGTATGCTTTTCCTGGATGTTTGTTTGATATCCTGTCTCTATTCTTTACAATAAGCTTATAATAAAAATTATTCATATCTTTGTAAGTGGGCAAAAATCTGCCTCTACAGTACTGTATAAGTACGTAAGTAAAGGTTTAGGTAGGTAGGCAAGTCAGCAATCAGTCAGTCAGTAATTAAGTAAGCAAGAAAGTAATTAATTAAATAAATAAGTCAGTAGGTCCGTCAGGAATCAAGTCAGTTAGTCAGTCAGTTATTAGTCAAGTCAGTCAGCAAGTCATTTACTCAGTAAGTCAGTGATTAGACCCAGCAGTGATAATGTAAGAAGTTCAGTCTGTCAATAAATAAGTAATTACATACGCCATCGGTCAGTGATTCGACAAGTCAGTCTGTCAGTAAGTAATTAAGAAGTCAGTAATGATGTCAATCTGCTATTCATTCAGTAAATAAGTAATTAAGGTCAATAGGTCAATTGGTTAGTCAGTAAACTACAGCCGCAAACATTTTGGAAACACAGTAAGAACTTGTGGAACTTGATAAGAATGCAGTAGAATCCGGTCAGAATATAATGTTGTCTCCCTTGACGAGGAGCTGGTTTAGGTTCAAAAAAGCAAGAAAATTTTCACATAGACATTGAACAATCTATTGTATACAGTAACTACCACCTCTTCACTGATGTGCTACAAGCAGACGGGAAAGACTGGATTCTGTTTTAACGTAGTTGTCAGTGGAATGTCTCTGTATTGTTTTAGAGTTTTCACAATGACCTCTTCAGGCTCGTGCTAAGACCATGGTCCAGTAGGTCCACGGCACGTTGTAGAAGACCACATTGACTTTATATTATGCATATATGCCATGTTCACAGACAGTATTAATATGAATACTGGATCCAACTCCTTACATCATTACTTTGATGTGTTATATGCGTAACTTTGACACAATGACAATGGTTTGAGTGTACTGAGTGTGGTGCGTGGACATGTTAACAAGTCAGTGAGCATGAGATAACGTGCATGATAGGAAATTAATGAAAACATGACGAATGCATTATGAACCTGACAAGGACATGGCCTGTGAAGAGTATAAATTTGATAAATACACATTTTTTTCAGCTTGGCTTAGTGGTTAGTGGATGGGGTTTACATGTTCTCCCTGTGCTTGGTGGGTTTCCTCTGGGTACTCCGGTTCCCTCCCACAGTCCAAAGACAAGCAGAGTAGTGTGTGAATGCATGTGTAGATGTTGACCGGTGGTCCTATCATGCTCTTAAAAATACAACGGTCACAAGTGGCCTTCATGGTCCCTAGTTGGACAACAGAGGTTCCCACTGTAGATGGATGAATAATTAAGTGCAAATTACAAAATATATTTTCTCATATCATGCCAGTATATAATGCTGAAAGTTAAGGGATATTTATAGTCAGGGCTTTGTGTTTTTTAGAAAGATATCCAGTGAGCCAGTGTTTGTTTTGGTCCTTCCCTATGCAGTATTTATCTCTCCTCCACCTGTCAGAGGCTTGCTTACGTATTTGTTTGTCCATCTCTGCATTGTGTGTTGGGTGGCTCGTGTTTGCTCTCAATAAACCCTGGCACTTGCAATAAAATCCACCCTCAGCAGACAATATGCATTAGGCATACACAGTGGATGGTTTCGACTCTCTCTGTTTGAGCAGCTCAGAGGAAATCTGACTAAAAGCGGCGTTTAAGAAATTAAAGATAAAAGTTCACTCGCTGTTCTGTAAGCGCAACGAACTTTCGCAGGAGAAATGGATAATTGCTGCACTTCATTCTGAACGGATTCGAGACGGCACTTTTGACTCGCTTAAAATAAATCTGTTATTTCCTAAAAGTTTTTCTTCTATTAACTTGGAAACCCCTGGGAGCAAAATGGCTGGAAGGTGTAGTGCACAATGAGGCAATTTCGCAACTTAATGCCCCTCCTGACTCCTTAACTGCACATCCCTCAAATACTTTCTGGTAAAAAAAAGGGGGACAAAAAAAAATCAAGAAGTTAAGATTTGATACTGGAAAGTATTCAGTGAGCACACTGTTAAGTTACAGGGGTCGGACAATGAAACTGGAGCACTGGCCAATTTAGTGTTGGACGTTTCATGGCTAAATTTGACCAGCCTGGTGGCCAATCTTTATTGATTGCACATTCCACTAGTGAAGGTTTAATTAGCAGTTATGTTTAAAATATTGCAGTGCACACATCATTATGGGTGACATATCAGAGGACAAATTGTTGGCGCACGTCTGGAGACTGTGGGAGGAATCCGGGGTATCTGGAGGAAACTCTAAGCACAGGGAGAATGTGTAAACTCCAGAGTCGAGGACGTAATCGAACCCTTAACCCTGGAGATGTAAGGCCAAAGCACTACCCCGCTGTCCCGCCAAACTGTGAGTAATCTTAACATATTAATAAAAGGATTCTCCAATGTTAACGCTTTCAGTTTTCAGTAAGTGATGTAATGCAATTACATAAAGATATTACATAATAGTAAACTGCAATATGCTGCTTTGACCCTTTTTCATCAGTTTATAGTTAGATTTAATGATCTGGAACATCCATGCAACTTCCTTTCATTAATTCCATTATAAAATAATAAACAGTCTTTCCTTCACTAGTCCAGCTTTTCCTCTGTATCGAGGTTAATAGGACAACTGCAGCTCGTCATGTTTCAGAGAAAACATGAAAAGACTTTCCCATGACCGGTGACTGTCTCAACAAACATAACATACTATTTATTAGCAAAAGACTTCACCATATTACAACAAGTCTATGTTTTTCTTTATTAAAGATCACAAGTGACTACCATACGTGTCCCTGTGTATGAGCTGTTACTAAACAAAACCGTATTAGAATAAGCGCATTAGTATAAACCTGTTGGAACTAATCTCCAAGTCGTGCTGTTATAGAAAATGAGAATCTAACCATAGTGTTGAGTAAAAGACTTTAAAACGTGCTGGAGAAAAAAAAATTAACTTAACATTCCACAAGTGGATTTAAAATGCTTGCTGTTTGAATGGAAGAAATCTCTTAGAATTTATTCTAAATTAGAAATCTGTGTGTCGACCTTCTAGATTCACCGACAGTACATTCTTTGTGTGCTTTAGAAGTAGGAACACTTGTACAGTACAGCTTCCCTGACCCACAGGACTGGAGTCTGACATCTAGGTTTATATAGAATACCAGGTGACATGTGCGGTTCATGACACGGTGACAGGACAGTAATGAAAAGACTACAGGAAGTGTAAAGAACAGAATTACACAGTAATCGTCCGAGTTTCTCAAGTAGGGCACGTGAAATACTCAGTCTAAAACAATAAATACTGTAATTATCAATTGTATCTTTAGGATCTTGATTATTTTCATAAAGTGCAAAATTTTAAAAGCGAGATCGAAGATTGCAACTTTTGCAACACAAGTAGTTGACTACATTAATAATCAATAATCAGCTATTAATAATGTATGATAACAAAACAAAGCCTCAGAGCATGGACAGGCTTAGTATCAGTGAATTAAACTATATTATTTCTTTTACCATAAATTATTCTGCCAATAACAAACAAATTCTCAAAATCGTTATTAATTACATTAAATAATTTACATCATGAAAATATACTGAATAAAATCAGTGTTCTGAATTTGACATTAAACAGATAAACTTTTTCTGCGACTTCCGGATAGTAATGACATCCGCGGAAAGCATTACATTTACACCATTTTAATAATAATAATAATAATAATAATAATAATAAGCATTGATAATTTTGTTGATTACCTGAGTGTGAGATTTCCATTGCATATGTTAGTTTTTTTTTAACATGAACATGAAATTATTTAATTCAAAAATATTACTGACATTTTCTTTTCCTCATCCTTTCCTCTCTTTTTTTTTTTTTGGGAAGTTTTTATAATTTGTCATTGTTTGATGCTCAGCCTTGGACTCTGCTGTAAAAGTGTAGACTACTCAAGTGTCAGCAGATGTGCAGTTCAGTAATGTTAGTGTACCTGTATGATTTGAGGCAGCACGGTGGTGTAGTTATTAGTGATGAGGGTTGCGGGTTCAATACCTGCTTCGACTCTGTGCTTGTGGAGTTTGCATGTTGCTTGGTGGGTTGCCTGCGGTTCCTTCCCTTAATTTTCCTTTTAGTTACATCATAGCAGCTACAAACTATCTATCTTGATTCTCTCTCACGAAATCAATCAGACAAAAGAAACACATCTTGTCGTGTTACCAAGAAACCGCAAAATGTTCACTTCTTTCTATCAGAAGATGTAACATTACCACTCTGATTAGAACAAAGTGCAGACAACGGAGACTACTTTCATAACCATTAAACTACTGTACAGTAAATGTGTCCTTAAAAAATACATAACTGACCATATCGCTATTAATATACATTTTTAATCAGATCACATGATTCATCTGACATTAAAAAAAATCGTGTACGATCTGTTACTGTAAAATCAATGGTATGATAATGAATTACAAGCGAGCATATGATTTGCAGCGGTTCCACCATCACGTCTGCTCTTACACAACCTCATGAGTCAGGTTCTGCCCGGCTAGACTGCGCAACAGAAAGATGTATAATAGAAAATAAATAATTGTAGGTAGTCGCCAAGAGAGAATCAGGTACCCGATAAAGGGCTTTTATAGCTCTGATTTTCTGTCTACTCCTGTTTGATTGTGAGTGGGAGAGACAGAGAATTGAACTGCAGGCCCTTGACCTTAAGCTTTTTACCCTGAAACAATCTTCCTCTAAGAAAGCATTCAGACAAAAAAGCAATTCTGAGTGGGCTGACAGAAGGCAATCAGGACGATAATAATACAAAAAAAAAAAAAAAAAAAGCTTTTCTTTTATTGGAATTTATCTACCACCTGTTAAAACAAAGGAACACAGGGAACACGGTTAACCTGGATTCCCAAACTCAGCATAATCATTATAATTTATTAGTTTTATTCTACAAACAACTATGCACCATCACCCATAATCAGAAGGATGAGGAATAGGGCCAGTGTTGCAGGAATTCATTTTATTTTATTCATTTATTTTTGGCCAGAGCACTAACAATTATATATAATAACAAACATATTTTTGCTAGAGAAGATTGATTTATACCGTGCACATCATTGTTAATATTCTCTGTTATTTTCCAGTAGTATAATAGTATATTTTCCACACTCCAATACAGCAGGAGGCAGTATGCACCTCCCATAGTTGGTTTGCAAGTCACCACTAAACACAAAGGGAATAAGAGAACAAGAAAGCCAAGCTTGACACTACAGTATGTCAAACACATGTCTGACGAGTGTAGGTCAGAGGATGAGATTACCAGCGGTGTCAAGTAACGAAGTACAAATACTTCGTTACCTTACTTAAGTAGAAATTTTGGGTATCTATACTTTACTGAAGTAATTATTTTTCAGCCGACTTTTTACTTCTACTTCTTACATTTTAAAAATATCCTTGTTACTCCTATTTTATTTCAGCTTGTCATTCAAAAAACAAACAAACAAAAAAACATCCGGATAAATCGCGCCATCCGGATGGAGCGAATTTGATTGTGGTTGGATGAGAAGTATAAACATGTTAATGCTCAGTGATACACATATATGGTTCTTTAATGTATTTGCATTGTACTAAAATGCATTATTTTTCAATTGCCATATACATTTTCCCAAATCACTATGGCTGTTGAAAAAAGAAAAAAAAACACCACCACATTTTTCCTTTTTTTTATGAGGTGTGCAGTATATAGGCCCGTGGGACAGCCTAAGCTTTTATCCTTAATGCTTTTTCCCCCTTCTGTTACTTTTACTTTTATACTTTAGTAGTTTTAAAACCAGTACTTTTACACTTTTACTTGAGTAAAAAGCTTGAGTTAATACTTTAACTTCTAAAGAAGTCTTTTTAAACCCTAGTATCTATACTTCTACCCAAGTAATGAATGTGAATACTTTTGACACCACTGGAGATTACATGCACATGTTACTGTACATGCACACGGAGGTGATATTTTAAATGCCATGCTTAAGTATCTGATTCAAAATATTCACACTGATCAAAATTAACCAGGCTTTTAAAGTTAAACTTTAAAATCTAAGATGTTATGTAAGATAAAAAAAAAAATCTTTACCCATTTCTTAATATTTTGCATCCAAAAAGCCATCTAGGTCACTGGAATGTTCATTTTAAGATTAGATTAGATTCAACTTTTTAGTCATTGTACAAAGTACATGTACATGCAGCTGATGGATCAATAAATACACGTACCTGTATCAACAGGTGAGAATTATATTCGGCTTATAATAAAAATGGACGAAAAGAAGATAATATATGCTAAATAAACTATAAACACTAAGCGGGTACAAAGTGACCCAAACAAAAGTTGTATCGAATTTTTTTTTTTTTTGACCCACAAAATGCCAACTGCACTGTGAATCATAGAACTTGTCATTTCTGCTAGGGTTTTTTTTTTTTTTTTTTTTTTGTAAAGAAATAAAATTGAAGTCTCTTACAGTAGAGGTCAGGAAAACAATAAATATAAATACAAAAAGGTAAATTAAAATACAAAGCTTGTATAGATTAGCTCAGAATGAGACCTCATGGAAGGACAAATGCTCTGTTTTATTACATTCATTTCTAGATTTTGCATTCAAAATCCTCTGAAAGGTCAAACCATTATATATCCAAAAACATAAGAAAAAAAAGGAAAACCTTTGGATTATGGATTGTGAAGCAAGTAAAAAAAAAAAGATAAGATCATGACCTGAATGCACTGAAAAACACACCCATTAGCAGAAACATGAGAAAAATGAGATAGTGAGCATAGAGAAAGATTTATATCAAAATGTATTTTCTTAATATGTAGTAAGTAAAAGCTCACGCCTCACGCCCAGTGGCTTAGTGTGTATTGATCACTGTCAAAAGGGTAATGCTCTTTAGAGAACAAATCCCTCTTAAATAACAGCTCTTAAAACAACAGTCTGGTTCAATAAGAGCTGATTGTCACAGAAAGCACATTCTGATTCAAACTGATCATCATGATTAAAAGCTTCTCTTGTTCACGGTTCGAGGAGGGCCTCTAGTAACCCGGTTACTAAGGAGACAGCAAACCAAATATAGTGCATTACAAACAACACACCCATATTCACTTCTATTAGAGACCATGATCACACAGCTCGTCATGCACGTTCGCTGAAGTGAACTGACGGATCATTTAATTAATTACACACGCATAAACGTAAATACAAACACTTTATGATTAATTATTATGATTATGAGAGTGATGACCCCCTCCCAATGCTCAGCAGGACAATGTCAAAAAAATCCCCAGCAGCACTGTAAAGGTAAGATTTGAGCAGAATCTCATATTCAGGCTCCTGGCGGCGGATTGTTCGTTAACGTGTTAAATGCTGTAGAGTCACTATAACGTCATTCCCAGTTTAAGATGACAATGTGATGGCCTAAAAACCCTACGGCAGCCGAGCAGAATTGACACGACATCAGCATGTCCCAGTAGGGCATGTTTCTGTCTGTGTGCATACAAAAGTGTGGCAATAATTTTAACTGTTTATTGTAAAGACAAAACATTAACATAAACTAATCCAAAATACATAGACTGTAATGGTTTTATTATGAACCATGAAGAAAAAAAGGATGGATGGATGGATGGATGGATGGATAAAAAGTGAGTAAACATCAAGAAAGAAAAAAGAGAGAGATGGATAAATATAAAGAAATAAAATTGTTCTAACAAAAACATTATTATTATTATTATTATTATTATTATTATTATTATTAATAATAATAATAATAATAATAATAATAATAATATAGAACTCACTCATTAATTTTGCTTGGGTGTTGTTGATTCATCTTGATGCACATTAACATGCATGATTTTTTTTTTTTTGTGTGTGTGTGTGTGTTTAATGTGATGGAAATCAGATCTAAAAAAAAAAAACTGTGCCCGAAAGAATTTGTTTTCTTTAAACCAATTAGCAGTCAGAGTAATCCAGTCATGGCCTCATCAGGCAGTCCAAGCAGGGTCACAACCTACAGCTAATATTTTAGCATACTGTCTTTTTATTAATAAGCAGCCAGTATCTGATCACAGGGTTTAAACATCAAAATCAAGTTTATTGCTTAGCATCCACTTGGACCTTTTTTCCTTCTTAAAAGGTCATAAAGTTAAATAATCCTGGAAGGAAATTAAAGAATAAAAAAGAAAGACTGAGTAAACATCAAGAAAGAAAGAAAAACATTGAAAAACACAAAATTGTATCATGAACAAACAAAAGTAAGAAAGAAAGACAAAAAAGAAGAAATAAACAAAGAAAAAAAGTAAAGGTGAAAAATTTGTATCAAGAAAGAGTAAACCTCAAGAAAAAAATACTAAAATTCTAAAAGAAAGAAAAAAAGAGTAAGTAAAAAAAAATGTCCAGAAAGAGGAAAGTAAACATCAAAAAAGAAAGAAAAAAACAAAACTCACGAAAAAAACAAAAGAAAAAAGGAAAGAAAGAAAGAAAGATTGAGTAAAGATCAAGAAAAATCAGGCTACAGAGGGTGACGTCATGACTGTTTTGGTTTTACACTGGTGTATACTGTACATGGCGTCCATATATTAGTATATTAGTGTATATAATATGTGTAAAAACACTCACACTAGTAATAAAATGTTAGGCTATAGTGTTCCATAGAGCATTCCAATATGTTAATTAAATATTAATTAACATTAAATTACAGTTAAGTTATATGAAGCCTTTATTTAGCCGGCGAGCCTCCTGTATGATTAGTGTTAAACCTCGGCATCTTTACAGCCTGCATTTAAGCTTTTATATAACGAAAGTATGGGAAATACACATGCACACATAGATCAGCCATAACAGACACCACATAACAGTATCATATTAACACTTATGATCAATTATATACCAGTAAACTACGTAGTGACAGGCTTCTGGGCACCCAAGTCTCACTCATGCGGCCCATGAGACCGAAGCCCAGCCTATCTGGTTCGATCCCACAGAAAAAGCCAATGCAGCACAGATTGTAAAAAAAAAAAACAATACTGGTGATGATAGAAAGACCACAGAACACCCAGTGCATCACATGGCACAACTCAGCCTTCAAATTTCCCAGAACCCAACGTTTTAGAGCACCCATGAAAAAGACATCAAATACCTAAAAAAAAAAAAAAGAGAAAGAAAGAAAAGTTGGAAAAAAAATTGTATAAAGAAATCAAGAGGGTAAATCTCAGGAAGACTAAACCTCAAAAAATTAATGAACGAAAGGAAAAGAAAAAAATATCAGAACCACAGAGGCCCTACAGGGAAATCCAAAAGCACAGAAAGCACAGAAAGCTCTTGGGGCCAGACACCACAGCAAACCCCCAGAGTCCCTGTGGAGCCATGCCCTGAGGTGCCAGAGCTGCCCTGGTGGTACAAGAGGAAACTACACAATACTGGGCATAATGCTTTGCATACTGTAACGTTATGGCTGATCGGTGTATAATTCACCTTAGCTGGTGTACTCACTCTTGCCCCTGACACCTGTTTAATCAGACCTGTATTTGACATCCACCTGAAACTTCTGATCGGAACATTTTTTTCTGACCATGGCAAGCCAATCTAAGCCATCAGATGAAAAATAACTTGCTATTGTGTTTAAACCTGAAACAAACACTAATTGCTGTGCTTTCCACGGGAGAGTGAAGCCAAATTAGAGGGTCATTTACAAATGAACACAGGTGCAGCGTGCTGAATTAACAAACGGCTTCTCGTCATGACTCTCATGCAGTGTGAACGTTTAAGCGCTCCGTGTGCTTTTTGTTCATTTCTAGCTTGCTGGATTCAAATAAATACCATTTACCTACAAGTTTACTTACAATACACAGTGAAAAAACCCACAAGACGGCAGGGATCATCAGTGTCAAAGATGATGGCGAACAATCTGGTGGTCTGCTCCTCACCGCGAAAGTAGAAAGCTTGGAATTCTGTCAGTGTCACCCTTCATGCATTTGGGCTACAGAGCTCAAAATAGATTATTGTTATTTTTTAAGCAACAATCTAGACAGCTAACTATCATGAGTTATCCACACGTGTCCTGTATGTTACTGATTTCATTACACCGATTTTCGTATATCTTGATTGATCTAAAACTAAGTAATGAAGGTAAATAAATACGAGTGCAAAGCGTTAGCTGAAATACTTTGCAGGCTGCATGGCAGTTTCTTGTTTTTGCACACAGTAAATGTGTGACAGATTCCATCCCATGCCGCCAAAGAGCTACCTAATGTCGAGTTCTTTCTAGGACGTCCTCTGAGTGGGAAACAAGTTGTTCTGAATTGTTGTTCTTACATAATATTCTTGACAGAGGGCAGGATCAAGAACGCCATGGAGGAATCCATAAATTTTCCTCATTTCCATATATCTCTCACTCAATTAAGTACTCATGCTTACTTTACCTTCTTGTTAAATTCAAAATGTTCTTGATTTGGTATACTGGTTGACCATCGATGAGCATTGGTTCAGGCGGTGAGTTGGGTGGATTGTCTGTGGCCAAGGGACAAGCAATTACTGTACAGGTTTCAGACGGGACAGATGGAATAACAGTGCAATTCTGCACTGACGAGGAAGCGCTAGCTGACATGTTACATCATTGATTTTACTAATGATTTTCTAAGGTCCGATATACAGTACTTGGCATTGGGTTTCTTACAGCATGTAGCATTCTGTAGGTCTTGTGTGAGGAGTCAGACTGGATCTCCTGGTTAATACGGGGGTGTCTCCCGTCTGTGATGGTCAGCAAAATGCTTGTTTTCTAACAGTCTGTGTGTCCTCTTCCCCACTTACTTGCTATGCTGGAAACACATACAGTATCTACCACACATCCACTAACATCTCAAGGCTTAGTGATTCATGGGGAATAAACTGGGAAGAACTCACTGGGGTCTTGACTTGTGTGTGGGTTGCCCCCATATACGATTTTGAAATGAAAAGACGATTTTGGCAACGAGAACAGCGTGTCACTTGATTTCCACAAGTAGTGGAGATGTTCCTTCTTTTACCTTTCCCGTTTAGCAGCAGTTAGCTTGGCTTAATCAAGTGGGTTCTGGTGATGTGGGTCCCGCCTTTTGATGCAGCTTATGGTTCTGGATAAAGACAGGTGAGTAAAGGGATACTTGATAATCATGGCAAGCCATTTCAGTGAGGAAATCTGAATTCAAACCTTGGCAAAAAAGTGCTTTTGATGCTCGTTCATTCCAACCACTTTCTGCTGCTAACGTCCGGAATTCCAAAGCATATTCTGCAGCCCGACCCTTGCCTTGTTTTAAATCCATCAACTCCTCTTCACTTTTCTGTCCCTCTGGAGAGTTTTTGATCACTCTCCAGATCACTTTATAAAGTTTTATATCAAAAACTCATTGATATAGTTCAATAAAACAACTGTAGAACTTAGTGTGCTTGGTTCCAGACGGAGCGCTTTACCTGTAAGCAGGCTCAGAAAAAGAGCTATCTTACAGTATGTTGTTCAGATAATCCTTCATAAAATGTAAAGGACAAAGTGCATTGTAGCAGAAAACCCTTACATTGTGCTGTCTCTCCAGAATATTTATCAGGTTTGAAGATAAGTGTGTTGAATATATCCATATGGGTCTTTCCAGTAGTCACAAAGGAAGAAACAGATTGAGTGAGAAGCTCCACACAGGCACTTATCTCCTCCAAACACTGAGAGGTTACTTCTGCTGCATTCATGATAGAGGCGAAGTATTTTGTCACGATGCAGCTTAACAAAGGCGATTGCGGATCAGCATTGGTTTATTTATCAAAATCAGACAATCAGGAACGTGAGTCTAAATCAAAGTCAAAAACATGTAAGGCAAAGCGAAACCAGAATGTCAAGGGCAAAACCATTAATCATGTAGTTTTCATGTTCTTCCTGTGCTTGGTGAGTTTTCTCCCACAGTCCATAGTCATGCAGATTAAGCTAATTGAAGTTCCAAAGTGCCTACAATGTACTGTATGTGTGTGTGTGTGTTCCCTGCAATAGATTGGCACCCCATCCAGGGTGTACGCTGACTCTTATGAATATATGATATGAAGCGGTATAGATGATAAGTGAGTGAGTAATTCTTAGTCAGAGGTAAGAAATTACAAGTTACAGTTTTTGGTCAAAATCATTATTACACAGCAGCAGTCTAGGAAAATGACAATTTTCAAAGATTGGGTTGAATTGTTGAATCTCTAGCTAAGCATGCTCTTCTGAATTGTCACACTTTATGTTGTAACAAAACATAAAATATTGCTTATAAACTGTCTGTTAAATGATTTCTTATGCATACATACAGTACCGTTGCTCAATATTGTAAGTCTGTAAGTAGACAGTTTATGTTTTTAAATGCTAAAAAAAAAAATCACAGAATTAGAGATTATCAGTCAGGTCAAGAACAACAGTGAGACTCCTGTATTAAATGTGTTTACTAACGTGTGTGTGTGTGTGTGTGTGTCACCTCCAGGATTGGCGTTTCAAAATTGTGTGTATAGATTGCATGTTCTCTATGTGCTGGGTAGGTTTCTTCCAGGTACTCAGCCATCAGTGCTTTGCTCCTCTAATTTTGTCCTTTAATCATCCTTATCATCAGATCATTAAGTACTGTGGTATAACGAATGGACCAGTGACATTTCAAACCAGTCTTTTTGTTACCGATGTTTTCCGTTCTTTCAATTAGTCCCGAATCTAATCAAAGCTTAATATCTTCCTTGTGCCCTTTCAGGCTTTAAAATGAACAATGGAATATGGTAAAGATGGCAACAATGACACATTCTCAATTTTCATTAAATGTGGCCTAGAAGGCACACTCAGAGACGTGAAGTCATTTAGCCAGGTGAGGAAACGCAATACTGTGTGATCATCGGATCTGGTAAAATGTCCATAGGTCAAAATGTGACTTGACATAAGACAGGAAGCTGACTGACAATTTTATGCTATCTTAACATGAATGTCACCGTGACATTTTCATGCTTCAGCATTTCATTAAAATATCTTTTTTTTTTTTTTTATACAATCAAGCAATTTTTATTCAATCAGGGCAGTTTAATCTTGGAAAGTTTCCAAAAGTCAACCTTTTTCAGTTGCTGAGATACTAACATAAGATATATTAACCATTAAAAAAGATAAATTTAACATTGGAGTTAAAGTTTATCTGAAGCCATCTCTGCAAATTCTTCCATGCCTCCATTTTTCAAAAGTGCCTCAGGGTTCAGCTCTTAGTCCGCTTGTTTTCTAGGTATACTTGGCTAAAACGTGTGCCCACATGGAGTCAGTTAGTCATCATGTCAAAATATATGCTAGGACAGAATCCACAAATGGTTTGCCACACTGCCCACATGGACAGCACTTAAGGATTCACTAAAACTGATGGAACAAGTGAAAAGTCTTAACAGCTGCCACTGTCTTAGGTATCACCGCATCTCCATCTCATCTCCGTATATTAAAATTGTAACATCATCATTTCCAATTATTTTTATTCTTTAAACATTACTCATAGTTTAAAGTAACGTATCATTCTTATCTTTTTCTCTTGGTGACCTTTTCGCGCTGTATTTTTGCCTCAGAATCGTTGACATTGCCCGTGAACTGCTGATAAACAAATTGCTCTAGCAATCAAATTAATCGACTGCAGCGAATACACAAATCAAGGCTGATTAATGACTGTATTTGTAAATATCATGTCCAGCTGTCTGAATAAATCACAATACAAAGAGAGAGAAAGAGAGAGAAAAAAAGAGATGAGAGAGGAAACACACTGGTGGACTTTGTTGTTCCACACAACTTTGTTTCTTAAGTAAAGATGATTCCAAGGACATCTAAGTCTATATTAATCAAGGACCATTTAAGTTAAAGCAGAACTCGAACATACTTTCTCTATTTAATCCCGTTTCCGTAACACACCTTTCCCAGCATTTCACTAGTGCCTGGATACCTTTATGGTAGAAAGTTTTCATAGTGCGCCAGAGCCATGATTGGACTACCGGCATCTGAAATTTTTGCCTGCCAAGCACTGGTTTAGTGGCCCAAAAATGTGGACATGGTTAGAAGTAAGGTCAGGACTGTATGGGGGATGTGGAAATAACTTCCAGCCGAGTTCCTGTAACATGCAAGTGGTATTTTTTTTATAATTATGTCTAGCGTGCCCACAGACCGATGGATCTCGTCTGCAAGCTGGCAACAAAAATGTACCCATTGATTTTCAAGAATCAGGCATTTCACTTGCTAAATTTTCACAGGAATGACTACACTGGGCTCCGAGCCACCTCGGCCGGGATAGTCATTCACTGGCTTACAGCCTTCTTTAAAACGTTTGCACCATTTAAATGCTTTACTACGGCTAAGAGTCTCATTAACATACTGTGCTTAAAGTCATCTGGAAATGTCAATTGCCTTTATTCACCAGAAATTTCATCACAAGTTCTGGTTTGACTTGAACACCACTCGTATAGCTTATCATTAGTATAGGCCTTTTTGAGCACAACGTTAGACACATTAAACACATTTTTAGGCCCTTTCTTCACATGCATAAGTTTACAGACAAAATACACAATAGACTCAAATAGACAATTTGGTACTATAGCCTGTGACATCATCAGGATTCAATCAGTAGATGATGGGTGAAGCAGAAAAGACCACTGGTTCCTCTGCTAAGTGTACTTAGCCAGCAAGTTTTGAAAAACTACACCCTACCTGTCACATTTTGTACAGTTCAACAAGTAACAAATGCTTATTTGTCACTTCTCTTAGCTTGCGCACATCGTCAAATCCTTCACTTAACTCTAAGTAGAAATGATGGACTGTAAGCGAGTGCTGCATTCACAAAGGATCCTGGGAAGGACCGTCAGAAAGCATTAGCTAAGGCTCACTAACAACGGCTGTTATTTTTCACATTAGCAGGATACAAACCAACAAGGCAGATATCAACTGGCAATTAGCATTCGACTAATACAGTAAATAGAAGATTAGGAAAAAATGTATAAATACAGTATATGACTGTAGAGAAATTATGTTTAAAATGTAGCGGAAGAGGGGGTTCTTTTTTTATGTAGTACTGTATGTGAAATTCAAAAGTCTACTCCAAGGACAACTACTTAAAAAAAGCAGACTCAAGTAGGCTTAGATGTGTGTTTTGTGTTTGTGTGGATGTGTGTATTCGGTGTAAGGGGTTCAACAGAAAATCCCTCCATTCATCTGTCTCATTTAAGTGTCGCTGTCAGTGGCGTCTGCCTGCTAGCAAAAGTAGTGAGGCAGCGGCGGCAAATAAAAATATTTATTTCTTAAGACTGCCACTGGGAGGATAATCTGTCTAAAGTGACACACACACACACACACACAATACTTTTGTAGTGTAGTACAGTATCAGCTCTGATCCTAGACAAATTTTTCAAAATGGCTAGCATGCACAGAAAGAAGGAAATTGAATAAACGCCAATAGTTTCGTCTACTACAGAAATATTTGAATTCCGGATTCTGAGTGGGCCGTGAGTATTGGGATAGAGGTGACTCTGTGGTCCAGAAAGTCCTAGGTTCAAACCCTACCACCACCAAGTTGCCACTGTTGGGCCCTTGGGCAAGGCCCTCAACTGCTCTAATGTGTAATGAGACCAAAAAAAAAAAAAAAGTAAGTCAATGTGGATAAGAGCAAAGGCAAATGGCGCAAACATGGTGATTAATTTTCTGAAACAGCAGCTCTCGTTGAAAAAGTGAACATCCTGGACATCCTGGTTGAGGACAATGAATAAATGTATAACGAATTAAGACGTGTTTTTTTTTTATTATTATTATTTAAACATCTCACTTAATCACCTAATCATTTTTTCTCCATGCTTACATTACATGCTGGTGTGTTCTAATGCACACAGACTTGATGACATCACCACTTCATGTTTTTTGGACTCAGGAAAGTCCATAAAACATCACTTACTAAACCAGAGAGACAACAGAGTTTAAGTGTGTGTGAGGGAGATCTATGAATATAAAGCATGATCTTGTTCATCCTGAAGGTTCAGGTTTTCTACACATGACACAACTAAGAGGGCAGATTTGTGAAGAGCATCAGTTACATGTACAAAGAAACAAGGGTAGAGGATTCTCTCTTTTTTTCTGCAGCATTTTTCAGTATATGAATACACATGAATCATACTGTGTGTGTACATTAGTGTCCTGTCATAGACAATGGTGTGTTACACCGTCACTTGCTTCAATCATTCGTTCCATTATTTATTCTGTCTTCATGTCATTCTGTCGTTTATGATGTCATTTACTCCTTTGCTCAATCCATCACTCATTCTGAAAATGTACTCTCCTAACGCTGCTTCCACAAACACTATGGTGTCACTTTGTCGCTTATTCTGTCTTTCCTTCCATCATGAATTTCCGTCGTTCTGGTCAGTTTTTTACTCATTCCGTCGTTTGTTCCGGTATCCTTTCAGTTTACTCCTTCACTTAATCCTGTCATTCTGTCATTCACGTCACTTATCGCTACCGTATCGTCAATAACCCTGTTGTTCACACGTCAATCGCTCGCTCTTGTTCACACTTTTCATTACTCATTCTGTCACTCTCTCATTCCTGTTATCATATATTCAGTTTTTTATTTGTCCAATCGCTTTTTCGATACTAAATAAATCAGTTAAAACGTCACCCACTTCACCACTCAATCATTTGATCATTCATTCACTCCATCCCTGTATCTTTCACTTTGAATCCTTGAAAAAATTGTATATTTATGTGTGTATGGATGTTTGTGTGTATGTGTGTGTGAGTGAGTGACTGAACATATTAATTCATGCTCAGGCACACACCCAACACTCTTGCCCCAAAGATCCAAGGAAAGGTCATTTAAAGGTGACCCTCACTGCGGCGACGCTCATGTGCTGTTTTGTAATTTTCACACACTTCTTTCCTCGGAGCGAACGAGTCTCAGCCTGCCATATGGTTCCTTCGGAGCGCGCTACCCGATTCCTGCTCTAATCCAGCAGCGTCCATTTGATTTGCTTCGTCTCCTGCAGTGCAGTTTGTGGTCTGATGCATTTATGTTTCTATCAGGGGGGTTATGTTACTACAGAATGTTCTAAAACATACAGTCATTTATAATACAAACACACAGACCAACTCTTACACTCTCACACAGATTGCTACTGAATTCTGGGTCCAGATTGGTCGGTAGGTCATGTGGTTATTCTTTGATTCAGGTTAATTTGTTGCTTCAACAAAACGTTTTAGTGAGAATTGTACAGTGGATGCAAGACCTGTAAATGTTTGATGTATATACAAAAATTACGGGAGACATATCTAGTGTTGATGCAGCAACAGTCCAAAAGCAAAAGTTGTCATGTTTCTGAGATATTTCAAAGCATCGAGAGGAATGTACATTCAAATCATGGATTGCAAGAATAATTTGTTTCGGAAGCGTGCTTGTATAGCAACACACTTGTATATCAAAGCAAATTTCCCCCATAAGAAAAAATAGAAACTCAGATGATCCATTCCACAGCCCAAAAATATGCTTGATAAAAATAAATAATACAAGCTGACAAACTGGGACTGAGCATGGTGGACTATTGCCCCAAATCCCATAGCACGTAAGAGAAAGGAACCATTGGCCCAGTTGTGATCACGTGACGCTCAGCAGACAAAGCGCACGCGTACTAATCATATGTCAGGACCTTGCTTGTTTATTAAGTTAAAATATATTTTAAAATGTTGCTCGTCTTGCAAAACACTCGCAGACCGAGTTACTCACGATCCAAGATCCCACTGTAATTATAAAAAAAGGAAACCGTGACATTTTTTAAATAAACAAATCATTAGCATTAGTAGATTGATGTGCAGAAATAAGAGTATCATATTAACTCATCTTGTATAGAAAATAACAGAATGTATTGTCTCACCAATAGTTTGCAGAGGAGGAAATTTTTCCCACTCAAACTTGAATAACTTTAATACAAGCTACATTAGGAAAGAAGAACAAATAGCTAAAAACAATAAAATGGATCTGTAAAATGCGGAAGGTATAAAGCGTGTTTACGCTGCTAATTAGGAACCAGCTCCCACAGCTCGTTACATGGGGCTGATTCTTTAACTCGTGTAAATGTTTAGTGTAAATGAGGAATATGTGGGTTGTTTCTTTTTTTTGAAAAAATATTTATAAGCCTGAGACCTCAGACTTACAGAGCTATTTTCTAAATGTGCTCGAACACACTCTTGCACACAGAAGAACAGCCCAAACATGACAATTCAAGGAAAAGCCATCGCTACTCCCGACTGAACAAGAGCTCATTTCACCCCCTGCGGATTTTTTAGACAACATCTAACGCCCCCTGTGCTGATGCTAGAGAAAGGGTCAGCGCTTCTAACCAATAAACCCCATATCTCCCATCAGCCCCTCTCTGACCAACAGGCTCTGTTTCACAGAATTTAACACAACCCCTGGTCGCGTTCAGGACCGATTCTTTTTCTAAATACCAGCTGAGTTACACGTTAAAGCTACGTTCTAAAAACTCACACTGAAAAACAGAAAGTGGTAGACAACCGGAAAGAGAGAAACAGCTTCTACAGAATTCACACGTGAACACACACAGCGGACCTGACACTGTAGCTCTTCATAATAAGGACAGTAATGATTACTGATAACAAAGCGATTATTAGTAAGTAAGGAATGAGTAAGACCAAATTTGTCGAGTATTGTAGATTGTTTTTATTAAATGTCTTTAAAAAATATTATTATAGTATAATATGTTTCCAGTTAAATACTGTGATCCAAAAGTGACTATAAATAGTATTATTATTATTATTATAATTATTATTATTATTATAATTATTATATATTTTTTATTATTATTATATTTTAAGTACTTTATGTTATTTATATTATTTGTATGCATTTATTTACTTAAATCAGCTAATAATTAATAATTACTTTTAACTGCTTTTAAAAATGTTAAAACAGCATAAACATAAAATAAACACAAAATAAACGTATTATTTATATTATTATTATAAGTATTAGTTTTATTATTATTATTATTATTATTATTATTATTATTACCATAAGTACCCTATAGGTACCTTATGTTTTATTATTTATATTATGTGTATGCATTTATTTACCTTAAATCAGCTAATAATTAATAATTACTTTTAACCACTTTTAAAAATGTTAAAACATAGCATAAACATAAAATAACACAAAATAAACATATTATTATTATTATTATTATTAAAAAAATTATTACCATAAGTACCCTATAGGTACCTTATGCTTTATTGTTTATATTATTTGTATGCATCTAATTACCTTCAATCAGCTAAAAATTAATAAATAATTTTTGTTTAAGAAAAATGTCAAAACAAGGCATCAACATAAAATAAACACAAAATAAACTTATTATTATTATTATTATTAATAATAATAATAATATGAAAACAGACAGTCTAAAATTGATTAAATGGTGAATTTTACATCAATCATCTGTGTCAAAAAAAAAAGTACTTGGTGCATCACAGTACAGCTTAGCACACTTACACAAAAAGTGCTATCCACCCTCTTCTACATAAATAAGCTCAGAGATGCCTGAATTGTTTACTGTTGCTGTGACTGACAAATTTTCAAATTTTTCTTTATAATAATAAAAATAATAATAATAATAATAATAATAATAATAATAATAAATTATTATAGCTACAATTTTAACATTTTCAACAATTTTATTATGCAATACTTGTTGACTATCCTTTTTTTAAAACAAATATGTAAATGTTGTAAGGAAGGCTGAAGGAAACTACCACATCCCTCCCTCCTTCTCTCTCCTCGTGAATAACAAACATGATTGAAAGCTAATTGCTGTCTTTTCCTCCTAACGTCGGAAGTAATTGTCACCCTACCACCTCATTCTCCGACACTTCATTCATCTCCTCCCATCGGCCAAAGATCCAGGCATCATTTATTGTCCTGTTTAAAAGAGTTTGAAACACAGTGTGTCGGTTTGCTGCATGTTTACTATGTGCTTGATTAAATAGAAGGAGAAATAAACTGAAAGAGCTCATTGATTTTTTTTTTCTTCTTCTTTTTTATTGCATTGAAAGTAGTGGCCAGTGAAGTTCAAATTAAACCCTGATTCAATATCGTTCAGCTTTCTATTGGCAACGATTGCCTCTCTGCGATATCGACGCAATAATACAGTCTCCGAGTACATTTATGAACGCTAGTGCTTGGCAATCTGTTAAAGCCCTGGGGAAATAAATTCATGATTACTTTCTAATTAGGTTTATGCCAGTCTTGTTGGCCAGGATATACACAAAGTATGAATGATTTTTCCGATGTATACACACTTACTGTCCTAAGTCTGAGCGAGCTTATGGGCAAATACAAAAAATAAATAAATTAATCAATAAATAAATAATAAAAACTATATAATTCCTCCAAATTTTCCTTAATGATATCACAGCTGACAAAACATGCTGAAGTATTCTTACAAGTCAGATCTACTAGAAATGCATCTTTATAGTCTCAGAAAAGGGGAACTGGACCTCCCAGGGTGAAAAGTGGAATATTTTAAAATGACCAAGAGAACAGTGGTTGTTAACTCGTGGGTCCTTGCACTTTTTATTTATTTATTTTTTTTTTTTTTTACAACTCCTAACAGACCTGAGTTAACTAATCAGATAATTAACAGCTTTTGCTTAATTGAATTACACGTAATATGGCCAGGAAAACAACTAAATTGTGCAGGGCAGACGGTCCTCCAGGACCAGTAACGAGAACCAGTGGACGAGAAGGAATTACTGGGACCACTTTTTTTTTGGTTTGTGCTACATACACCAATTGAGGGTTTAAATCACATTTAGGAAAGCAATGATTAAATATGATGGTTCAAAAACAGTCACCGTTACACCTTTGTAAACCAAAGTGCAAATATTCGCCGTATAGAGCCATGAAGCTTCCGCACTTGATCATTCAGCTTCCGTCAGGGTGTCTTTACTTTCTACATTTCTTTTGGTTTCTATTTCTTGTTTTTCTTTTTTTTCCCCCTCATTCTCAAGTTTTTAATAAATTATGTTGTAAATACTATTTGCACTCTTATGCACTTTGCCACATGAAGACTGCACTGCAATTAATTTTCTCCTATTAGTAGAACTACAGTAATAAGAGAAAATAACATGTGATTTGTTCACTATGCTCTATTCATATGCATCTTGTATATATTGAATATTTTTTATTCTTAGCATTGCACTAGTAATTTCTGATCAGTTCTCACGTTATTCTGTTCATATGTGAGATATACATATACAGTGTGTAATCAAATCTACAACCTGTCTTTGTGTAACTGTCTCTATCGCTGCTGCATATCTGGAATATATGAATTGCCACACAAAAAAATAAAGAATAAAGAATTGCAATACATAACTGAATCGAAATGTGTACAAGGTCATAGTGAGCCGACTCTCGTGAGCGAGAACATAAATGTAATCTTTGTACATCATCACTGTTCTCCATCTAGTAAAACTCTCTTCTCTGTATAACTTCTTTTAAGTCCTTTTTTCCAGCCACATTCTCTTTCTCAAAAAAAAAAAAAATAAATTAAATTCCAGAATCAAACATGTATTCCAAATTCAATAAAATATGACATTTTAAAACACTGATGAAATACATTTCTTCACAAAGTTTTACTGGGAAACTCAAGTTTCAGCTACGAAGCTTTTGAAACGGAGAAATGTTTGCACCGGACCTCTGATCTTATATCGTACAGGATGAAACGGATAAACATATGAATAAATAAATCACTGTAAGGCCAGGCTGTGAGATCAAACAGGGTCGCAAAGTGACTTCTTGTACAGCAGACTTTTACATAAACTTTTCCAGACGTTCATTGTTGGTTAGTAGACGGCTAGTAATTAGCAAGAGTCAGTGAATTAACCTTCAGCCTTACTCTCATATAGCCATATGAGGACTTTTTAACCGGTTATAAATGGGACTTGGAGAACACTGCCTTGCTAAGGATTTTAATTTGTGTAATTTTGTTGCACTGTTGCTTTTTTTTATTTGCTATTTAATTTAAAAAGGCAAGCAATGCAGATAGTTTCAATGATAAAAAAAAAAAGTTCCCAACTTATCATCATTATTTTAAATCTTTTATGAATCTGTGATCCGGTTACTTTTCCAGTTTAAAAGATAAGACACAGACAAGGTCACGATCCAAATATTCTGTGATGTGAATTAATTGGAGCAATAATGAATGCGCAACGGCCCGGCTCCGAGTGCACTGAAGAGCAGGCGCAATGCCAAGAGAATCTGCTTAATGATTTATTCAAGGCCAAAGCCCGGCTGTTTGTCCACATCACTTAAAGGGATCTTCATCCTTCATCCACGGGAAAGGAAGAAAAAAAAAGGCGATATTATCACAGCAGTCTCCAGATTTCAACAAACTGCTGGATAAACTCTGAGCCATACATGATGCGAGAAAACAAGGGCTCTTCTTTTTAATCTACTTTGAGTTACCGCACTGAGGCTTTTGGAAGAGTGTGTAGTGAAGAAAATGTTTGGAAAGGCTTAAACATAGAATGATAAAAATTATAATCATTTCAGTTACACCTTAATGGCAAGACACTTCGTCGCTCTTGTTTGCACATTTGCACGTGCACGTTGCGTTGTCTCTTTTGTAAAAAAAAGAAAAACATAGATAGTTCCCTGTTAACTTAAAAGCCTACTTGACATGATTTGATTTGACTTGCCACTTGTCATTGCAACTAAATCCAAAGTTCTGAATTACTTTCATTCTATCATAAAAAAAAAAAAATGATCGAAAATCCAGATGGGCATCATTTCAACCATGAATCCTGCACCCCCAGTTCTCTGTGTTGAACCCCTCACTGAATAGTTTCATAAGTGGTTTCATCTCCAGGTCCTGGACGACCCCCGTCTTAGTGTTTTCTCGACCCATTTAACCCATCAAGACGTGCTCCAGAACCAAGGATGAAAACCACTGTCCAATAGGTGTGAGCAGCGTTCTCTATCGCTTTATCAATACACCAAACGAGGAAATATCTTTTGGAAGAACGGTGTCTGTTACTCAAGTACGTTTCCACAAACATCAATTAGGATCCGAAGGATTTGTATGGTCCTCACCAGCGGCATCTTCTGTAGATAAGTTCGTAGCAGACCTCTCCCAGGATCAGAAAAAATCAAAATTCCTTTAAAAGGTATTTCTTAATATTTTAAATGAGAGTATTTGTGTTATTATTGTAACCCTGGATATACAGTATTGTGCTCTCCAAACCTGATCATCACACTGGCATAGACATGGACAAAAAAAAAAAAAAAAAAAAATCTGCATCTCTTCTGCAAAAAAAAGCCATTATTACTCTTCTTAATGTATATAGACGTTCAGGAACAAAATAAAAGCTCGAGAATCTTTTCATAACATGCACTTGGTGTCATGACAACATAATCTATCCACAATTTCACACACATTTTCAGGCTTTAATGGATATCCAAAAGAGTTGAAAAATCAGGACATTTGTGCATTAAAAAAAGATGAAGCATAAATAATTCAAAAGAGCTTCAAACAGGGTCATTCCTGACCAAAGCAAACACAAACCAATTAAACAACTTTCACTGATATGCCAGCTTGCCTTTCCATCTCGCTCTCACATCTCCATTCGAGATGACGCACAGAGTCACCTAGGATGTGACGGCCAAATTGCTTTTGCGGAATTATAAATGCCAGGGTCAGCGCGGTGCAGCCATGACAGAGTGGAGTGTTTAACTTGTGCCCAGGCGTATTTCAAGATCAAGCGTTTTCACAAGTCAGATAACTTAGCGAGAATTTTCTTCATTAAACTCTTCATGCGAAAGATCACCAGACGTGCTGGTAGAGTTACTGTATTTGAGGTGCAGTTGGACTGTTTAAACACTGTTCATTAATAGCTAATACTCTCTGGGATTACTTCCATGGTCACACTTTGATGATTTCAGGACTGCCGATCTCTCTATAGCTGTAAGTATTCCTCATCAGGGGTACGGGCTGCTCTGTGGGTAAACGCTTTATTTCATGCCATCATTGTGTGAACTTTTGCACGATGGCCTCATAAATCTGGTCATTAACAAAGTTTAGATAAAAACTGCAGTTAAGTCTAATTACATATACCCTAAAACTTGTTACTTTCAATCCTGCTCATTACGCCCCCTGTGCCTTTATTGCAAATTGACCGTAAAGCACCAGATGAGCTGGTCAACCACCTTAGGTAACTGATTCAGCTTTCTTATTATTTGAATAAATCTTTCAATAAATGTTTGAGCATTAAGGAACTAGTGGCCACTATGCATGATGGTTGTATCACTTCCTGAAATGCATCACCCTGAAATAGGGTCATTCTGGACTTGTTGGACCTTTTCCCATTGTTTCAAATTATAGTCGTTAAGCCTCTTGGCAAACTACAGCCTTTTTGTTCTTTTTGTTAGTCTCACTAGCGAGTGGTTTTCCTACGGACACAGCCGTTTTGTCCAAATCCCATGAGTGTTCTCGTCACAATTATCAATTTGTATGTTTGGAAATGCTCTTAAATTCTACTCTTAATTTTTTACCATGCAACTTCACCAAGTATTTACAGTACAGTAATTAATGATGCTGGTTCTTGACCGATGATGACTTGTTTATTTGTTTATATTGTTTGTTTATTTATATTTATGAAATTGGCAGCTGAGCATTATCACTCCATGTTCCAAAGTTCTTAATCAAACTCTATTAATTTCACCTTGACCTTAGTTGTTTTCCAAGGACAAGACTGGAAATACCAGACAAACAAACAAACAAAGCAATAAAACAATAAAAGTTGTTAGATGAGTAGTGTAAAGAGACTGATCACAAACCTCTTAAATACTCTGCATATAAATCCAAAAAAACAAAACACAAGGCAAAGCTTTTCTATCAATATTGAGCCGTTATCCCAAAGTCCTTATAATCGACTCTCTGGCCTTCACAGTCCTCCATTGGGAACCACTGAAACCAGCTCATCAGCAGCATGTCAATGGGCTGCTCTCGCTAGCTCTCCACTCTGCCTGTGTCTCACTTCAGATTCGGGTCAACAGCTATAATTATTCTCCGCTTGGCAGGTGACTTCAAATCCAACTCCCAAGATGCACTCGAATATGCCACATGTCACTTTAAATGCCAGTGTTCCCACCATCATTAGCTTTAGTTATGTGTCAGGATGGGAACGAGGATGATAGAGGACAGTGTTGTAGTGGTTGTAAAATTGCTTGTTTGGGTTTCCAATTTTAAGTTTTTTAAGGTAATTATGGGCGTAAATAAATTGTGACAGAATAGACAGATTGAAATACTGAATGTGTGGCCTTAAAAGGTATCCAAGATTGTCATGATTAGTTCTCCATATTCAGAGTTGGCTACTTAAAAAGGCCAATATTTACACTGGGAATCTTACACGCATTCAAATGTGGGTTAAGCACATGCTTGTGGTCATGTTCTTGCTAATAATACATTGCCGCATAAATACGTTGGTGCATGAAAACCTCTCAATAGCACTTTTTTTCTCATCTATTATGCATGTTTAATTCAAGGTTGGGTAAGGCTAAAGCAGTCATGGCTTCAGTCTAGTTATCTTAGTACTGTACATGAGACAATTATTACCTTATCCAGTCAATGAGCACAGCTGAGTATATCAAAGCTCCAAACAAAACTGAGATCATCTTACTTGGAGAACATTAATGTGATGTCAGCTCAATCTTCGTGCTGCAAGGCATGCGGAAAATCCTTCAGCGTACCAACATAACTATATAAGAAAAGTGTACTTTTCAAGAGCACAAGATCCAAAACCTACAGTGCAAAACCCCTTGAACCAAGACCAACTGTCTGCACCTCACCTCTGTTATCCAGGCTGTGTTTATGATTCACATCACATCCTTTCCCCAGACTGTCCATGCTGCATGTGCCCTGGCTGCAGAAGTCATCGTCGAGCTGAACCTTCCCATCCAGCAGCTGGACGGGCTGCTCGTCGTCTTCGCAATCACAGTCGTCCAGGATGGGCGTCTCGCGGATGGCCATGCCGATGACTGAGCCGTGCTGGTGGGCGCGGGGTGTCCGGAACCCGTCTCTGGACTGGGGTGGTCCCAGCAGTACTGAAGGGATGTAGTGGATTTCATGGGTGGCTTCGGTGCTGGCGCTTTTTTGGGGCGCACGGCGGCGGCGGCACCAACGCTGCCGAGTATACAGGACCAGGGTGAAGAGGAGGATGAGGAGGAGGAGCGCGATCAAGCCACCCTGAAAATAACAATATAACATTTTATAACAATATCTTAATCTCTTCTCATTAAAAAAAAAAAAAAAAAAAAACAGGAAAATCTTCTTTGCCTCAGGGAGGGAAAATGCTTTAAAAATTTTTTTAGTCCATCTGGCTTTTAATAACAGACAGAAATTGGGGCGAATAAGATCAGAAAGTCAGACGAAAATCAATCTTGGATGCTTGACATAACTTTTGCCACTCATTAGAGAATCAGAAAGAATTTTAAAATCAGATAGATTGAAACATGTTATTGAGCTACAGTAGTCAGGAAAGGCCTTTATTTGTTTCTATTTAACCCCTCAAAAAGTGATAATTTTCCCAAGCCTGCGGGCTCTGCGAGTCCCCTAGATCAGGGGCATCAAACAAACAGCCTTCACATGTGAGGAAGAAGACAGCAGATTTTAAAAGGGTAAAACAAGACTCCTTTCACTAAAGACTGAAGTAGTAAGACAAATTCTTAAATTAAGAGTACAATAAAAAAGTAATAGGCAAAATGGTCAAAAGAATAATGCAAGCATATTGCAAATATTTATAAAATGTATAAAATGTTAATTAAATAATAAAAAAAAAATATGTTCATAAATAAAACACCTGAAACCAAAAAAAAAAAAAAAGAAAATAGAAAAAGTAAGAACTTGGGGGAAAAACAAAAACAATTGAAGCCAGTATTCAATCAACTCCAGAAATAATGGCACCCATTATTAAATAAGCAAGAATTATTTTTTATTTATTTATTTATTTATTCATTTATTTAAAAAAGGATATTTTAAAAGGTTACACATTGTGTATATATATATATATATATATATATATATATATATATATATATATATATTTTTTTTTTTAATAACATTAATATATTATATATTTGTTATATATATATGTTGTTGTTGTTGTTGGTCTTTCGCCTGTATATATTTGTTTTAATAATTTATCCATATATTTAATCTTGTAGAAAGTTATTTCCTGTTTTTAAACATGGATGCTACAACAACTACAAACTGTCATTCTGTTATTTTCTATAACGTACCAAGACAACAATGACAAAATAATAATAATAAAAAAAAAATCTAAAGACCCATGTTGTGGAAAACTTTAATGTCTTTACAAAGCGCTAACACGGGGAACTCCTTCTTTAAAGGATAAGCAAACATTTCTTGTCTCTGTTAAATAACTTCTTATGGACCAACTGATGCTTTTGAAAAGAAAATTAATCAATGTCCTTCTGACTGTACTGTAGTAGAAGCCCAGGAAGTATAAAAAAGGAGACAGGATGCAAAAATGCTCTGTGATAAGTCCTTAAACACATCATTACAAATCCCCTTTTTAAGACCACTGCTGGCCACTGATCAATTATTTAACTTTATTCAATTATTTATTTAGTTATTCTTTCCTTCAGCAGTGATCTGATCATTAAACAGTTAGGTTAGGTGAGAGGTGTGCTTTCTTACGCACTTTTCCTTCTCCGTTGCATGATGTAGAAACGGGCCAGGGTAAGATAATCAATCAGCGAATTTCAAAATTCCATCTTCATGAGCAAAAACAAACCCTTCTCAGATTACAGCTCACGCACTGGCGGCTGTTCATAAATCACAGGCTGGTGGACGGGCGCGCCTCACCCTGACTGAACGTGCTCATTAATCTCACCCCGCGGCGGCGCACATGCTAAAAATCTACTTTCCTCTGAGTCAAATGCAGAGGAATGAGAGCAGGAAGAGTCATCACTCCTGAGGGTCGCGGAGGTCACGGTGTGGGACTCATCGCGCTTCGGGGAGGCGCTGTATGGAAACGACACTGATGTGTGTAAATAAATGAAACAGGCTGCGAGTGAGTGAAGCATGATGTGAAATTCTTTATAGATGTTATGCAGGATGAACCTGATTGATTTTGTGTATTCAGAAACCGTCAGCATTCTGAACTAATTTCAACCTCTCGAATAGGCAGAACATCAGCAAATTTCTTTTAAACAAATGCTATATGAGCCACCCCTCATTTCTTCACATTTTTGCTAGACCTTCTTGAATTTTTATGTAGTCCCGGGGAATAGTGCTCTATGCCAGGCTTCATTGTACTTGAGCAGTTTCAGAGGAATGTTTTTTGTTTGTTAAGCCACACAGTGACCTATGAATCATTCAAGCATAAAAACTGAAGGATGACCCAGTGAGAAACAGGTGCAGATGATGATAGATGATCAGGTCGGTGATAAGTATACTGGTGATGATGAATGCTTGAGTGGTTGGAACAGACGAGAGGGGAAATGAGGTCGCTGCTGAGGTTCTTACATAAACAACCAAATTTTAAATCTTCAGGCACATTACAGTCTGACAGGGTTAAATTTCATTTAATGCAATAAGAAGAAACGAGGCAGCATAGTGATGAAGTGGTTAGCACCGTGGCCTAGCGCCTCCAGGTCCAAGGATCCGACTGCTGCCTTGTGGGTTTGTGTTCTCCCTGCGCTTGCTTGGTGGGTTTCCCAGTGTTGTGTGTGACCTGTCATGGATTGGCACCCTGTCCCGAGGATAGGCCCCTTGCCCCTGCGACCCTGTACTAGATAATTTGTGTAAAAAATTAATGAATGAATGAAGAAATGAGTAAGGAGGTTCAGAGCGGTACAGTATGTTTTTTGTGTGTGTGTGTACTGTATATAGATATATATATAGCTGACATTTTTGTCATCACTCAACTGCTAGCCAAGCATTGAGCTAAAAAGAGACACAGCTCAATGTTTCACTCAACATTTAAGACTTAATTAAAAATAAACAAGCAGACTAACGAGGGTGGACTTCAGAGACCATCTGGCTGAGCAGTGATGGGTTTGAAGGGATGCCATGACAGAGAACAACAAACCACAGACAGCGGTAATGACAGAAAACACATCTTGAATTTCTAAAATAGTTTGGCACAGAGCTTATGGGAATCATCAGACTTATAACTGTATTCATTTTTAAACACTGTGACGGGTTGTGCGAGTGTACAGTGTCCTTAACTATGGAGTTGCAGAGATTTTGTTGCACTTAAAAAAATGTAGGATATAAACAAGCAAATAAAAACTATGTGGAGCGTGGAGAACCGAACCTTTACCTCTATACAGATCAGTGTAATTGAGCTGTTACCATGGAAACAATAACATATTGTATTAGAACAAGAATAAGCTCTTTAATATAATTCACCTTCACACAGGTACTACTGGCCGCACTGCCGTACTAGAAAATGCATCAACAACTTCTAACCAATCTGATGTGAGAATTTAACAGCATGTTAATATGGTTACTGATTTTTTTTTTTTTTTTACATTTTCTGTTTTTGTTTTTTTCCCCAGCCTCTCCAGTTCTCTTGATGTAATTGTCTTTCTCAGATAACGAGATGTTCATAGTCATTCTCTCTCTTGCTCTATCTCTTGCTCTCTCTCATTTTCTGTTCTAAGTATGTAGAAAGTAAGTCCATGTCCAAATCTAATAATAAGAATAAGAATAGGAAGAGGAGGAAGAGAATAATAACATCTAGTTAAGTGGTAATATTGAGAGGCAGACACTAATCAGTTGTCATATTTCCTATAAACTGTATAATGTACAATATGTGACGGTACAGTTGCTTGGCAACTGACTAATAAACCATGTGAAGAAGGAGGACACGACAAGCAATTCATACAGTATGTTTTATTATGGATTTTTAATATGATGGGTTTTACTGCAAAATGAGATAAATCTATTCTGGCAGTTTTGAGAAAAACAAGAAGCTAGAAATATTACAGAGTATATATATTTTGTTTGTTTTGAGTTGTTTTGTAAAAAAAAAAAACACAAATACCAAAACATTAGTTTTGGGGGTGTATCTGCCTAAATTACATCTTATTTTGCCAAACAGGATAAATCCATCCCCCCACATAGTTTGTCACAAGTGAAAAAGTCAGCCTGTAGTTGGTTTAGTTATAGTAATGTTTGGTGTTGAGTTTTTTGCACACAGAACTTTTTTTATGAAAATTTAAAAAAATCATCAGAAATATGAAAAACTATATATATATATATATATATATATATATATATATATATATATATATATATATAAACACACACACACACACACACACACACTGACAATGGCACTTTTGATAATAGCACTTCATCATAGAAGTCCATGACTGCCGGGGAAACTGCAACGATATTAACAGACTGAAAACTTTTTTTTTTCCCTTCATTATTCTTCAAAAGTCCAACAAACTAATTTATTTCACTCACAGCAGCTGCTATATTTTTGCCCAGCCGATAGTTTCACTAGTCAGAAAAAAGTGACGCAGTCGACTCTTAATAAACATGTCGCATTTTGCCCTGAAATGTGGTCACATTGTGACCATTCAGATTTCAGAGCCTTGCAAGTTTTATTTTCCAGCAGATGAAAAAAAAAAGTGAACAAAAAGAGTACATGTATTTCTGATCACGTAATAGAAGTATTATATTTGATTCTTTATGCCTTGCAACCAACTGTAGTCATGAAATGCAGACACAAAAGCAAGCCTTTCAGATTATACTGACCTATGGTGCCTAACCCTGATCCACTGTTATGGCCTCGGGGTGAAAAAAAGCCAAAGAAAAAAAAAAGAAAAGGCTGACCTCCACTGCATGTTATTAATGCATAACCTGGAGAAATGTGGAAAAGAAAAAAGAGCACAGAGCTTAAAAATATGTGTTGTTTCCCTGCATGCAGCATGTAGCTTAGCCTTCAAGCTGTTAAGTTTTATAGAAACATAAAAAGTTATATAAAAGAAGGAGAAGCAGGGTTGAAAAAAACAAAGTTATTTCTTCACTTTGTCAAATTTCAATTAATACATTTAAGACACATGATCCAGCAGACGAGCTTATTTTTTTTTCAAAATCAAACTAGAATTCCCAGCAATATTCACGCCAGATATAAATTATTAAACAAATATATTAAATCCCAAATTTAAATGGAAACAAGTGAGTCTCCTTTAGTGATCCCACCTCAATCATCTTCAGCTGATTGCATTTAAACTGCGAATATCAGGACAGATTTCTATCTGAATCAGTGCAGTGTCCACTCGTCCTAACGCCTTTCCATCCATCCTTCTCTCTCTCTCTTCGAACTCCGAACTCCTCTTGACCCTGAGGATGTGTGTGGATATGTGGTCGTGGCCCTGGTCTGTCTGGGGAAGTTATAGCTGAGAGTTTAGAACACTGAGCTTCAAAACAACCGCCTGAAAGACTGTCAAAAAGAAAGTGTGCTGATTTTATTTATTTTTTGTTCGGTTTTTACCTCCTTTATAGCTTGTTAGTTATGTACTAATATTTTTATATGGATATGTAAAACCATGGGATCCTCATGTCTCATTTCTCTTTTTTTTTAGCCATATTAAAAAATTATAATAATAATAATAATAATAATAATAATAATAATAATAAGGATTAGAAAAAAAAATAAGAACACCCTACAGTATAAGTACTGCACCGAACATCATACAGTATATCTGAGAACCTCACTCGCCAAGCTGCAGTGACTTCGTAAATATACCTTTGCGTATAATAACTTATAAATGCATTATAACATAATGAATGGATGCTTTTATAAGTCTTTATTTATATGACATCATAGAAAGCATTACCAAATGAGCTGCTTCATAATGATAACACTAAAGAGATTTATAAAATACATATCTAACATTTTTAAGCATTGTGCACTGTGTTGGAAATTTAACACGAAAATTAATTAGGAGTTTGTGGAGCCCTGTTTGATGTCACGATAAATCCTGTTTGATGCAGAAATAAATCTAGCAAGCCTGACCTCATTTTACACACATGCAACAAAATTAGGTTACCCTGCACCTGTAGTAAATTTACTGTAACTCTGCATATTCAGCAGTATTTGTGTCACACAAGGAGCTGGTTATGTGAAGTGTCTAGTGTAACCAGCGTAGCTTGGCTTGGAATTAGGATGGATGTCGAGATACTAGACAGCAGACTGGATCAGGGTTTGGGCTCCAGCTGGGCCTTCAGCTGTACCCTCATCTGCCATGCATTAGGGAAAATACCCACAATGCTGGAACACGCTGACCAGAGTAAATCATAGTGTGCCATTATGAATTATTAATGTGCTTCCCGATGCACAAATTTGCCCTTTTATGACTATAAATTTATGAATGTTTTATAGTAGCTGAATATGAATCAAATGTGAACATGGAGTCTATTTTAAAGAGATACAAATATAAATAGGACTGATGCTTTCACAGGGCATTTGGTTATAGAGGTGTACAGCACTGTACATCAGGACCAGGATCCATCAGAAGTCACACAAGTTTCGATTAAGAGAGAGAGATACTGTATACTGTAGACATAAAACGTGCAATTCTGGCCTTGCACCCCAGGGCAGTGGGTTCGAGTCCCGCCTCAGGGTCCGTATGCAGGGAGTTATCATGTTCTCCCCGTGCTTGTTGGGTTTACTTCCAGATACTCCAGTTTCCGCCCAAGTTCAAGGACATGCAGATTAGGCTAAACGGGGTTTCCAAATTGCCCGTAGTGTGTGAGTGAGTGTGTGAATGCAAGTCTGTGCTTGTGCCCTACGATGGAGCTCATGTCCCATGTCCGCTGGAATAGACTCCCACAAATTACTGTGAATATTGTGTATATTGTGAATATTGTGAATATTCCGCATATTGTGGATTGTTCTACAGTGTGAAAAGAAATAAAAATCGAGAGAGACCATGGGATTAGAAGGTGTGTCCAAACTTATGACTGGTAGTGGAAATACAACTGTGCAATTGTGAATAACGGAAAGTAAAAACTAAGAGAGAACTAAGCATGTGTGTAGTCGAGACCTGAATTGATGTAGCTCAAGAACTTCTAGAACCTTGATTTACACATCAAGACACTATTGCCATTCTGTTTGGTTTAGATCACGCCCACTTTGTGTTCAAATCCAAATATATGAGAGTGAGTAAAAAGTCAACCTTAGCAGTGTGAATTAGATTTAGATTTTAGAACTATATCAAACTTACTGAACTAATTTCTGTATCATTATTATTATTATTATTATTATTATTATTATTTTGCAAATAGCACTTCCTTTTCATCTTCTACTATCAAACCACATTTCTCATTCACTGCGCTCCCCGAGTAAACTCTACAGCTAAAAACAAACAATTCGTCTCTTTGTCTTTGATTGTAATCATAATTCATATATATGACTGCAAGACCAATTGAGACGCAATTTGTCAGGCAATAAAATATTCAGCATGAACAAACGGAAAATTTTAATGTGTGCTAGAGGAAAAAGTATGTTCTACCTCTGCGTTAATGGTTGCCAATTGGAAAATCAGGCCTCTTTTCTCATTCTCAGATTGTAATAAGATGCTCGTGTGTGTGTATGTGTGTGTTTTCTTCCCCCTGCTTTAATGACATCCCATGATGCTCCTTGTTTGCATGGTAACCAAATCTAATTGCTTGATAATCATGCATAGTGGTGTGCTCATTACAGCATGTTGGTTGAAGTTATAATCCTCTCTCGGCACCTTCTGGCTTTTTCTTTACTTTTTTTTTTTTTTTAACTAATACATGCTTGTGCAGGTTGGAATTTAACTGCTCACATTGTACAAAGTATGTGCAAATACACACCTTTTCTATGACAGACATGAACAAATGCCGAACCCCTTTTACTGAGAAAGACAGGCAGATAGGCCACGCCTCCTTTAGTACCTTTGACAGTCATGTTAAAATTAAATATGACACTACACATACAGAGGACAGGTCTCCCTCATTATCACTACACATACAGAAGACAGGTCTCTTTCATTATCACTACACATACAGAGGACATGTCTCTCTCATTATCACTACACATACAGAGGACACGTCTCTCTCATTATCACTACACATACAGAGGACACGTCTCTCTCATTATCACTACACATACAGAGGACATGTCTCTCTCATTATCACTACACATACAGAGAACACGTCTCTCTCATTATCACTACACATACAGAGAACATGTCTCTCTCATTATCACTACACATACAGAGAACACGTCTCTCTCATTATCACTACACATACAGAGGACACGTCTCTCTCATTATCACTACACATACAGAGGACACATCTCTCTCATTATCACTACACATACAGAGGACATGTCTCTCTCATTATCACTACACATACAGAGGACACGTCTCTCTCATTATCACTACACATACAGAGGACACGTCTCTCTCATTATCACTACACATACAGAGGACATGTCTCTCTCATTATCACTACACATACAGAGAACACGTCTCTCTCATTATCACTACACATACAGAGAACATGTCTCTCTCATTATCACTACACATACAGAGAACACGTCTCTCTCATTATCACTACACATACAGAAGACACATCTCTCTCAGTAAACACTACACATACAGAGGACAAGTCTCCCTCATTATCACTACACATACAGAGGACATGTCTCTCTCATTATCACTACACATACAGAGAACACGTCTCTCTCATTATCACTACACATACAGAGGACAAGTCTCCCTCATTATCACTACACATACAGAGAACATGTCTCTCTCATTATCACTACACATACAGAAGACACATCTCTCTCAGTAAACACTACACATACAGAGGACACGTCTCTCTCATTATCACTACACATACAGAAGACACATCTCTCTCAGTAAACACTACACATACAGAAGACACATCTCTCTCAGTATCACTACACATACAGAGGACACGCCCCTCACAGTATCACTACACATACAGAGGACACGCCCCTCACAGTAACACTACACATACAGAGGACATGTCTCTCTCATTATCACTACACATACAGAGAACACGTCTCTCTCATTATCACTACGCATACAGAAGACACATCTCTCTCAGTAAACACTACACATACAGAGGACACGTCTCTCTCATTATCACTACACATACAGAAGACACATCTCTCTCAGTAAACACTACGCATACAGAGAACATGTCTCTCTCATTATCACTACACATACAGAGGACACGTCTCCCTCATTATCACTACACATACAGAAGACACATCTCTCTCAGTAAACACTACACATACAGAGGACACGTCTCTCTCATTATCACTACACATACAGAAGACACATCTCTCTCAGTAAACACTACACATACAGAAGACACATCTCTCTCAGTATCACTACACATACAGAGGACACGCCCCTCACAGTAACACTACACATACAGAGGTCAGGTCTCTCTCATTATAACTACACATACAGAGGACACGCCCCTCTTAGTAACCCTTTACATATAGAGGACACGCCCCACTTAGTAATGCTACACACCCATAGGACACGCCCCTCTCAATAACACTACACATACAGAGGACACGCCCCTCTCAGTAACCCTTTACATATAGAGGACACACCCCACTTAGTAACGCTACACACCCATAGGACACGCCCCTCTCAGTAACACTACACATACAGAGGACACACCCCTTTCAGTAACACTACACATACAAAGGACACGTCTCTCTTAGTATCACTACATATCCAGAGGACACACCCCTCAGCAGCACTAAACGTCCAGAGGACACGCCTCTCAGTAACACTTTACATACTGTATAGAGAACATGCACCACTTAGTAACACTATGCACCTATAGGACACGCCTCTCCGAGTAACACTACACATGTAGAGGACACGCCCCTCTCAGTAACACTACATCTATAGAGGACACACCTTTTGGTTCTTTCCAATGACACATAATGAGTTATTTTCCATGTCTGAGCCAGATCTTAAACAGAGATGCTAAATCATTGATTTAAATGAGTGAATCTGTAAAAAAAAAAAAAAAAAAAAAAACAATAAGTACATTTTTGTTTCCTCTATCAGAAATGGAGTGAAGTAGAAATTAATGCAGGTAGGCAGCACAGCTTTATTAGCCTGAGGTGGGAGCAAGCTAATCTTAGCAAGGGCACATTGAAACCACCTTCGCTCTACGTACCTGCTTTACCTTGTGCTAAATGGCTTCCTGCTATGCCAGGTCAACAATCTGAGTGCAGAAGCAGGAGCATGAAGCAGGTGAATAGCCCGCAGCAATAACCTCATTTACTCAGAGCGCAAAATGTGAATTCAGCAAATTCTCGTTGATTTAGGTCACAGGTCAGAAGAACTATGCCGCGATAATGACTACAAACTCAGGATTTTCTGACATTAAGGTTAAATGCAATCCTAGTTTTCTTTGAATGCTTCCTGTATGCATGAAAATGGCTATTGGCTAGCCCTCTTATTTGTTAGCAGCACTGCCATACAGTATGGTGTCAGATTGCGGGTTCTATTCATTTCTTGTGCAAATAAGGAATGTTAAAGGAAGTTACAGGAACATGAAAATCCACTGCTTGTAAAGTTAGACAAGAAAACAGAAATGTATGTCTTGTTTGCGTGCGCTGCATGTGTCTGAGTCTTCTCAACGCAGCTTTCAGCACGCGTTTAAATTTTGTCCATCTGGCTGAGCAGAAACGCATCTGATTGCGGCTGCACCTGTCTGATACCGCTGCTGTTATCCGGAGCAGTGCTGTCAGCAAGCGGGGAACCTGGAGTGCAAAACGCCATCTCCTCTCAGCAGCACTGCATCACTCGGGCCTCTCCTGTGGTTCAGACAGCGGTAGACGCCGTCACCGTCGCCATCTGATCCTCTATTGCCTTCTCTTTTGTTCCAGAAGAGCAGCTGAAGGCTTAATGCTGAATGATTCGTCCCCAGGCTCTTTGCCCGTCTGACAGCAATGCCCACCCAGAACAGGCAGATTTTTCACTATCAAGCTGACGTTCAGCCCAGACGTGATTACTGATCGAGAAATACGAAGAGATAGAGGCAGGTGGTGAACGTACAGCAGCACACAACAGCTTTGAAGTTCCAGGGATATTAAAATTGCTGCTTTTGTCTAAATCTCTCTCTATAATGTACACATTTGAGGCAGTTTATCTTAAATACTAGTTTAAGTTTAGAAACTAAAGTTGATCATTTCTGGTAAAAACCAGAAAAAAATAAAACATCATCCAACCCACGTCAAGAAACTCTCATCATCACTTAACAGTAGCTGCTGGTTAGAATCATTCTTGTGATCTCGATTGTGCAGGTTGTGTAGGTTTCTGTGAAAACCTTGATCATGGCTCAATGTGCTCTGGCACTTAGTTAGTATACAAGCAACCAAGGTCTCCGCAATCTGGTGTGGGCTGGTAACAAGCGAGGCGAGGCCCTCTAACAATTTGAGATGTGATGGTTGGAAAAATTGTGCTCCAGGTAATTGAACACGACAGGATCGCACTGGGCAAATTGGCACTGAGAAGCCTTACACAGCTGAAAACGAGTCCTATTTCTGCTTCTTCTCTGCATTATTTAGGTGGTTTCCTAAGAGACTGTTGCGTATCAGAAGGAGGTGAGATGACGCATGATCTGCTTCAACTTGATCATTATGGTGGTAGATCCAGATCAAAGGTAAGGTGGAAATTAAACCCTGAATAGGATGACCGTCCATTGTAAAGCACTATGCACCTGGGCATGTTTCTGAAATGTGAGATGAAACTGGATAACCAAGACCAAACCCAGATTAGCATACGTAGATAAGACATACTGAACTAAATAGTAATTTAAACTCAAGATCTCATTGAGAGGAGTTTTCATCACATGAAGACCTCTCAATGCTATTTGGGATGGACAGTCTAAAGATACACTTACAAACCATGGTGATGACTTTGGGATGCAAATGGTAAAGATTTTCGCTATAATGTCTCAGGACCACACTTGCCATAATAGCTTTGGGACTGCAGCTTTGCATTCGAGTCTTCATCAGCGGATAACTTTAACAAAATAGACTTTATGCTGTAAGTATGTAACTTACATGTAACTTACAGCACATTAAAATTAGTTTTAGCATATCCCAGTTGGGGTCTGAGAACTGGGTCATCTAGGATACATCAACCTTGGAGGAGATAAGGTTAAGTGCTTTGCTCAAGGGTTCAACACTGGAATCTTGGCTGGTGCTGGGGCTTGTACCCTCGACCTTCCGATCAATAACCTAGAGCCATCACTGCCCACTACCCTCTGTTAAAACAATAACAGATTCCCTGGTTAGTATAGTTTTGGCTATTTTGTACATACAGCACAGAGTTATATAATTAATGAAATACTTATAATCTGACTTTCAGACTTTCCAGATAACCACATGTTTTTTTTCAATGTTGCTTACAACCCTGGTTCCTCTTAAGAGGTCTTCCGCTCGTTATTTTTTTGTTGTTAAAACTGCTAGACAAATAAAAATGATTTAAACTGAACTGTGTGCACACTACACACTGTATCATGAGAAGCTCCACATTTGGTTAGGATAGTTCTACTGACACAAATAAATAATCAATAAGTGTTACCCTGGTTTCAGTTTATCAATAAAATGAATTAATTATACCATTTAAAGCTAGATAATTACATTCCTTTTAAATGATTAATGGCAATCAGACAACCAGGAATCCAGCCTAATTGCATAATCCTGGATTCTCAGGAAGGTTTTCATCACATGCTGTCAGATCTGGCTTGTTCATTATACATGTAATTGTCCAACGTGCCTGAATTCCTGTAATTTTACTAAGCAGTCTAAACTGAAATGTTGTATGTGCACTGCTTATTATAAGCAAACTAGCCATGTACCATCTGGAGAGTTGGTCCGAAGCTGTGTACTATTGCCATTTCCATAACAACTAATTATATCTAATAACTTATCATCTCGGATTTCTCATTAAAATAATAACTCGGCATGCTTCCTTCCTTTCCACCTGCATCCCTGATATATCTGTGATCGTCATATAAGTGGCCTGGCAAGTGCAAACTCCGGCAGCAATTAAGAGAAGGCCTTGGAAAGCCAAAGTGAGGCTAATAGCTTTGGTATAATCCCGGCGCCTGGAGAATCCAAACAGTCAAGCCCAGTGTGTGTGTGCAGTTGTCAATAGACGCTAGAGTCATTAATGCAAACCAGCATCCCCATCTGCCATTGTTAGATCAACAGAGGGGTAACAAGACACTCTTTGACTGCCATCTGTAGATATGGTAATGTGTGGTCCATTAAAATTTGGTAAATCAAACCAATAGAAAACTATTTCTTCAGAAAAAAATATATATATAAACATGGCTAGAGATTGTGGATGAGAATACAGGGTCAATTTGGGTGGTGCAACGTACCCCTATCTTGATCAGGGGCATAAAAGTTAATTAGAGATGGAAGCTTTCCAGTGTAATCTGTGTAGAGATGCAATTATGCAAAATGTTTGGGATTAAGGGAGAAACATTTTCCATCAGGTGATGCTGGGTAATTAAGAAGTGAGACAAGTTAATAGTTAAATAGCATGCATGGAAAACAATCCACCAAGAGGTTGTACACAATTACTACCCTTTGATGGAATCACTTAACAGGCTGGAAAAAGTGTCGAGTCCTAGCCATTGTTTCCAATTTGGTGAATTTATTACTAGATTAGGCACTGCTTCAGGGCCCTTAAGTGAGCGCACTTCAAAAAACAACCTTGTTTTTTTATGTTTGTTAAGCAACTGACTTACAGCTCACGTTAAAGCTACATGGTCATACTGTACGAGTTTGGATAGCAAGTTTGCTTAACTCAAATCTCATGTGTAAAGCATAACTCAGTTTTTTTGTGTATGAGTTTATGGTCCCAATAACTAATCACCATTTTTTTTCCAATAATAAATTATCTATATCTTCTTTTCAATAACCAGTTACTGATGACCGCTTTTCCCCAATTTTCCTCAAAATTTTAAAATTGTTCCCAACAGCCAATCACTGATCATCACTGTTTCCAATAACCAATCCCTGACCGCTATTTTTCCCCATTACTGATCACCATTTTTCAAAAACAATCACCATTGTTCCCCATAGCCAATCATTAATCACTAAGTCTCAATAACCAATAACCATACATCACTGTACCCAATCACCATTGTTTTTACCAAGCAATCATTGACATTTAGGCATTTGGCAGACGCCTTATCCTAAGTGACTTTTTTTTTCTCATTATACATCTGAGCAGTTGAGGGTTAAGGGCCTTGCTCAAGGGCCCAACAGTGGTAGCTTAATAAGTCATGGGGTGTAACCCAGGGACCTACAAAACTGTAGTCTGCCTTAACCACTGAAATACTCTTGAATCACCATTTATTATTTTTCTAATCATCATTCGCCATGGTTCTCAATCACTGATTGCCATTAGTTGCACTAACCAATCACCACTGTTCAAAATTACCAAATCACCTATCACCATTGTACCCAATCATCAATAACCATTGTTCACAACAACTAGTCGAAATTCATAATTGGTCCCAACAAGTAATCACTGATCACGATTAGTCCCAATAACCAATCGTTATTGATCCCAAAAAAACAATCACCGATCAGTGGTTATTTAACACAACCATTAAATCACCACTCTTCCCAACAACCAATCGCGGGTCAGCATAGTTCCCAAAGTCCAATCATTTTTGTACCTTGTTTCCATCCATTAGACAATTAATGCTCACAAATCAATGCTCACTATTGTTTAAAGTAACCAATCACTGATCATTATCTTCTCCAATGACAAATCACTGGTGCTCTTGCTCTTAAGTCACTGATCATGATTTTTTTCCCCAACAACTTACCGCAGTGATAACCATTGAAGTTGTGGTTTGTGGTGACACGACATAGGCTAGTTGTTGTGCCATACAAATAATCATCATTATTATTATTATTATTTTTTTAAATATGCAAATATGCATTTTGAGCATGTATTAGCCACCAAAAACCTGCAACCACACAGATTCCATCCACGATCTCAGAGTCATGACTTGCTGTGGTTAATTACTGTGTGGGTGGCCTTACTTTGCCATTACATGTAACTCCTACAAGGACTGAGCCAAACCACCAGAGCTTTTGTGTCACAGTGGGATGCGCCACAGTCTAAACCCACCGTCCATGTGTTTGTCCATGTGTTGATGTTTAATCATGCTCCGTGGCATTTCAGCTCCTGCTGCACTGAAAATATGGATTTTTGTGGAGGAACACTTGGATGTCCTCTAAATAGCCAGTCCAATGCTCACATGTCTGTGTGCTGAACGATGGTGAAAGGACACTGGATTGTGCCAGGTTAGATTTTTCACTCTGTCCACACCACCCACTGCTGCACAAATCAAAGCATAGGCCATTTTTAATGACTCACTAATGTTATTAAGGAACTGTTTCATCCTGACCTTCACCATCACTAAGTACTTACTGATCAAAGAAAAAAAAAAAGATCTGTTCCACAGTTCTTTTGAAACTTCAAACCTTATTGATCTGATTAATTTCCTATAACAGCATCTCTAACCATAGTGCAGTTACCGTACTAATCACAGGGTAGTATTCATGCGTTTACTCCAGCTATGCAACTAATATATCGACTTAGAAATGGATAAAAAAAATGTGATTTGTTTGTAAACAAAGCAGTAACAGCAATGTGGTTTAGTGGTTAGCACTGTCGCCTCACACCTCCAGGGTTTAGGGTTTGCCTTGTGTGTGTGTGCGTGAAGTTGGCTTGTACTCGCTGTGCTTGGTGGGTTTCCTCCTACATGCCAAAGACATGCATTGTAAACTGGTTGGTGTTTCCAAATTGCCTGTAGTGTGTGTGCTTGTGCCCTGTAATGGCTTGGCACTCTTTTCCAGGGTGTATCCCACCATAGGACAGGTTCCAGGCCCCCCATGATCCTACAAATGCATACTGTAACAATTCTGTTGTATATTCTATTGTAAAATATAGAACATTAGTTGTAATATTGCAACCATTGATTTGAGTGTATAAGTAATTATAACAATGTAAAAAATAAGTGTTGCACAATTGAAAAAAAAAAAAAATAATAAATTGTACTGTTGCAAAAATCCAGTTTATTTGGCTTCAGTTGGACTTACTGACCATTCATGGAGGCCATATCGTGGGCTAGTTTTGACCCTACATCCTTCTCAATGTTGTCTAATTTATTTATTTTTATTTCTGGTGGATGAAGAATTTTGTATACAATTGTACTTAATTATTTGCCTGAATTTAATTTAGTAAGAAACTGATATGTGCAAGGTTTCCTTGAGTGTATGATATTGTACAAAATATATTATAAATGCACAGGAAATTAGTGCTTACAAAGTTATTTATTTATTTATTTTATCCTGATGCTTTTCCATTGCAAAACCCAAACTGAGGTTTAAGAGAGAAAGACCTGATCCGGGGTTTAATTATGTTTTTTCTTTTCTTTTTTTTTTCTCTGCCATTTCACTTAATCACGTGAAAAATTGATTGCTTCTATTGACTGACTAAATCCCTTTGGTCCAACACTGTCATTCCTTTTGACACCCAACTCCAATTAGCTGGATTTGTGCAATCAGGATAATCAGGGAATCTCAGCAATTTATTGAAAGAGGCATTGATGATCATTTATGTAATTTAAGTCCATGTCATTCTGGATTTCTTTATTTTTAAAAAAAAAAAAAGATGGGTACTGGATAATGTAACTCATGCTACTGCATTTTTTGGTTATTGGTTATTGGTAATTTTTTAAAATTGGTTATTTTTTCTATCTGCTTTCTGTCACAGGCTCTGGTTTACTGATTGGAAGGTTGGAAGTTCGAGCCCCAGCACCGTCAAGCTGCCACTGATGAGATACTGTATTGAGCAAGGCTTTTAACCATATCTGCTCCAGGGGCACTGTATCTTGGCTGACCCTGCACTCTGACTCCAGTTTCCTAACTGGGATATGTGTAGGAAAAAAAAAAAAAGACATGCATGCATGTAGTTGGCTACCAAGTGAACACCTTACACCTTACAAGTGAACAAAGACTTTTTAGCTTCTATCTGGGGCTGTACTTGGAAAAACAGTCTTGTTTTAAGTTTCTACATGCAGTAGAAAAGATTTCCCCAACATCAACAACTCAAAAAGATATACGCATCATTATATCCACTAAAACCAAGCCCTCCAAGGGGGTACCAAGTACGAGGACAAACTTTACGCAGCCCTAACATGCACCCCAGAGGGACAACAAAAAGACACCATAACAGTTCCTTAAAGAACAATGTTTTCTAAGAGTATACAAAGTACCAAGACAGTATGGTTACCCTTACAGGTAGATCCTGGGTGTTTCCCCAAGAGGTACAATACTGTACAAGTGAGAAACTTGCTTCTATTTATTAGCTTCCAAAAATAGTGGTGCTTAAAACCAATTCCATTCAGACTCTGGTTTTGGGTTCTACACTTTAAGGACAATCAAAACCTTTCTTAAGGGGGAACCGAAATGACCAGCACTGATGAGCTCCAGTGTTTTATTGTTAAATACACTTTTGTATTTAGTCCTAGATCAAATACATACATATCCGATCTGATATACAGTACATCGTCATATGACTTGAAAGGGAGCTGTCAGATCGGAAATCATGTGACTTGCGCTGACGTCATCACCGGGAGCACAAGGATGTCATCTCGACAATAAAGCACAGCAGAGAAAGATGTCATTAAGTGAAAGTGAAACCAGGTGGATTAGTACTGTAGATATTTGGGGCGAGGAGTCTGTCCAAGCAAAACTGGAGGCAACCTACAGAAATACATCAGTGTTTGAGATCATGTCGCTGAGCAAAGATAAGCCGATGTGCACACGTGTGCCGTTTCAGAGAACAGACGTGTCCCCATTAGAGTCAGATATAAATCATTTAATTATGATAGTCAACGGTCATGACATGCAAATCTGACGTGACTTTGAATTGAACGAAGCGGCCTGTAACGTAACCAAAGCCTAAAGGACACACCACCGCAGACAGTGATGAGATAAACCCATCTGACAAACAGTAAAACAAAGAAGGAACCTCAAGACTCATAAGGGGAACTTATCCTCGTCTGGATCACATGGATGAAAAATCTTTCATGCAGTCTGTAGGCAAACTTTCCGGTGTAAGATTTTATAATGGAATTTTTAATGGATTTAACGACAAGCCAAGAAATAGAGTTTAAAATGATCACACTCAACTATTTAAGCGTCTTCTACTAACCATTCATCATAACATGGATTTTGCTGACTTGGAGGAAAAGAGGTTCCTGTCCTACGCACACACGCCATCTCTTCTTAGTCAGTGTGTATAAAAAAAGGTGCCACCCAGACCCGGGCATGGCGATTCCTCTTGTGTGTCACGTCTCACACCCCTGACTGCCACCCGATGGCCTTCTTCATCCATCATGCACTGGTGAGCTGCACGGAGTCACCTGGCCGGCTCCATATCCCTGTCCCCATGATCAATGCTCCCACTGTTCCCTTTTGTCACATTTTAATCTGTGGAAGGGAGCTGGGAGCAGATTGCTGGCTCTGTTCGCTGACCTGGCTGTAAATTATGATGCAAGACAAGTAGGAGGATGAAAAGGAAAAGAAAAAAAAATGCAAAGTAGATCTTTTTTTGCAGCAGATTAAACAGTAAATGAACCACTGAATATTTTCTAAAATCGATAAGAACAATGAGGACATGTACAGTTTTGTGCTGTTTATCGCTCAGCTAGAGAACACACGTAATACAGCACCTGGAGAACATTCACATCACTGTGGTTGATAGTTTCTTAAAGTTCTCCAACATCACACTGTACAAACCCAACGGGTTTTTCAGGCATGATTGATCTGCCCTCACTAACAGCTAAGCTGAGACCACAGAAACGATGTGCTTTAATTTACTGGGCATCTACACCGCAGGAACACTGAAGAACCGGAGGAGAACCATCATTATTCATTATTCACCATTTCGAACATGACCTCAGGGATTTTGCACGCGTCAGGAGCTGTTATTCTTCACAATGAATAAAGTTAACGCCTTCTTTAAAGAAAAAAAAAAGCTGTTATATCTGTCACAGACATAATTTACACATTCATTTAGCACTTTCTTTTTAACTCATTTCCCTTTTTTAACCCATTACCACCTATAACAACCATAAGTATTATTATTACTATTATTATTATTATTGGTATTATTTTTTCCTTACCACTTTATTTATATTTTTTTGTTTTCTTTTAATAGGCATAAAACAGGTATTTTTGTAGAGTTAAAACTGTATTCTATAAAGTTTAATGTTCTCTGCTGTTCTTTGTACTCTGTAGTATTGTTTACTGTAACGTCCTCACGCTCAATAATCTCCACCTCCCCTGAGCCTGGACTCCCGGTCGCCCGCGGTAACCGTTGCTGTAGTAACCGTGCCACGTCCAAAAAGGTGTGCAAGGAAGCAGGAAGTCTTAGTGCATAAAGTACACACACACACAAGCACACACAAGCACACACAAGCACACACACACACTCTTTCTGTGTATTTGTGTGAAGTGAAGCATGGGTAATATTGTGAATTAGAAACAAGTAAAGAAAAGAGACGGAAGAAAAGAAGAAACAGGACAAAGTCAACTGAAAAAAACAGAAGTCTATAACAAATTTAAGAAAGTGGAAGGAAGGAAGAAAAAATATAAAGGAAAGAAATAAGGAAGAAAAAGGGAAGAAAGAGGAAAGAAAAAGGAAAGAAGAAAAATATAAAAAGATAAAAAGATAAAGAAAAAGGGAGCAAAGGAAAAAGCATAAAAATGAGAAAGGTAAAAAGGAAGAAAGAAAGAAAGAAAAAAACAAAGAAGGAAAGGGAGAAGGGGAACATGAAAGAAAGAAAGAGAAGGGAGGAAAAAAGAGGAAGCAAATAAAAAAGATAAAAGAAAGAGTGGAAAAGAAGCATGCATAAAAAAAGACAGAGACAGACAGAAGGAAAGGAAGTGAGAAATAACGTGCAGTAGTGAGAGCGATGTGAGATCCTCAACGCTGCTTGCGTTCTTTTTCAACTCCTTTAAAAAATACCTAGATAATAATAATCTGTTTAAAATAAATGTTAAGAAAGTGAAACTGCTGCTGCAATCTCAGTCTCTGTGTGTGTGTGTGTGTGAGAGAGAGAGAGAGAGAGAGAGTATACAGTATGTACAGCGGCCCAGCTGGATGAGTCAGAGGAGATGACGGTGTCGTGTGCTCCTCGTATGCGTTCCCTCGATCACTCATCTGTCACGTGTTCATGCAGGAAGGAAACGCAGAGGTCCAGTCCCAGCAGCGAGACCCAGCGCTATTCAACAATGTTCGGAGGTGAGAGGAGGCACAGCATTAAAAAAAATTATAGTTTCCTGACAGGAAGGCATTAAAAAAAAAAGGAAAGAAAGTACACATCTGCATTTGCAGCGGGATGAATATACATCATTCAGGACAGCGTGTAACTGTTGGGAAGAACACCTGCAGCATGAAGAAAGAAAAACAAAAAACACACTGTTTCAGGACGGCCCCTCATCAAGCAAAGGAACAATCAAAGAGTTCAGAGCTGTCCAACACATTATGAGGAGGGATAGTCCTGAATCATCACTTAAATGCTCGGTGAGGTCGCATATGATGTACAGTAAGGAGTCTCCAGTGTCAGTACGGTATCATAGTCAAATGTATAGCTTCTCTTTTTTTTTTTTTTTAAGGTTTCACTCCATGACAGTACAGTACAGTCTCCACTGATGTCATAATTATAACTGAATTATTAATCAGTAACACACAATGCACGGGAGAAAGTTTCGACGCGTGTTGCTCGTACGTCCTGTTTTGAGTTTTATTGCAGAGAGCTGAGCTATCCGGTTGTAGTATTAACCATGCCTTTTTTCCCTTCTCCTTTATTGTGTGTGAGCGACAGCAGGTCAACAAAAAAGCAAGAAATGTACAACCACACACTCACCTCCACACAAACTAACTGACCGACGTCTCGGTGGAGTGCTCCACTTTTCTTCGCTCAGCTCTTCTCGCTGATATCAAATTCTCCTTTTTCACCTTTCCATTCTCTTTCGACTTTTCATGAGGCAGTGTGAAAGCCCTTAGGTCTGTTATGTATGTGTGTGTGTGTGTGTGTGTCTGTCTCAGTGTCTGTGTATGTGTGTATGATCAAAACAGCTCAAGTCTGGCCTTTAAAAAGACACTCAGAGACGCCTCGAATGCAGCTCGCTGTGTCGCTTCTTTAGACACGAGTGCTTTAAAGGGCTGAGTGAACTCCGATGTTACACACATTTCCTCTTAATCCTGAAGATTAGAGCACGACGTTCCCGGAAACACACGGCGCTATTATCCTTAACATCCAGTATATACACACTACCAGTCAAAAGATTGCATGCACCGTCTGATTCCATGGTTGTTTTTGATTTGTATTTCTTTTTAAACTGTAAGATGATACAAAAATACACAATAATCTCCTCTGAACAGTTGATATTGAGATGTTTCTGCTACTTCTGCTCTGTAAAGCTTCATAACGGCTCTAATCTGAGCTGCTGGTTGTTAATTGGTGATTTAAATGAACTTCTCCTCTGCAGCAGAGCTCAGTTTAGGTCTTGCTTTCCTGGGAAGGTCTTCAGGAGAGACAGTTTCATCATGGAAGCTCCTGGATGGGTTTTGCAAACGCACTCGACACAATACTGTTCTTGTGAGAACTGTGTCAGAACAGCCGACCTTCATGTCTTAGAATAACAGCTGACTGTTATTTTAATTATCTAATGTCGTATTCTATATGTGTTCTTAGAAAAGAAATCCGAACTTGTCTCCAAAGATTTGACAGTAGTGTAATAAGCCTTTATAAATGATTCTGTGGATTTATTAAATTACAGGAAGTGATTATTTTTTATCAAGCATCATCAATAGTAGAAACTGATTTTCTTGGCATACTGTATGTTGATGTCAAGTTGACATAACACCGATATTAAATGACATACGGTACCATAAACTGTTTATACTGTAGAAATTATTTGAAATTGTATCATTTCCCTTTTTTTATAGGTATAAACCCTCCCAAATAACTAACAAGACACAAATATGATAAATACTGTATCATCACTGCCTGTGCAACTCTAATAATCAATTAGTTTAAATATTTATAATCCAAGACTTGTTTAAAAGGTAAACAAATAAGGATAAAAAAAAAAAAACGATATGACAATCTTTATTTAATTTTACATATAATTATACAGTATATAAAGACACAGAATAAAACATCAGAAATTAAAAATACATTTAAGCTGCTTCAGTATTCTGTCCTTTTTCTTTTTGAAACACTAATGCATTAAAGAAACATAACCTACTGGGTAATCTCTCAAATCAGAGGCTAAATAAACAGAAAAGAAAGATAAGTTAAAGACTTTAAAGGGCAAAATAGAAAGAAAGTAACATGCAAAAAAGATTGCAAAAATTAGGGGGGAAATGCATTACATTCGAAGAAACGCATGCAAAAATTAACTAAAGAACAAAAAAAAAAAAGGAAAAAATTAACTGGGATAGAAAGAAAGAAATAGAATAAATTAAGGAAATTATTTATATATTTACCTTATGAGAAAAAAGTGTAAAGCGTTTTTTTTTCACTAATATTACAACATGACCGTATTTAATTTAGGTTTAAAATACAGTATACTACTTAATGCAACAACAAAAAAAAAAAATCGAAAGGCGGTTTAGTTTAGTGCCATCAAGAAAAGTTTTGGGGTCACATATCAAACCCCAGAGAGCGCCTGTTAGCGACACTCCGGTTTACGCAGCATTCCTGACATCCTCCCTGTTCTCACGTTCACTTCACACTTTCATGCACAAGAGTTCTGAAAGAGTAATCAGGAGGCACGAAGCATTCATCTGTGACAGGAAGCGTCCAGATTTTATTTATTTATTTATTATTTTTTTAAATCTACTTTATGAGCAGTTATGAAAGTTGAAGTCTGGATTATAATTAGATTCTTTATCGTGCTGTATTGAAACAGTGCCGAGCTCCTGTCCTCGAGCCTGATTTGAATTTTTTATACCTCAATAATTAGGTGTAAATCCTGTTAAATATTAATTTGCCCCACGGATATTTCACATATAATCACTCCGGTTTAGATATTCACACAATCCCTAAAAGGGACGACGCCAGGGAGAGAGAGAGAGAAAGAAAGAGAGAGAAGGAAAATAAATAGTTGTGCATTAAGAAGAAGTCCATTAAAAATAAATACGAATAGCAGGGGACTCATTTCCCAGAAGCACCTTGAGCAAGATGCACTTCCAGCTCCTGCTCTGAAACAAATCTAACTTTTACTCCTACTTAAGGCCAGGGAGTGATATATATATATATATATATATATAAATATATACACGTGCAATTAGATTAAATTCAAGCGAAGGTGCCGTGGTCCGAGCTACTGAGCAACAGGCAGGGAGTAGAACACTTTTACTCTGGATTAAAGCCAAATAAATAAATAAACAAACAAACAAAAAGACTATTCAAAAATGGATAAGTTCCATGTAGCTCTGAGCTCTATAGCCACCAAATATGACGCAACTAGTCCGCATTGCAACTAGAATAATAGGAAAATAATTGCAATTTAAAGCATAAAAGGTTAAAAAATAATAATAATAATTACAAAATCTCAAGGTTCAGTAAAAAAAAAAAAAAGGGAAAAAAATTTGACCACTATCTCGAAACATAAATAAATAAATAAATAAATAAATAAATAAATAAATACAGGCATAAACAAACTTTTCTCTTTAAAAATTTAAATACAGATCACTTGGAAATGTTTACTAATGAAAACTAATGAATACTACTACTATTACTGATAATAATAATAATAATAATAATAATAATAATAATAATAATAATAATAGATAAAAGAAATAATCTAAAATAAATAAAAGAAATGATAACTACGGTAAAAATGCAATTACATCACTAATGCTTTAAGTATCAAGAATTTTACAGAGGATATTAATTTCCTAACCTGGCTTACATTGGCTTTGTTTGTTAGTTTGTTTTTGTTTTTATGCGTTATTTCAGTCTTTGGAACTTGATGGTAATTTTAAAAAAAGTGTGATCTGAACATGCATAAACATAAGATGAAATATTACGTTTAATATGTAAATGTATAAACCAGAGTACAAGATTCTCTACAAGTGAAAAAAAAAAATTATATGTGGATGCTTAAGCAAATTTTTTAAATGATTGTTTTAAAAAACATTGTTACGGTAAAATCTTGCTAAACTATGGTCAGAACTCGTACATTATTCTTTTTTATAGGGCCAATATTTAAGGAATGGAAAATGAATCCAGGTCAAACAGCACCATCTGATAAATCCCTTTACCCAACTTAAGTGCCAAAGTGTGTATAGAAGAGTGTAACACGGCAGGAAGTAGTAAAAAAAAAACAAAAAAAAAAAACAGATTAGAATAGTCATATTAGCATAAACGTTATTTGACTTCACGTCATATTGCACTCAGAGCCCAGAGCAATACATATGGCTGAATTAGTGTGTGAAAAAGATTAGCTTCTGGGGGAAAAAAAACTCAATCCCCACAGTCTCCGTGCTGGCGCTAATTATGTTTAATTAGACCGTTACACCTGTTCCATCGCTGCAGAGAAGACACCTACTTTCACACACTCTCAAGAACTAGGACTTGAGAGATGGCAAAGATAGAAAATAACTGAATAAACAAAAATGCCCGTAACCCTGCAGGAGTCTAATTCGTCTTTCTGGACTTGTATCAAGTTTTCTAGACCTCCTGTTGACGGATGTCGAACGCAGAGGGTCAGTTTTCCACACTCCAATTAAATGTGAAGTTTGTCCTCAAGGATTTAAAAAAAAGAATGGCTTTCAGCCTGGGACTGAGTTTAATCTATGGACAGACAGGCAGGAATTCTTCGAACTTACACTCACACAAGACAGGGGAAATTAATTTTTAATGGTATGCTGTCTCTTTATCTTTACATCCAGGACTCAAGTTTTCTTTGGTGTGTAATTGCTTTTCATTGGACGTGTTAAATCAAGGAAAGTTTCTTCCTTAATAACACTCAGTATGTTTAACGTAAGCAGTTAAGTGGAGGTATGACCAGAGGCTCGACTAGGCCATTGGATTGGATAACTGTCCTTGTCCTATTATACAATCACGGCCAGGTATGTGGACTCCGGTACAACAGGTGGCGATATGCAGCCTTTCAGCTTGTTAGTACTGTTTTCCAAGTTGACGTATTGGGTGGCAACCTAAAAATGAGCAAAGAACTTAGCTAGCAGCATCTCTAGTGTCGAAAAACATGGCCATACTGGAAATTTGATACACACTACCCCTCGTGGTCATGGTGTTATCTGAAGGCAGACGACACTGCCATATTGTTAGGAGGTTCTTCTATTGTTACGCATTGGATCCAATTCTGGGTCAAATCTCGGGACTGGAACTGCCGGGCATGTGTAAAGCACCGAGGCTGATTTCACTGTCCGATTGAGGTATACTGTACATGAACGAGTAGCCCGAATCAGGACCGCATTATTTTGGTGTGCTAGTCCGACTATGAGAATTTTGATTGAGTATGATTTTAGCTAAACTAACATGTTTAAACCTTTTTTGGTCATCATTTATTCATTATTTAAAAGTTCTATTCTTTTAAATGTTTCAGATCTCTTTACCACTGAAATTTTCTCAGCATGGTTTGGTTGGAAAAGGTGATCCATGAACGTTTGGGGTTGTCTAGTGATGATCAAAGCATCATCTAAAGTCTGTTATGGAAAATCTAAATCGAATGATTTTAGAGCACAATGAACAAGCGGCCTTTCAAAGAAGAGCATTTTTCATTACTTCCTTTTCAAGTAAAACAGTCCTACCCTTGTATTGGTCTTCATTTTATTGCCAACAGTATGTGCACACCATGATCATACTGTATGTAATACTGTGCCCATTGTTGAAAGTTGAAAGTACTGTATACAAGTGTCTAGAACATCTTTGTACGCTGCAGCATTACAGTTTCCCCTTCACCAGAACTACAGTAAGAGAACCCAAACCCTTATCCAGTAAAACCCAGCTCCATTAAGACATGCAGTGCTGAGGTAAGGTTGGAGTGGAAGATCTCGTCCATCCTGCATAGAGCCCTGACTGAACTCGACCCCACTGAGCCATCACCTCTGGGATGAGCTGGAACCGGAGCTTCCTTGACCTCCCAACATCAGCAGCTGAGCTCATTACTGCTCTTATAGATGAACTGAATGGGTGGGGTTTATTACAACAGCAAGTTAGGGAATAAATCGAGATGATACAGTATGTTCACATGTGGTCGTGGTAATCAGGTGTCCATGAACATTTGCCCATATAGTGTTGCTTTCAAATGATTCTGACTCGACCCTCAAGAATGATGATCTTGAGAGATGATCATCTACAGCCCTGATCGTTACCGTAGATCCAAATTGGTGAACTGATGCCAAGGAAAACACAAGGGCGGACTCTACTGTATGTTGAAGTTGTCGATCTTAAATAATTTTACAGTAAATTAGACTGAAACGATCACTTAAACCCTAAAGTACCCTCTTTATTCCTGTATTTGCTTCCTTATTAATTAGTATGAGAAACAGTGCTAAGTAGGATATTTGAAGATTTTACGTAAGATGAGCTTAGAGTCCAAGGTGGTGTTAATACCCCACAGATCACATGACCTAAACAGATATTCCTATCAGGAATCCTTACTTTGCCGCTCTGCCTGTACCGCTGATTTGTTTTAAAGTAGTCTTTCTTGGCTCCGCAGTAAATATTATATCACACTGAGCTCAATGCTACTGTGATAAACTTTATGGTATGAGGGCTCGTTGAAACATCTTTCAGCAGCTACAAAATCCAGTTTGATTCTGTGTGCTTTGGCAAACGCATGCTCCTTCAATCACCCACCTCTCGTTTGTGTCAACACCGAGCCAAGACGTGTGATCGAGTGCGAGCAGAATGTAAACACTCCCAGCGATAACTCAATCAGAGAGCGAACACGGCCTCACTGATGTCATAGCAGGAATATTCAACAGCCTGGTGAGGGATTGGTACTATTCTTTTTACACAATAGCGCTAACAATGCACAGTTTGAATCCTAATATTTAACCCCTATAAATGGAGTATAAAGCAGCAGTGTTGTGAAACTTGCATAGCGCATGTGCTATCTGTTACAGTTACAGTCAGATGTTGAGATCCGCACGTCATGACCACGAGTACCGCGGGAATATTGGACTTCTTTTACCAGGACAGAATGATTGCAAACCTTTAACGGAAGAGAACAGACTCAAGGTTTAATTACTAGGGCACCACACAGTGGTGTAGGGTCGAGGGTTTGTTTCCCGCCTCGTTTCTGCGTTTGTGTGTTTATTCCATGCTTAGTGCGTTTCCTCCCACCGTCCAAAGACATGCAGTGTAGGCTAATTGGCATTTCCAAATCGCCCGTAGTGCGTGAGTGAGTGCGTGTGCTTGTATCCTGTGACGGATTCGCCACCCCGCCCAGGGTGTACCCCGTCTCATGCCCCGAGTCCCCTGGAATAGGGGATTACTGCAACCTTGTACAGGGTAAGGGGAATAAAGTACAGTATGAGTGAGTGAGGGTTTAATTACTTTCGGCATTTCTGAACTCAACACAGGTTTAAAAATATTTATGCAGGGTCAAAAATACATAAACATCTACTTAGATTAAATTCAAGATTACTGAATTTTTAAATTGTGTTTTAATTTGCTTTTAAACATCCTGATAGTGATGAAGGACCTGTACAGTAGCTTCATCTTGTCATTTCTTTTAAACATGTGTTCTTTAGCACTTTAGAAGAAACAGATAGATTTTTACTTTTGAAGAAGGCCACAGTATTTGAACCAGCCTAACACACACACACACACACACTGCACTGTGCGGAGTATCTGTAATGAAAGGTGCCAAATGACTCTTTTAGATGGAGCTGCAGTCATTTTTTATTTGATTTTTTTTTACAAGGCAGTCATCATATGGTGTCATTTTGGGTTATTTTCTGAAACGGAGACTCAGGGCAGTGATAGAGACGGAGCAAACTTGGCAGAGTGATTCGAAGCCATTTGGAAAGTGTGTGAAGAACGTGCTGTGAGTGATTCATAGGAGAGCGAAACTCCTTCTCGCTCTCTCTCTGAAAACCAGTGCAAACTGTGGACTGAGACGGTCATTCAACATTACATTACAAACTCAAACAGAATAAATAAATAAATAAATAAATAATACATACATACAGTACACGAATAAGCATATTTCTAACAAACATTCAAAACAGTCAAAACGTTAAGACAATTTATTGCTTTGATCATGTTATGTAATTAATTAATCGTGCCTATTAGGCATATTCGCTCAGTTTGAAAAGCACAATTCTTCAGAGATCATTTAACTAAATCAGCGTGTTTGTTTAACAAAACTTTATTTAGCACCAGTGCTCATAGGGCTACAAAACCTCATGTTACATTATTATGTCGAAGTCACTTGTTTGGTGTTATGTCACCATTATACAGTACATGGGTGGAATGGTCATTATAAAAGCCGACACCTAATGAAATACCTTTTAGTCTTTATATGTGTTTATGTAGGTTTGTGTCTGTTAGCATAAAAGGAGAATATGTACAGTAGGAGCAGAGGTGGGTGGAGTAGCCAAAAAACTGTACTCAAGTGGAAGTGACAAGTAGTCATTCAAAATATTCCTCAAGTGAGTATAAAAAAGTATTTGATGAAAATATACTCTGAGTACTGAGTAACCGTTTCAATCGTAATGTCCGATTTATTTATTTATTTTTAGAACAAAAAGATAAAATAAATGTACAAATTCTGACATTTCCAAATTATAAAATAAATGAAATAAATTAAATGAAATCAATTAGTAAAACTGAATATCTTTACAAAATAGCAAATTAAGGAACAAGAAACCAAATTTCCTAATCTCACTTTTTTCACAATATAAAGCTTTTAAAACAAATTCCTACTGAACTACAACTACAACAATAAACCTACTGTACATACTGTACCATAAACCATAAACTAGACATCTCTTTAAGACAGCTTTAGCCAGCTGTTACAACAGAGAAGTGACATAAGGTGGTGTTATGACACTTTTCAGTATGTACCGTATAACCTTTAAAAGTCAGGACTAAATTCTATGTCAAAGTATATAACGATAATCTGATGACAAGCATTAAAATTAAACTAAGTCATAGAGTTTCATACAAAGCTTATAAGCAGGACATACAGTAAATATAAAGTGCACCTGATGTGAGTGTTGTTGTTGACAAAATCTGCATGTCAGCGTATACCCTTTAGGGGGAAAAAAAAGTTTATAAATGTTTTTGTACTGTAGGGTTGTCAGTTTTCAAGAAGGGTTCATTTACAGTAAGGTCATAGTTTTGTGATCATGAGTGTTAAGTATGCTTACTGTATACTGTAGGTAGGAATATGAAGCAGGCTTGTTATGAAGGGCTTGTTTAGGGTCAATTTAATGCAAGTGAATTCTCAGTGAACTTAAAAGCAGGAATAATAATAATAATAATAATAATAATAATAATTCAAATGATCCAATGTGATGAACCCTGGGATAAAGGGGACAAAGCCAAAAAAAAAGTCAAATTGTTTACAGTTTACTTTATATATAATGCAAAATTATATTTCAATGAACGACTGATCAAACATGCAGAGGATAAAGATGGGAAGAAAAAGTAAAAAAAAAAAAGAAAAAGAGGATAAAATTAACATTTTTAAACAAAATTTTTTAGCACACATCCAGACTGTTCGCACCAGTCAGTCCATCATTATGATAAAACTTTATTCCAGCTGACAGATACTGTCAAGCTCCCATTATGCTCGAGCAGCCTGTGTGACACTACTCTGAAAAGAATCATCAAGAGGCAGAAGAATCGGTCTGTGCTAATTAATTCCTAATTTGCAGTATCTTAGTCTCGTCACGATTAGTCTTGTGCAGAGAAACACTTAAGATATGCAAAGAAGCGGCTTTTTGTATAAAGGAAGATTCTGCGAGTTACATTTCTCAGCAGACTGTCAGGTTAGGAGCTCGGGTACCGTGTTAGGAACCCTATCTGTCCAGTCCTGTCCTGTCCCCTGGACGAACCTTTTTTTTTTTCTTTTCCTGGTAACTGTCATCTCGGTCTATAAACTCGGTGTGCTTGCCTTGAACATCGTCTAAAGGCCCGGTATTTCCAACATGCTTGTATCCCACTTGTAGGCTGTCTCTAAGAAACACAGCACAGGTTCTCAGCAGATTTCTCTCTCCTACCACACACACCATGTATGTATTTGTTTGTCTCAGGGATTCAAGTCCTAAATCCCAAAACTGATGGGATCCTGACTGATGGGTTATTCCTGCATGAGACCCTCTCACTCTGAGCGGGTCCGCTGTCACGGTGTACTGCAGGCATTTTGGAGGTATAAGTTCAAGTAGGTTTCAGATGTGTAAATATAATACGGTTTGTTTTGGCACAGTTATAGTAATATTAATAGTAACAGATTGGAAAAAGACTTTATTTAGCAGCAGCAGAGAAATGGGACATATAGTGATATGTTGATATACAGTACATAATTTGAAAGACAGAATTATATCAAAATAATAATTATTATAAATATTATGATTATAATTATTATGATTTGCAGTTTACTTTTTATAAAATGAAAAATCACATTTCAATGAACGACTGATTAAACATGCAGAGGATAAGGAAGGAGGAAGGAAAAGTTAAAATAAAAAAAGAGATTCATTTTTCATGTCCAATACTACTTACAGGTCCTTTTAAAAAAAAATTAGCATATTGTGATAAAGTTCATTATTTTCTGTAATGTACTGATAAACAGTAGACTTTCATATATTTTAGATTCATTACACACAACTGAAGTAGTTCAAGCCTTTTATTGTTTTAATACTAATGATTTTGGCATACAGCCCATGAAAACCCAAAATTCCTATCTCAAAAAATTAGCATATCATGAAAAGGTTCTCTAAACGAGCTATTAACCTAATCATCTGAATCATCTAATTAACTCTAAACACCTGCTAAAGATTCCTAAGGCTTTAAAAAACTCCCAGCCTGGTTCATTAATCAAAACCGCAATCATGGGTAAGACTGCCGACCTGACTGCTGTCCAGAAGGCCATCATTGACACCCTCATGCAAGAGGGTGAGACAAAGAAATTTCTGAATGAATAGGCTGTTCCCAGAGTGCTGTATCAAGGCACCTCAGTGGGAAGTCTGTGGGAAGGAAAAATGTGGCAGAAAACGCTGCACAACGAGAAGAGGTGACCGGACGCTGCGGAAGATGGTGGAGAAGGACCGATTCCAGACCTTGAGGGACCTGCGGAAGCAGTGGACTGAGTCTGGAGTAGAAACATCCAGAGCCACCGTGTACAGGCGTGTGCAGGGAATGGGCTACAGGTGCCGCATTCCCCAGGTCAAGCCACTTCTGAATCAGAAACAGCGGCAGAAGCGCCTGACCTGGGCTACAGAGAAGCAGCACTGGACTGTTGCTCAGTGGTCCACAGTACTTTTTCCGGATAGAGGCAAATTTTGCATGTCATTCGAAAATCAAGGTGCCAGAGTCTGGAGGAAGACTGGGGAGAGGGAAATGCCAAAATGACTGAAGTCTAGTGTCAAGTACCCACCGTCAGTGATGATCTGGGGTGCCATGTCAGCTGCTGGTGTTGGTCCACTGTGTTTTATCAAGGGCAGGGTCAATGCAGCTAGCTATCAGGAGATTTTGGAGCACTTCATGCCTCCATCTGCTGAAAAGCTTTATGGAGATGAAGATTTCATTTTTCAGCACGACCTGGCACCTGCTCACAGAGCCAAAACCACTGGTAAATGGTTTACTAACCATGGTATAACCATGAACTTGACCTGAACCCCATAGAGAATCTGTGGGATATTGTGAAGAGAAAGTTAAGAGACGCAAGACCCAACACTTTGGATGAGCTTAAGGCCGCTATCGAAGCATCCTGGGCCTCCATAACACCTCAGCAGTGCCACAGGCTGATTGCCTCCATGCCACGCCGCATTGAAGCAGTCATTTCTGCAAAAGGATTCCCGACCAAGTATTGAGTGCATAACTGAACATAATTATTTGAAGGTTGACTTTTTTTGTATTAAAAACACTTTTCTTTTATTGGTCGGATGAAATATGCCAATTTTTTGAGATAGGAATTTGGGGTTTTCATGAGCTGTATGCCAAAATCATAAATATTAAAACAATAAAAGGCTTGAACTACTTCAGTTGTGTGTAATGAATCTAAAATATATGAAAGTCTAATGTTTATCAGTACATTACAGAACATAATGAACTTTATCACAATATGCTAATTTTTTGAAAAGGACCTGTCCATTACCTTTATTAATTCATTTATCAGTTTCTAGTAGAGGTGAGGAGAAAATGAATCAGCTACATACTGTATCATGATACTTTTGTGTGGCAATTCATACATTTACATTTAGGCATTTGGCAGACGCTCTTATCCAGAGTGACTGACACTTTTATCTCATTATACTGTACATCAAAGCAGTTGAGGGTTAAGGGCCTTGCTCAAGGGCCAAAGTCTTTCTCCAATCTTCCAACAGTGGCAACTTGGTGGTCGGGGGATTTGAACCTGGGATTTTCCAAACCGTAGTCCAATGCCTTAACCACTGAGCTACCCCCTCAAGCATCACCCTAACTTCAAACATAGATTTTATATTATTATTATTTTATATATACAGGATATTATTGCAGTAAAGGTGGTATAGTGGTGCTGTCTATATAAATAAAATAAAGTTTTGGCTTTACATTGGTCAGAACTTGCTCTTTCAATTATACCTTTATGTTTCCTAAATCAAAACTTCATCTTTATCTAATTGACTTTTTTCCATTTCTCATGTGATTTACTCTCCGATTACTGAACAGTGAGTGTATTTATTTGGCTGATGATTAAAGTATAAATTAGCGTAAACAAGGCAGAAGATACAAAAAATGTCAAATGTGATTTTTGTATTAATAAGTTAGACAGAGAGTTCTGCCGTACAGACAGACATGTATGTGGGCTCTAACCTCAAATAATAATAATAATAATAATAATAATAATAATAATAATAATATCACTAATTACATTAAAGGTCAGCAGATTTTAACTACTTCTACAAACTCTTCACTTATCAACGAGTACTAATGCTAGTTACTCTACAGTATAATCCTATTTACACACTGGCAGGCCAACACTGCATCCTGTGTGGTAGGAGCAAATTATTTGCTAAGTTTGTTTATAATAATAATAATAATAATAATAATAATGAGTTACCCATCACTCACTCATTGTCCATAGCGCTTATTCTGTATAGTGTCACGGGTGGCATGGAGGCTTCCCCAAGAGACTCAGACTATAAGGCGGGGTACATTTTGGACGGGGTTCCAATCCATCACAGGAACCAGAAGCACACTCATACACTCAATTTGGGGAATTTGGGAACGCTAGTCAGCCTAATGTTTATGTTTTTGGACTTTTGGGAAGAAACTGGAGTACCTGGAGGACACCCACCAACCAAGAGACAAAACGCACACAGACCATAGACGGGAATCAAGCACTCGACCCTGAAGGTGCAAGGCCACAGTGTTGATTGTTATACTTGTAGTATCACAATACAGATTGAATCTGGACTTGGATATTGTGGTGGGTTCCCTGATTATTCCGATCCCTATTTTCTAGTTACATTTACAGTGCTTGCTAATGTCTGCTACACAATTTCACAAGTTCTATTATCACTTACATTATAGATATAGATATCTTCATATCCATATTACATAATTAGCCTTTTTTTCCCCACTCTTTTTCTTTTTCATTTTCAAATGCGAAATAAAGAGTTAAGAATACTTCCCCCTATTTATCTTTTTTTTTTTTTTTAATACTCCATGAGTCCGTATGCATGTTGTCCCTCCTACAGCTTTGACATTTATACAATGTGTCTTACTGTATATGACAACATATTTTTACAGTCTACTATATTAAAGCACAGGTCTTGTACCACATCAATTATAGCTGATGGATGAACAGAATGTGCTTCCTCAGGCAACTATTTCACCCAGCAACACTGCATTAACTCATTTCCTGGTGCATGAACACCACAGTAAATATTACACTTCGATTCTGCAACCTGCTGCCTAATTAACATAGGTCACTTACCCAGCATGCTGCTGCTCCAAGAATTGATTTCCATTTTTTTTTTTTTTTTTTCTCGCGCATCTCCCCAACCCCCACCACATGACATGCACTGAGCTAACTGTAAATAGAGCATCAGATCTACAAACGGTGTAAGTTTCAGAGAGTCTCTCTCTTATGCTGCCACTGAAAAACGATGTTTGATATCCAGCGAGTGAAGATGAGACGCCGAAATCAATGGCGCATGCCGAGACCCCGGAGGCAACGATGCAAAAACAGACAGGGCATCACACGTACAGAACGCAAGCTTGCTCTGAACGATTATGCAAAGACGAACAGGCAAGAGTCGTGCTGTAAAGCGCCTCGAGGCCTGGATGTGTTGGACCAGTCCTCATAAACAAGCAGCCCGAAGCCTAAGACACACATCATTTTTAACAGATTATGAACTTTTATGCATATTCCACAAAATTTAAACGCATTTTTGTGAAACTTATCGACTCATCACATGATTTTTAAATGATATAAATGAAACCCTTCCTACCCTGGCATTCCTGTTAGTCTTCATAAGGCAACATAATACCTACTGTACATGAGACTTACATAACCTCCACCCTGGTGTACTGGTTAAAAATATGACATACAGAAACATTCTTATTTAAAACACCAAAAGTCTGTCATTTAGGTGGATTTTGTCACCATGATTTCTCAAATTCTTGAAAAACTTGACATAACACCTACATTAAATGACATAAGCTGTCATATGTTATGACATGTCCTAATATAGGCTGACTTAAACTAGTCTAATGTTTCTGTATGTCAGCAAGTGGTTATTTCTGTCTTATGTCAGCTTATGTGAACATCAAGCTCTATTACAGATAATGCCAATGTAATGAGGCTTTATAAATGTTTTTTTTTTTTTTTTTTTACATTTGTACAGTATATACCAAGCTGTCAGGAAGAGGTTAATTTCACCGATCATCATCAATCATAGACACTTGACATCAAAGTTGATATAAGACTAAATTAAGTGACATAAGGTGTTAAACAGTTTTTTTTATTAAGCTGTTAATTAATATTTAAAATTGTATATTTTTTTCATAGGAGGTAATAATCATAAGCCTTTCAATTAACTAACTAAAAAGCAATGACACATCATGTCAAGTCATGCTACTATACAGTAGATATTAATATGCCAAGTATCGTACACGCTTGTGCAAGTTTTCACTAAAGAAAAAGCCATAATTTTTTTTTTATCTAGCTGTGTTCAAGTTCCAGCTGATGTAATCTTGAAGCTTTGAACTCTTATGTGTGCCTTCATCATCCTTCCGTGCATACCACTCCATATATTTACTTTCCAAGCTGTTAGAAATCCCCGCTGAAATAAACACAGCGCTGAAAGAGCTCGAGCTCGTAGCCCAACTCGGCTCATTTTCCTCATCCTCTCTCCCGCTACGCATTTCAATAATTTTTATTTTTTCACTACGTGTGAGTCGAACAACTCACAGCTTTAAAACTCATTATCCGATCCGGCGGCCATCATCGTCAGGCCGGACGCTCCTCCAAGAAACAGTGGGGGCAAAATTGCAACCTACGGAGTCATCATTATCCCGCTAGGCTAGTGTTTGCACAGCATGACTGGCAAGTGTGCCAATTAAAGCGGAATAATTCGAACCACCCTCTGTTTTGTTCTCCCCATGTAATGATGCGTAATGCAGTCCTACGAGCTTGTTATGCAAAGCATTGCCTGCAACATTTTCTGCAAAATTCTGTATACATACACTATCATTCACACACTGCTAATGTTTGCTAGTCTGTACTAAATACAGTATTATTCTTATTCAGGATTTAAAATGCATTGAAAAAGATTTTGCACTTGCAAAATATTGATAAATGCAAAAATCTATAGTAAAATAAAGTAAAAACTAATCATTTAGAGAAAAGTATTCACATTATTCAAAGAGAAGGAAAAATTCTGGAGTGAGTTAGATGAAGTGATGCAGAGCATCCCCAGAGGTGAGAGAGTGGTGATCGGTGCTGACTGCAATGGACATGTTGGGGAAGGGAACAAAGGTGATGAAAATGTGATAGGCAGATTTGGTCTTCAGGACAGGAATGTAGAAGGACAGATGGTGGTGGACTTTGCAAAGAGGATGGAAATGGCAGTAGTAAATACTTTTCTCCAGAAGAGGCAGGAACATAGGGTGACATATACAGTAAGAGTGGAGGCAGAAGCACTCAGGTCGACTACATCTTGTGTCGACGTTGTAACCTGAAAGAGATCAGTGACTGCAAAGTGTTGGTAGGGGAGAGTGTAGCCAGACAACACAGAATGGTGGTGTGTAAAATAACCCTGGTGGTGAGGAAGGTGAAGAGGACAAAGGCAGAGCAAAGGACAAAGTGGTGGAAGCTGAGAAAGAAAAAATGTTGTGTAGTCTTTAGGGAGGAGTTGAGACAGGCTATGGGTGGTCAGGAGGTGCTTTCAGTTGACTGGGCAACTACAGCCAATGTGATCAGGGAGACAGGTAGGGGGGTACTTGGTGTATCATCAGGTAAGGGGAAAGTGGACAAGGAGACTTGGTGGTGGAATGAGGAAGTCCAGGAGTGTATACAGGGAAAAAGGCTAGCTAAGAAGAAGTGGGACACTGAGAGGACTGAAGACAGTAGACAGGAGTACAGGGAGATGCAGAGTAAGGTGAAGGTAGAGGTGGCAAAGGCCAAACAAAGAGCATATGAGGACTTGTATGCTAGGCTAGACAGTAAGGAGGGAGAGGTGGATCTGTACAGGTTGGCAAGGCAGAGAGATAGAGATGGGAAGGATGTGCAGCAGGTTAAAGTGATTAAAGATAGAGATGGAAATGTACTGACAGATGCCATGAGGGTGATGGGAAGATGGAAGGAGTACTTTAAGGAGTTGATGAATGAGGAAAACAAAAGAGAACAAAGAGTAGGAGAGGTGCCTGTTGTGGAACAGGAAGTAGCAAATATTAGTAGAAGTGAGGGGAGAAGGGCGTTGAAGAGGATGAAGAGTGAAAAGGCTGTTAGTCCTGATGACATACCTGGAAGTGCTAAGAAGAGGTGGCAGTAGAGTTTCTGACTAGTTTGTTTAACAAGATCTTGGAGAGTGAGAGGATTCCAGAGGAATGGAGGAGAAGTGTATTGGTGCCAGTTTTTAAGAACAAGGGAGATGTGCAAAGCTCTGGCAATTATAGAGGTATAAAGCTAATGAGCCAGACAATGAAGCTGTGGGAAAGAGTAGTGGAAGCTAGGTTAAGGGCAGAGGTGAGCATTTGTGAGCAGCAATATGGTTTTATGCCTAAAAAGAGTACATCAGATGCAGTATTTGCTTTGAAGATGCAGGCAGAGAATGTACAGAGAATGTAACAGGGAGTTACATTGTGTCTTTGTAGATTTAGAGAAATCGTATGACAGGGTGCCAAGAGAGGAGCTGTGGTATTGTCTGAGAAGGTCTGGAGTGGCAGAGAAGTATGTTAGAGTGGTGCAGGACATGTACTGTATGAGAGCTGTAAGACAGTAGTGAGATGTGCTGTAGGTGTGACAGAACAAAGTGGAGATGGGTCTGCATCAAGGATCGGCTCTAAGCCCCTTTTTGTTTGCTCTTGTGATGGACAGGATGACAGATGAGGTAAGACAGGAGTCTCCATGGACTATGATATTTGCAGATAACATTGTGCTTTGTAGCGAGAGCAGGAAACAGGTGGAGGAAAATTTGGAGAGGTGGAGGTATGCTCTGGAAAGCAGAGGAATGAAGGTTAGCCGCAGCAAGACAGAATACATGTGTGTAAATGAGAGGGACTCAAGAGGATCGGTGAGGCTACAGGGAGCAGAGGTAAAGAAGGTTCAGGATTTTAAGTACTTAGGGTCAACTGAGCAACGGAGAGTGCAGAGCAACGGAGAGTGTTCAAAGGAGGTGAAGAGGCGGGTACAGGCAGGTTGGAATGGGTGGAGAAAAGTGTCAGGTGTGTTATGTGATAAAAGAGTATCAGCGAGAATGAAAGGAAAGGTGTACAGGACAGTGGTGAGACCAGCAATGCTCTACGGCTTAGAGACAGTGGCTGAAGATGTTGAGGTTCTCTTTGGGAGTGACAAGGATGGATAGGATCAAGAATGAGTTTATCAGAGGGACAACCCACGTTAGATGTTTTGGAGATAAAGTCAAAGAGGCCAGATTAAGGTGGTTTGGACATGTTTAGAGGAGAGATTGTGAATATATCGGTAGAAGGATGCTGAGGTTTGAACTGCCAGGCAGGAGGTCTAGAGGAAGACCAAAGAGGAGATTTATAGATGCAGTGAGAGAGGACATGAAGTTAGTTGGTGTGAGAGAAGAGGATGCAGAGGATAGGGTTAGATGGAGGCAGATGATTCGCTGTGGCGACCCCTGAAAGGGAACAGCCGAAAGACAAAGAAGAAGATTTAGAGAAAAGTATTAGTTTCCCTAATGTATTTTGAATAATATGAGGGGGTGTTGAAGCCAAACTAGGGACTTGTGATCAAATTGCTTGAAATTTTTGTAAATGTCAATCGCTTTTACGTGAATATAGTGATGAGACACTTAGCAGCAGTAATTTAAATGCTGCAGACATTTTAAAGAAATTACATCCGTAATTTCAGCAGGTGGAACCCCTGATCCTTGAATACTGACTTCCTTTTGCACCAACTTGCCTCCGTAAAAGCACTTTAAATTTCATTACATTAAATACATCGGTTTCCTCAGGGTTACCCCAACACATGGTGTAATTGATTGGCCCTTTTTATTATTTTTTTTATTTTTGCTGTTCCCTCCCACTTGGGCGCTAGCTTAGCAGAGAATTTTTGCGACGCAAAAGAGAGTGGGTGAGTCTTCATCCAAACCAGTTCGCCCAGCTGAAAGTGCGCATCTTTTTTACGGGGATTGTAGTATCTGGCTTGTTTAGCTCTATGTATCTTCACCCGGTGTTTCACCTCCTCTGCGATGGTCTTTCCAGTAGTGTATAAGCTGCGTGGTCAGGTGTTGGTGGTTTGTTAATGTGCCTTTCCAGTGGTCCTTTCAGTTACTGGCCTAGCATGAGCTCCACTGGTGTTTTCTTCATTGTTTCCTGTTGAGCTGAGTTGATGGCGAAGTGGAGCTCGGGTAACCACTGGTCCCAGTTTTGGTAATAATTCTCAATGTAGGATGCTGTCATGGTTTTTAGTTTATCCGTTCTGTCAGATTGGTTTGTGGGTGGTAGCTCGTGGTCAGCTTCTGTACTCTTCCCCAGGTTTGGCAGAGTTTAGCCAGTAGCTGGGACATGACCTGTGGACCTCAGTGGGAAATTAGGTATTTGGGTGCACCCGATCTGGTAAAGATTTCCTCCCGTAGAATTTTTACAAGTTTCTGGGTCTTTACAGCCTTTAGGGAAAACATTTCCACCCACTTGGTAAAATAATCTACTACCACTATCAGGTAAGCGTTTTGCCTTTTACTCAGGGGAAAGGGAACCATGATGTTCAATACCACTGCATGTCCATGTTCTGGGACCTCCATGCTTTGTAACAGCTGTTTTCCAGCTTGTACCTTTGGCAAACGTTACAAGTCTTCACGTACTGCCATACTGTACATCCTTGCGCACAGTCAGCACCCAAGCCACCTCTATAATCTCAGCAAGGTTTTTAGTGGCCCTAGGTGTCCACCTTAGGGATTGTCATGAAAGTAGTGGAGAAAGCTTTGGGTTAATAACTGGGGGACAACCAGCTGAATTATTTTATTTTTATTTGTTTTACTTGGTCCCTGTGATATAACACCCCCTGGTGGTGTTTAAAGGAGATCCTTTGATCTAGTGCGTTTCTTGGTTGGTCTCCTGTGAGCAGCTGTGAGATGGTAGGGTCCTTCTGTTGTGATTTCATACAGATCGCAGGGTAAGTCAAAGGACCACTTGATGGTCATGATGGCCAAACATGGAGCGGGGCTCACTTTTAGTGGCGGGGGCGCTCAGAAGAGGACATTCAGGCGCGGGTTTAAGGAGCCTTTTCTGTGATGAACTGTAAAGACGAACTGTTGTAACCTTGGGGTCCACTGGGTGAGGCAAGAGCTGGTTTTAGGGCAGTTAAAAGCCATAAAGACGTCAAAATCCTGGCCGTCCAGGTAGTGCCTTCGTTTTGCTACTTCCCATACGTAGATACGTAGACTACTCATTCTCCTTAGGCTGAGTTATGGGTGAGGATGGCTCCTAGACCCACTTTGCTGGTGTCCGTGTGCAGTTGAAACGGCTGTTTGAGATTGGGTTGGACTAGTATAGATGGGTTCGGAAGGGCTTGCTTTATGGTGTCTATGCTGTCTTGGCACTTTGCGGTCCATTCCTTTTTGTAAAGTGTTCTACATTGGTTTGTCTTTTGAGAGCCACAGACCACAGGAATAAAATTTTCCAGAAATAAAAAAAAAATAAAAAAATAAAATGCACAATATGTCATTCTGGGATCCCAGTTCATGCCAAAATAAGCATAATTGTTAATTACACTTAATTAACACTTTAATAAAAAAAAAATATCTAAAGGCAAGAAACTGGTCAAACAAAAGACGTTCAGTCTTGTTTGGATTGCACAAAATTATCTGTAATTGTAAACAAATAATAAAAAAGACATTTGTCATTCTTTAACAAATATTAAATTATCATAATTTTCATATTGTTTTAACTTGTCTTTTAAATGTTTAAATGTTTTTAACTGTTTAATATGGACTGTTTTATTTATTTAAACTTGTATGAATAGATAACTTGTCTTTATTTATGATGATTATGATTGGGTATTTATAAATACGCCTAGTCATAAAAATGCCATTGAATGCCAGATTTAATACTCAAATGAACACACCTAGACAAGGCACAGCATATTTTAAAATGTACTTGTTTTGAATAAATATTCAGATGTATAATATTTCACTATTTAGTGTAGCAGTTAAATTTAAAAATGGCCTGTTTGACTGGTATACGGTTTTAAAGTTCTGCCCAATCCATGCATCAATCTTTTCATCTAGGGCCTTAACGAGAGTGTAATATAAAATATATAGCTAGGCTGAGAATCTCAAATACATTCTCAATGCATTGTAGAAATTCTACCTGCAGTATACCCGAGATGTACCCAAGCAATAAACACTTCATATTCCTAATGTGCACATGAATAAAATCAGAAGGCCTTGTTGCCTGGGAGACTAAAGCGGGGGCCAATCAGGCGCAGATCTATTAAAGGTAACTGTTCTCCCTGGGGTCTTAAATTCTCCGATTTATATTGTTCTGACGAGGGGAACAAGTGGCTCTGTGTGAATCACCTCGGGTTAATGCAGGATCAATAAAGTAAGTGCAAACAAATACAAGCAATAAAGAAGTTCCAAAGTCACAAACTAAAGCTTTATGTATAGTTTTAGTCCTCAAATACAGTAAATGACGAATATTGATTGGCTATTAAATTAATAGTCCTACCATGGATGTAAATATGGGAATAAATAAAACGATCACCTTTGGCCTCCATGGTCCCTAGAACTACAAAGGTTCCTAGATGGATACTTAATTAATAACTTATAGGAGTTACTGAAAAAGAACATTACACTTAAAAATTAACATTCTGATGAAACATCTGCACCCAATTTAATGAGTTAATTTGCCAAGTCATTTTAATAAACTTTTTAAGAGAAGCAAAGTACAATCCAAGTTCAGATTAATAGTTTATTTTAAACTACTTGGGCTCATGGGCTTTTTGGCAGTCCCCAACATACAGATTTACTAGATATATACTAGATTTGATGTGACAACAAATATATTATCAGTAAAGAATATTCACCTAAATCTTTTGTTAATCAGGTGACTTTGACTTCTTTAGCTGCCTAGTGGTAATCCTGTCAAATAGGCTTGTGTTAGCGAACTGGCTAGCAATGAAGGCTTTCAAATGTATGAACATCTCTTAAATTCAAGAAGTCTCAATCTAATCTGCTTAGTGTCAATTTCTGTCAGTAGGGCATCATGTTTGCTAGCTGTCTAACAGTAAAAACTTTTTTCGTTTCTTTTTTTTTTTTTTACATTTATTAATATGAATTAAAAGCTTTACAAATTCCTGTCAGGTTAGCTCATGTTAGCTAACTTGCATCAAGGAGCAGTGCCTTTAATTATATGACCTGAAAGTTTATACATAATTCCTTTCAGGTTTAGCCCATGTTTGCTAACTGTCTTGGATTAGCAATCATGATTGTTTACAAGTATGAATATACACTTACATTTAACTATCTGGACAGTGTTTAATCATCCAATGGTGGCTCATGGTAGCTAGCTACTGTATCTTTAAACTGAATTTTTATGTTTGGACTTAGAACATGAATATGATTCCAGTCAAAATTTCTCTCAGGTTAGCTTAGGCTAGCTGAGTCTTGTTAGCTAAAAAAAAAAGGAAACATTAAGTATATTTGTGAACGTACTGTATATTCAAAATCTGTTTGTGTTAAATCATGTTAAGTGGGCTTATTGTAGCTAGTTAGCTTTTATTTTAAACCTTTAGCATGTATTAGTAATTGGAAGTTTATCATTTTAGTGACTCGGTTCTTGATCAGAAATAAAATAAAATGTTACATTTTTAATAAACAGACCCCCCAACATGTCTACATACACAAATGTTGGCTATAGTTCCAGTAATAAAATTATTACAATACTGCTAAGGACATATTATGATAAACAGAATTAGCAGCTCAACTCTCGTATCTTCTGGTCCTAGTCATTTGTTCTTTTGAATCTACTGCACTGCATAATGTCTATGGGAGTTGCGTGACAAAAGAATGACTGATTTGGACCAAAAGACTTAAAGGTAACTACTTACTTCTGTTTTCTGTACATAACCTACGATGTTTTGCACATGCGCGCCCAGTAGTAAATAAAAGAATCACTCTCGGAGACTACTCGTTCTTCTGAGTCACGGTAAAGTCTCATTCAAAAAGAATAATTAGTTAATGAACGACCCATCACTAGCATGTATAAATGTGATCTAGAGACCTGAAAGGCTAATGTTACAAGGTAACAAATTTGGGAAAAAAATCATGGTAATACTGTATATCAAAAGCAATCAGTTGTGTTTTATGTAAAGTGGCAGTTCGAATTCTGAGAAAAATAAGTGTTGTACTAAATGTAGAACAAAATATCAAGAACATAAAGTAAGTATTAACATATTGGTGGCATGGTGGCTTACATAGTGGTTCCAGGTTCAATTCCCTCCTCTGGGTCTTTGTGCAAGAAGTTTGCATGTCCTCCCTGTGCTTGTGGGTTACCTCTGGGTACTCTGGTTTCCTCCCACAGTCCAAATACGTACAGTTTAGGCTAATTGGTGTTTTTTTTTTTTTAATTGCACATACAGTAGTGAGTGAATGCATGTGTGAAAGTTGACCAGAGGTCCCTCCACAGTTGTAAAAATTGGAATAAATACAATAGTAATCAGCTGGACTACATGTTTCTGGATATATTAAACTAGTAATGCTTTGCAATCACTTTTTACATCATCTAAAACAATGCTTAATTTGTTGTTTAGAAGCTAAAACCCTTTTCCTCTCATGCAGCAGCACATCACACACAGATGCATATTTGAGACAGCAGCTCTGCTCCTGAGTGTCGATTATCAAGCTGCAGATCGTGAACTAGAAGGAGGAGGAGAATGAGTGACAACTCACTGATGGAAGAATAGAGAGCACGAACCTCGTATCTGTCACTGAGCTGACAGTATTACAGTTAATGATGCTCATTCGAAACGCCAGAGCACGTCTCAGGCCTCTCACACACACACACACACGCAAAGACATGCACCTGATGGGCCTTTTCCTCATTTGCCCATAGCCACTTACCCAATTGGCCATCATTTTTACAGCCCAGGTGTCAATCGGGGATATCCAGAGCGAATGTATGTGCCAAGTGGGTGCAATGTCTTAGCCTGGCTAATAGCCTACTGGAGATGATGTGGTCAATTTGAGGCATGTTAACAGTTCCTATTTGGGGTTAGAGTGTCTTGGTATTAAAAGGGTTGAGCTTAGACTTTGGAGGGGAAAAAAAGGCATTATATGAGATATCTAAGGTACTGAACAGAACGTGTATATTCTACCATGGAAGGTTGTTTTTAACGGCATACAATGTAAAGTACGTATGACAAACATTTTCCATCAAAATTAATCAATAAATAAAGCAAGTAGCAAAATATTACATTAAAGACACCAAGGAGTATGTGTGTCACAAAACGTACAGGGCACGAGTGATATGAAACCCCAGGAGAAAGTTATGTAAAGTCAATCAAACTCCAGACCACAAGATTTCAAAGGTTCAACATAAACTTATTAAACAGGTATTGTGATTAAGTATCAAAGAACCACTGAGGGTTTCTAAGAGGACATTATATCATCCAGTTGACTGTGCATGCTCTTAAATATAGTTTACAGTTTCTTTCAGAAAAGGTTTTAAATGAACCTGCTATAATACAGACAATCTGATGTGCCGTTTAATGATAAGTTATATTTTGGAGTTTGTCTTTTTCTGCGGAGGACCAAGCATCACTAGTAGAATAAATTACCCAAGTATTTAGAGCACAAAATAAAAGAACATGCAGTGCAGCAAATAATTTACCCTCTTAAAAAATAAATAAATAAATAAAATAAAAGATTCATGTTGTCTAATCATTCATTCTCAGAAAAAGACTGGGTCAAAGAAATCACTAAAATCCATTAGCTACAGTAAAAAAAAAAAAAAAAAATTCTATTAAGCACTGTGAGCTTTCCTTGTAATGTGATTTCCTTTCAAACTGAGTTCCAAGCGAAACCTTCCTAATCAATAAAGCTTAAAGGAACACCCATATACTGTATCAGTACAAAACTCTTAGAAAACATGTTTCCATTTACAGTAGCATCACAAAGAGACCTTAAGTTTGTTCCTCCGGAAGAACTTTGAATGATTCAATGTAGAAGGTTTTACCTGTCAATGCAGGTTCTAAATAGGGTTCTATTGGAAGTGCACAGAACACCTCACCTAACTAAAAATCTTTTGCTGTACATTCCTATACTCTTATACTGCTCATAAATAATTAAAAAATAAGTTTGTATTTCGGAGACCAAAGAGTTATTTGATTGCCCCTTGAGGAAACACAGAATGATTGCATTTAGTGTTAATGTAACAATCTATAAATTATCACCCAAAAGTGATTTCTGATCTCTAAAAAGGTTCCAAGTAGAGGATTTCCCTTTAAGAGAGGATTTCAGGTAAAACACGTTTAAGCTACGAATCCTTATCTCTCCACAGAATAGTGTTGGTAGGTTTTTATTATTTTACTGACTTAGTTTATTTATCAAAATGAAGGAATCTTTTTTTTTTTTGTTGTTCTTTTGATCAAAAATAAAATTTAACATTTTCAGTAAACAGACCCCCTACACGTCTAAAAATGCAAAAATTTTGGCTAAAGTTCCAGTAATTAAAAAATTCCAATGCAGCTTAGGACATATGAGCAGCTCACCTCCCATATCTTCTGGTCCGAGTCGTTCGTTCTTTTGTCAAATGACTCCCATATACTCTATGCAGTGCATTACACAGGAAACAGAATTGAATGTTTTTTTTTTGTCTTTTAGTCCGAGTCATTTGTTCTTTTGAGTCTATTGCACTGATTAGCATCTATGGGAGTCTCATGACAAAGGAACAAACAATTCAGACTAGAAGATTCAAAGGTAACTACTTCTTTCTGTTTCCTGTACATAACCTACAGAGGTTTTGTGATGCCTTGAGCATACGCGCAGAGTAGAAAATGATCTAAACACTCTCTGAGACTACTCGTTCTTCTGAGTCATGTTAAAGAATGATTCGTTCAAAACGAATGAATCGTTCATGAACTGTCCATCACTACCACAGCACTTTTGGGACAACCTTAGGTCAGATTTAGAAAACAAAAGTTGTTCTAGATGGTATGAACCTTTTCTGAATCTTGTCTATTAGCATAGAACTGGGGGCACATTTGGTGTTTATCTGCTTTGTTTTGAAACACACTGGAAGCTAATGTTTAGCCTACCATTTTAGCAAATTAGTTAGCCTTGGCCAGGATGCACAGCAGCTGAGAGCACTTACCATGACAGAGATGTGAAGCAGGTGCACATGTTCGTGCAGGCCCTGTGACGGCTCTCGAGCGGTGGGCTGCGTGGCCTGAAACAGCTGCTCCGAACTGCTCATGGACACGTGGAAAAAGAGCGTCCCGTTCTCCAGCCACTGCTGCTTCCAGTGCACCTGGGAGATATCGGCACCTGTCCCCGACATTTCTGTATGGGCAAATATAGCAAAAGAGCAAGTGTAAGCTCCATGAGGTATTGATGTTAATAATCTAAAAAGAGTTTGATTTTAATAATGTTGAGACTGATTAATAAGTGTGGTGGTTTTCTCGCAGCGGCAAACAGATTAGCAGTGGAAAGCTTGTCACTTATCATTTTGAACGCTGAAAACACAGATGTGTCCTCAAATCTAAGCAATCAATTTTCATTCTTCTTTCCAGTCAGACACTTTAGAGCATATTTATATTGCAGTTTGCAAACATTTCAAGACATACAAACTGTACACAAATGATATGATTTACATGTCCGCGCTATGGAGACACTTGAGATGTTTTTTTTTTTTTTACTTTGGTTGCCAGATTATCAATAGTCAATCAAAAATCTATTAGCCGGTGAATGCGTTTTGCGAAAATAAGAGTCATCTTATACAGTGTGCCAAGGTGACACAGTTAAACGAGCTTTGAAATTGCACTGGCACCAAATACTGTAAATGAAATGGCAGACATTTATTTAATCCTGTTCAATCCAATTTCATTTCTATAGAGGTTTTAAGGACAGATTTTGATCCAAAGCGGATTAAGATGAACCTGTGTGTTTAGATTTAGATATGAAATAAGTGGTACTGATGAGAAAAGAAAAAAAAAGAAACTCTCTGGATGATGCAGGAACCAAAAGAAACTCATCACCTTCTGAAAGATACCAGATTGTGGGATTATTAAATACATGTTAGGGACACTCTTGGAAGAGATCCGCTGTTGCAGGGTTTTGTAAAGGAATGACTATGGGATCCGCAGAAGGATGAGCCAAGGATCCATTAAGAGCGCAGTGTTTTGTTGTTGTTGTTGTTTAGTTTGCCATCTTTCTTTTTGTGCTTGAATTCCATGTTTTAAGACCCAACAAATACTTCCAAAGACTAAGAGCAATAATAACTAATAATATGCTTGTGTTTTATTCAGAGCTTTTGTCATAATAATAAAAAAAAATCTGTTAAGATTTACAGTTTAATAAAATTGTACCCCATCAGCATAAAAATGCCACCATGTACGACAAGGTGCCACTCAGACCCAGCATGGTGTTTCCTTTTGTTTCTCAATTTTCTTGCTACTTTCTTGCACAGAGTGGCCTCCCATCTTGCACTGGTGAGCAGAATAGGCAAAGGGATTATAGATCATTGCAGTGTAAACTAATCAGCTATAGCATTAACACCACCACCAGAGGAAATGAATAAAAATGGTTATCAAGTATATACCATTAAATTAGTGCCAGGCTCATGTGCACGCAAGGCTCGCCTAATCCCATTGGGACCAAAAGGCAGCACATCTGGTCTGATCCTACAAGAAAGCAAATACAGTTGGTGATAAATGTCAATGCTGGCCACCAGCACACCTAGTGCACCACAGCCTACCGTACGCAGGGGCAAAGAGTCAAACGACACCAACTTGGCCTCCCAACTCCCCAGGTCTCAGTCCATGACATGCACCTGACAAACAAGCCCAATACACAGAGGTCCCACCTTACAACCCAAGGCACCCAAAGGATCAGCTGCCAACAGGCCCTGGTGCCAGACACCACAGCCATACCCAGAGGGGCCAAAGCTGCCTTGGTGCCACAAGGAGAACCCAGAACCCCAAAACATCTGATGATTTTAAAATGAAAAATAGTCTTTATGATTGAAGTTTTAGTTACGAATCTACATTATTCAAATACTGTAAGATCATCCAGTGATGCAATTGTGAGATCTGCAAATCTTCACGGTACCATGTGGATGCATGCACATCATCAAAAACCTCTAAGAAGTGCAGCATCAGGATGGATCACAAATGAACTGAAAGCACATTACTTGCTTGCTCACCACAAATCCAGTTAAAGTGGAGTTTCAACAATAAAGCTCAAACTGTGTAAACAGACTTAATTACATCAGTGGCTTCTTTATTGTAAAAGAGTCCATCGCCAGCAACCGGCAAACAATGATATAAATCAGTCAAATCAATACGAAGAAGCAATGCACATAGCCAACGTTACCAGGACCCATCAAATGTGGTTCATTATCATTATCCATGCACGAAAGATGCTGAGTTCAGTAAGCTCGACAAATCACTCCATAAAACCTATTAGTGCATTGCTGAGAACTCCGTCTTCGGCAGTGCTAGCTTCACATCAGGAACCGGCAAAAAGGTTGTGCAAGTAAATCTGCGTTAAGAGGGCTTGAGGGAGAAGGACCTTGAAGGCCAGGAACAAAGTGCACATGATCAGACTCGCAGGGAGCGCAGATAAAAGGGTGGGAAGATGGTTATCGAGGACACAGCACTGTTCTCTGATCGAACCAACCATCCAGCTGAGTTACCATGACCTTTGGGAAATGTGGCTGTGATAGTTTCAGAGATAGGGGAGTGAAAGTGAGCTGCTTAAGAGGAAATATATATATATATATATATATATATATATATATATATATATATATAATAGAAGTGATTTTGTATCAGTACAAACCCAAGAATCTTTCATGGTGCTAGATAGACCCCTTATTTTTCTAAAAGAAAACGAACTAGCTATAGCAAGGTGTCCTTTAAATACTTTGGTTAAATACTATTTGGTTTGGCACCTTAATATTTCTTTTTAAAACCCTACAACATTTTTTTCCTTCTTAAAAAGTTTCCCCTGAATATTTTAATTAGGTTGTCCTAAGTTCTAGGATTCTAAACAGAACCCCAGTAAGACTGAACTATCACATAATACGACTCTCGTAGGTAAAAAGTCTAACGGGAAATCTTGATTAATTGGTTTCTCTCCTTTATACGTAGGTCCTTTTAAATTTCTTTGTAGAATCTTATAACAAATGGCTTCCTTTCCAGAAAATGTAGCAATTAGAAAGCCAGAACTTTTTAACATCAAAGTGGAATATCTGAAGTTACATAGACTATAAAGTCCTACTGTAAATAAAAGATACTACCAGATGCTCTTAAAAGGGCTTTCAGAGAGGTCAGGGTTCTACATGGAACACCATCATTGAGGAAACCATAAAAGTAAAGGATTTTACATAGAGTGGTTCTACTATCTAATGGTTAGTCTAATATTTGTTACAGAGTCTTAAGATTACTCTCTAAACAAATGAGCTTTCCAATTATTTTTTAAGAGTTTGTTAGATGCTTAAGGTTTGTGCTTTAACCCCTAGCTATAAAATTCTACAAAGACTTTGGGTACTAGATACAAGATTTCATTTCAATCCTTACAATATTAAGTCCTTTAAATTCCCTCTGATTCTCATGCGCTAAAAAAGGGTGGATTAGCAGCTAACCACCACAGCTTTAGTGTTTAATTTTTTTTTATCACTGACCATTGAAGACGTCATTGTTAATAAAAAAAAAAATCTTTTGAAAATATATATAAAATAAATTTGTTGCTAGATTAAAAAAAAGAAAAAAACGTCTTTTAATTAACCACTTATTTTGTTCATCAAGAGTGCGGTTTAAAAAGCCTCACAACAGGTGGGAAACACCACATAATGTGCTAAACATAAGTAGATTAAAAAAGGTGGATTTCTTTTTTTTTTTTTTTGCGTTCCTCTGCACTCAGATTGGCCAGAAAAATGCACTTCCGCAAAGGGATGTTCAGGGTCAGTTCATTTAAATCTATAAAAACAAAAACGGCGTGTTTGGAAAAGGAGTGAAGCAGAAAGAAAATCAAGCAGCCAGACTGTAGGATTGTTTGAGCTGGAAACATCATTACACAATTTGGAAAGTCTTATGCAGACTTCTTCAAAAAGAAGTATAATTGGTGAGCTCTAAATGATCTTTTCTTGCCATGTTGCTGATGTTAAACAAAACCAAACGAAACAAAAAAATCTTTGCATACCTAAATAGGATGCTATATACTGTAAGTAGGAAGTTTAATCTTTTGTTTCTTTACTGTTATTTGCACTGAATCACATCACATCACATGTTAACAGAATGCTTTAGTGAGGAAAAAAATAAAACAAGTATCAAAGTCAACCTCTGTTTTCCGACTGCTTTAACAGGTTGCTCTTCAGCTGCGGTGTGTTTTAATAAATGGATTTCTCTCAGGCGTTCATAAGTCTCTAAATATAAATCTATAACGGAGATGCTGAGCGATGGCTCTTTTATTTTTAAAGTTCGAAACAGCAGATGTGTGTGCATGTGTGCGCGCACGTGTGTGTGTGTTTGTGTGTGTGTGTGTGTGTGCGTGAATCATCCAAATAAATGTTTTGCCATCATTTGAAGTAAAGACTGAGGTGTATGTTTAATTCAATTTGAGCACGATGACAAAATTCAACATTTAATTAAATTTTATATTATGATTATAAAGTAGTGAAATAATCATTTTAGGTTATATGTTACAGTGGTTTATTTAAAAATTAATCTTTAAAAATAAAAATCTTTAATTAACTTATATTTAATTATGCTGTCCATAAACCTTTTTTGTTCCATCTTACTTTAAATATTAAAAGAATAATATGTACAGTAGAGTGTGTTAAATTCATCTTAACTTAATTGTTATTCAAGCATTAAAATTACATTTAGACATTTGGCAAAAGATCTTATTTAGACTGACTTACAAGTGCTTTGAAGTTTCTGTTATTTGGATCCTTACACTGGTTAATAACTAACTACAGTAACTACTATAACCTTAAATTTACTTTATTTAAATATAAAAAAAACCTGTTTGCATGATAGATAGATAGATAGATAGATAGATGGATAGATGAAAGCTTAAAGCAAAGATGATTAAAGCAAGAAAGAAGAAAAAAAAGAAAGAAGCAGCGTTTAAGGAAGGTAAACAGAATTACCAGAATGAAATAAAAAATAAACATTTTGAGAGTAAACATCAAGAAATAATTAAAAAGAAAAATAATTAGTTGAAAGAAATAAATTTAAAAAATAAACATTTTTAGAAAGAAAGAAAGAAAGAATAAGCAAAACAGTAAATATTAATAAAGCAAAAAAGAAAGTTATGATTACAAATATTAATTTAAAAATCAAGAAAAGGGAAAGAATTACATTAAGAATCTTTTAAGTAAACATCAAGAAATAAGGACAGGAAAAAGAAAGATGAAATAGCGAAAACAGACAGAAAATAGACGTTGAGCCTGAACACTTTTCTATGTTTCTAAGTATAATTTTGACTCACTTCTTTTGCTCTTAATTAAATACAACTTTATAATAACTTTTAAGTTGAAGTATAATATTTCTGTGCATTTAAACCACTTTGCTGACTTTAAGGCATTGTGTTGTGGGGTTGGGTGGAGAGAGAGAGAGAGAGAGAGAGAGAGAAAGTGCGCTGACATTTACCGTAAAGTACAAAATAATCAAAATAAAAGATAAACAGAGTATTTATTGTCTAACAGAGCGGTGCGAGATGCCTGGAACACGACTTCCAGGGACAGAGGAACAAATAAGATCATACCGCAGAGGCAGCAGAGCAAACCTGAGCAAATCTCCAGTAGGAGAAGTCAGGATTAGATTAAATATGAACTATAGCCGAGACACTAAATCCCATCGGAATGGAGAACGCTCCTGGACGTTTATAAAGTTAAAGCTGGTACAGACGCTAAAGTTGAAGCGGGTTCAGATGCTTACTCAATTCCTCTTATTGCACCACTTGTGCTATTTTACTTTAGATGTACTGTGTACACCAGAATATTCTTTTTTTAATAATAAAAATGTTGCATTTGGTTAAAACTGATTTAACACTGTAACTACTCTATACAATACAAACTGTAGTTCCTTAAGTTTCTACTCATTATTATGATTAGTTTTTTAACATTACATTCTGTTCATGTTTGTTCACTTAGACTACAGCAATTTGCCTGTTGTTACAATATTTTATTTTAACAAGCGGCACATAATACTTTTTATTCTTTTAATAGTTACAAAGACACACATGGGAAATTTGGAAAAGCCAATTAGTCAAATCTGCATGTGTTTCGGGAGGAAACCCACCCAGAACAGGAACCGAGTCAAGAGTCGAACCCTGGAGCTGTGAGGCAGCAGTGCTAACCGCTACACCACCATGCTGCCCCATTATCATATTTATCACTCACATTATGATCTGATCAGTCAGAGCTGTGGTTATATAAACATTTACCCACCGTAACCAATCAGATTAAAGAATTCAGCAGCACCGCAGTGTAAAGCTAAATAGATAAAACTTCTACTGCCTAAAAATTAAGAATAGAAAATCCTGTGAAAATTGCAGTATATCTAAAGATGTCCTTTTGTGAATCCAGTGCTAACATTTTCAAGGACATAATGGGATGTATGCATGAGTACGGAGCCACACTGTGCTGTAGGCTTCCACACAATGAAAGTATTCACTCCAATTTATTTTTAAAATGTAGTTTCCAGGCAGCAAGCCAAAACTACGAAGGCGTTTCAGATAAAATTAGGATGAATCTCAGCTCTGGCACAAAGTTAAATTCATCAGAATAAATCACATAAACCAGGGCTGGGTTAAAACATAACTGCAATGAGATTGCTCATAAGTTTTAATTAGCTAATTTACAGGCTTTATTCAAGTTCTCGTCTAAACACCCACCAAAGATTTAATTACGTTTTAGCCTAGTAAAATAAGAAAATAAGCACAAGAAAAATCAGAGCCGGTATTTCTTACTATATTCACAAAAAAAAAAAAAAAAAAAAAGTCTTTACAGTAAAAAAAAAAATTCCTACTAATATAATGTTTTTCTAAAATCTTGGGAAAAATCTTGCATAGTTTAAAAAGCAACCAATCAAAATGTAGGTTTACTGGTCCCTCCCACTAATACATTAAATCTATAGAAGCATGATTGGACAAGGTACAGAACAGAACAACTGTTGAGCTAGTCTACTAGAATCGGTTATAGCGTTTACCTGATTATTATAATTAATTATAAAGAGAACCATAGCTTATAATTAAGCATAAGAATGGTCTGGTTACATTATGTATCAGAAGCACTACTTAGCACCATCTTAACATTTTTTAGAGCATAACTATAAAGTTAGGCATTATGTTAGAAGATGCTTTTAAGTGAGTGCATTATAAATATTGGTTTTATAGAGTACAGTATGTGTTCTGATTATAATAAATGCAAATATACTGTAAATATTTTTGTAGTTTTTTCCCTCTGTACATGAAGTAATAAAAAAAGCAATAAAGATTTGATAGACTTTCACATTCCCTTTTTACACACTTTAAAGTAATTGGACAACTGACTACGGAACAACTTGATGGCCTGTTCTTTTATTTTCTCTTGACAAAAGAAAGAGATTAAAGAGCTCGAGTTGCTGAAATTGCAGTTAGTAATTGTAGCTACACAGGAACTCTTAATAAACTTTAGGAGTGGCTCGGTGAAAAATTCGTTAGGTTCTTTAACAGAAGGAATCCATTGGTGAGCTCAGTGACACCAAAAGGTTTTGAAGACCACTGATGACATCTAATGAAAGGATGATCCCAATTCTTTCCTTGGTAAAAGAAAACCCTTTAAAACAAGCTAAGAACACCAGTGTGGAGGCAGGAGTATACAGTAAGTGGTGAAGTCTACAATCGAGAGATCTCTTTAAGAATGTGAAGTAAATTAGCTGAAGATGCAAATCTCTGAATTCTCAAGGTTTGAACAACCAAACCAGAACCTGGGAGATATACAGTTAAACCTTGTACTGTGAGCATAATTTGTTCCAGAAGTGTGCTTGTATATCAAAGCAATTTTCCCCACAGGAAATAATGTACATTCAGACGATTCGTTCCACAACTCAAACATATTCATATACAAATAATTAATAGAAAATATGAAATATAAATAAAACAAATTAACCTGCACTTTACCTTTGAAAACTGTAGTAACGCAGAGCCGACAGTTCTCTTACTTTATTGACAATAACAGAAAGGCATGAAATAGTTGCAACAAAAACTAGTTTGTCATTATGCTCCCTGCTTCATGTATTCAACTGCTTGTACTCCACTTTTTTTTAACATGCAAATCTTTACTATCACTTACTCCTTCCATCTAACAGATAGGTAAATAATAAACCCACTTTACTATGAAAATAATCTTAGCTGCAGTAATTAAGACCAAGGAGAGGAGAGGAGGTGGGGTGGGGGGGGGCTGCTGTGTAGGACACACACCCACCCTGTGTATATATATACTGTATATATATATATATATATATATATATATATATATATATATATGTGTTATATATATATATATATATATATATATATATATATATATAAAAACACATACATACATACACACACTGAAGGCAAAACTGAAATAACCGAAAGTAAGCAGCGATCAATTAAGGCTGCAGTAAAACAAAGAAAAAGCAGCTCAATGAAGAAAATGCAACATTTGGTGACCTCAAAAGAGCTCCAGACTTCATGCAATAAAATTAGCCTAATGTTTATGATTGTTAGTTTGTCCGATTACTTTTGAGCCCGTTATGGCAATATACTGTATATTTTCTGGTAACGCGTTTGTTTTCTGTCATAGTAAGAAGGATAAGCTTGTGTTAAAATTATAAACTATAGATCATTTCGGCTTTTGGAATATTACAGGAAATGATTGGAACCTGAATAGACTTCCATAAGCTTTTCATGCTGACACAGTAAGAAAGATGAAATAAAATAAATAAAGCATAAGCTCAGAAAATGAAGTATAACTTTAATCCTGTGTCGTAGCTGCTGATAAACAGATGGGCAGATTGATGTACGTAGAAACTGGTATTTAGATCAGATTAAGCGCCTAATCTCGGAAACGCCACCAAGGGATTGGAAAACAGTATTAATTTCACCTTCACAACGTCCTCCATCACATCCTCAAGAGGAGCATGATGTACAGGTAGATCCATACTGTGTAAACTTTAATAGATTCATACTGTGCACATCCTTTACAAAACCATCTGTCTCACTGGTCTCGTCAGCATCTTCCTGTTTACATGTCTTGCGTGTAAAAGGATGAGGAACTTGATATTCCGTGGTATTCTCTGTCCCCTGAGCCGGTCCGCCTGCCGAGATGTCCCTGGGCATCCGGCCAGATGTTAGTGAGGGTACATTGTCTCTGCTGTTTGTAATTCATTATCAGCGTGCCATCGACCACTTAGCAATGTTCTGTCCCATTGACCCGGACTCGATCTGAAGCGTTTATTATACGATGTAATTTAAAATATATTATCTGCAACACAGTTTAAAGATATTTATACACATTTTCAGTAATAACAGGTCAGAAGGTCTTCATTATTATTTTTTTCTAGACGACACAGCGACTTGTGGCATTAAACTCGACATAAATAAATTAAAAACATCTCTGTAATAAGTTTAAGCTTATTTACCATAAAAGGAGTCACTTTATCTTTGGGACAGAGGAGTTTATGTTTTATGGCAAAGAAAGATAAACGGAATAAAACAAAAGCATCTAAGTAACTAAGCAAGCAAGAAAGAAAGAATTATGCTAAACAAATAACCAATAACTCACGTTAAAACAAAAAAGTAAGGAAAGAAGAGGATAAAGAAAAAAAAAGAAGGAAAGAACGGGGCAAAAGAAGTAATTATACTTGATTAGTAATGAAAAAAGTAATTAAGCAAGAATTACACTAAACAAATAACTAAATAACTCGTAAGTAAAAAAAACGAAGAAAAAAAGGATGAAATTTTCTTTTAAAAAGAAAGAAATGTAATCCATTTCTAATAAATACAAAAACAAATAAAAATAACAAGTAACTATACTATATATTATATGTAAAACAGAAAATAAAGAAAAACAATTACACTACAAAGATCATTGAATAACCCATAAGTTAAAATACAAAAAGAAGAAGAAAAAAACAAGTAGTTCAAATAAACAAAGAAATGAAAAGAAAGTCCAAAAGAAAAACAAGTACAGTAAAAAAAAAAAACTGACTATTAAGTAAAAAAGGAATTAAAAGGTAATAAAGAAAGAAAGAACTAGTAAGTAAAAAAAAACAAAAAAGACAAAAACTGTATTATACTAGATGAGTCAAAAAAGAAAGAAAGAATCAAGGAAGGAAGGAAGGAAGGAAGGAAGGAAACCTGGAGAGAGCAGACCAGCCTCAAAAGGACAGCTACACAAATAACCAAATAACTAATAAGAAAGAGTGAAATTAAAAAAGTGGTAAGTGGAGCGGTTGTGTGGAGACCAGGTGCTTGTTGCTGATGAGAGTGGAGCGCACGGCTCGGGTCAGGGTTCGGCTCAGGGCTCGGCGCACTCTGTACAGAACTACTCTGGAGTCTTTATCAGCAGCCTGATGTTGCCCTGTGCTCTTTTTTTTTTTTTTTTTTTCCCACCAGATGTTCTCTGAAACAGACTTTCATCAGCACGAAGCTCAGGTACAGCAGCTCGGTGTCAAGGAGAGCTTCTCCCTGAGCACACCATCATCACACCTGGCTGAGAAGATCTGTATCCTCTAATGTTTTTCACACACCAGGACCCAGAGCTCCTTACTGCTTACTCCGCACACACACACACACACTAAATTTAATTCTACAGAATAAAAGAATGTAAAGAAATTGTTTGCTTGGCCTGGGGATGAACATCTCAATCTCCAAAATAATAATAATAATAATAGGTAATTTAAATTTGTTAAGTTAAAGGAGACTTGTATGCAAAAGATTTAGAACCCCTGGCCAAAATAAATATTTGCGCCTAATCTTTACTAAATAAACAATAAACATTTCAATAAACATCTGCGTGAAGAAAAACAAATCTACCTTGGCAAAAATTTCTCCGTTTGCTCATTGTTATTAAGCTCGATTCATGTGAATGTAAACCGGAAGTGTAATCTTATAGAAAATTAATAAGCATCGGATGAACATCATCATCATGTTCTCTGTGTAAAGAAAAATTTATATATTCAAGTGTGATGTTGACGGATCATCAATCCTGCGTCCTAACATAGCTCGAGCATACAGCTTTTTATTTCATGTCACTCTTCTCTGTTGGAGTTACTCCTCATCATGAGGTCATTCTGCTCGTCTGCTCCGAGGTGATCGCAGCGCGCGGATGACGCCGTGTGTCCCTGTCAGAGAGAGGTGTCAGGTGGCTAGCCAGGTAACAAGCGCACAGTCCGCGCTCCTCGTTCGCGCTGATGAAAGCTGGCAGCTCTTCAGGCACAAAACAAGCTGCGTTCGGCCCACGCTGGAGCCGAGCTCGCGCCCCGTCACCACCTCAACCTTTAATCATTCACACCATCGCGCGGCTGTGTACTCCCACGTGAAGTTAAAGGGATCAGGGCGAAAGCCTGAGAGAAAGGATAAGAGCTGTTTTAAGAGCGTAGCTGCTGACTAAACATAGACGACTGTGACTGTCCTGTCCTAGCGACACCGCTTACTGCTAGGGTCAGCAAAAAGAAAGGCAAAGAACTCTTCAACCCAGGAGTCAAACTTTAGGTTAAAGAACTCAACGCCACACTTTATTATAAGAGTTTTTCCAGTAAAAGCACATCCTAATGCGCTTTATTCCTCTGATATCCTTACGCAGCGAGTACGCGTTATGCAACATAGTACATTTCATCCATTAATAGTTACAGTTAATTAACTATTGCAATACAGGTCAGTTCTTCTTATTTCTGATGTTAGAGCAGTTCAATCAATCATCCCATTACCAGCCATCTCTCTCTCTCTCTCTCTCTCTCAGTCTGTTTTTTGTAGACAAAAAAGAATTAATGTTCATTATTAAATAGAAACTGTTTACAGACGTTTTATTTATAAAAAAACGTATTAATAAAATAAAATAATTTTATTTAAATGTGTATTTTATACCTATTTTTAAGAATGGGTTTTTAAAAAAATCACTTAAATATATTTAATGTGTTTGTATAAATACGAATTCTTACAATGCTCATTTCTTTCCAAAAAAAAGTAATTTTAGTCTTTAAAATTTATATTAATATAATTAATTAATTAATTAATGCATTTATTTATTGATTATCATTTATTTTATAGCTTCCAAAACATGGGACCAAGATATTGGTGCATGTTTCATTTTATTGATTCATTTGCTTACTTGTATATTTATTTTGTTCAATTTGTTTGTTTCTTTTACTGCTTCCCTTGATTATTAATAATACTTTCTACTGCACACCATATTGAAACATATTAAACCTAACTTTTGTTGAAGCAAACTTTTTAAACTAACAAATAAAATGCTAATAAAAAAAAATAGATTAATAGATACATACAGCCAGACAAACAACACAAGAACAAGCAAGAAAAAAAAAAAAAAAGAAATCAGGTGCTTTTACCTCAAGGCCAACTTGATTTAAAAATACCAATCAACATATTTATGAAGTTATTAAAACCTCTATATACATTTTTTTTTTCCTTAACATAAATAGCCTCATGTCAATAACTTACCCCAGCTCCTGAAAGCTTCTGTAATTAGACGGTAAGAGAAACCATAAACGACGGCCCCGGAGGACGCTAGTCTTCTAACTCTGATTTAATGCTTCCATCATTTTTCCTGAAGCTCTGACTTTACTCACAAAATGTGTTTATTACGTGTACTGTATGTGTAAGGAGCGCACTGATTTACTTGATGATTGCGAACTAATGACACAGATGGTCAGTGTTTGGAGTGTGGCGGTAGTGTTCAGTGCATATGAAGAGAAGCAGCAGCTCCAAAAAATAAATCAATTTTTTTTTAAAAAGGAGAAAGAAAAGGGTAGCATTGCCTTTGCCTTCATCAGACTCAAAAAAAAAAAAAAAAAGAAAAAGAAAATAAGCACAAAGATGAAAGCTCAGGTAATGGAACAATTTCAGCTCTCAGAGCCGGAGCAAAAGGTGCGTATTATCTGCTCGCTTCAGTGCACCATGCCGCAAATTAAATATTAGGACATGTTAATGCCAGTCGGATGTCTTATTAAACCTGGAAATGAAATCTCTGGCGTTCGGTTTGCAAGGACTTCATTAAAATGCACACAATTAAAAAATGTTCCAGGCTTCCAGAGAATCACTGGGCGAGTTTTCCGTGCTGCATTGTAATGCTGTAATTTGTCGGCCACAGCGGGCCCGAGCTCCAGCGGGTCGTATTACCCTGATTCTGCCACTGCTGTAGGGGCCGGGACTGAATAAAGGAGAATGAAGGGTGCGATATGCCTCTGTGGTGCAGCTACAACAGGACGACGAAGCAGGGACAAATCTGTGAGAGCGGGAACTCGTGTTCCTGTGGGAATAAATAAACTTACACAGAGCAGGATTCCTGCAGACTCAGCAGGTTAAGTATATGAAAATGCCAAAAATGTGTATTTATCCTTTGTAAAAGTTATAACAATGTATATATAGACACCTTTCTCAAAAACACATTTAGGAAAAGGGACTTAAAGGCAAAAACAAAACTGTGATCAAACAAACAAACAACTCCATCAAAAGCCTTATATGTGATTAGTGTGTTAACTTTATAACAGCCAACGCAAGCCGAAAAGGACACAGTGCCAATACTGTACACATCACCGCCCTGAGCACCGCACCGTGGACCCACCGTGGACCCACATGACACAAACACAGGAATCTCAGTCAGTCAGTCAGTCAGTCAGTCCTAAAACCCCTCTAAAGGTAAAGTTTCAGAAAACTATTACAATGTTAAGATCAAAGCTTGAGAATGTAAGGCTTACAATACTATTTGCTACATGTTCCCCAAAACAAACTCATGTTAACTTGCATTCAGCCAAAATGAAGCCCGGTAATGGCTGTTTGGAGCAGAGAAAACTAAGCTTTCAAAGCAACAGAGATGCCAAAAGTGATCGCGCATGATGGAAGTCAACCCATGCAGATTAGACACGGAAGATCGAATCCAGACAGACTGGAGCTCCAATACAAAAGGCAAAGACGAGATCAATTACAATCATAATAAAATGACAATTAAGCGTTAAATTAACAGTTAAAACGTTCATTAAGTAACAACAACAACAGCCAGTTGTTATTTTATGACATGAAGGTCGCCTGTTCTGGAACACTTTTTACAAGAACAGTATTGTGTCAAGTGTGTTTGCAAAACCCATGAAGCTTCATGATGAACCTGTCTCTCATGAAGACCTTCCCAGGAAAGCAAGACCAGAACTTACCTCTGCTGCGGAGGAGGAGAAGTTTATTTAGAGCCACCAGCCTCAGAAATCACCAATTAACAACCAGCACCTCAGATTGGAGCCGTTATGAAGCTTTACAGAGCAGGAGTGGCAGATATACATCTCAATATCAACTGTTCAAAGAAGATTATTGTATACTGTATTCTAGATTGTTTTTGCAATATAGAAAGAAAAAAAAAATCTTAAAAGACCATGAGGCATGTCCAAACTTTTGAATGGTAGTGTGCATCAGGAAATGGCCACAATCCTTCCACATTATTATCAAGCTAATTATTAAGCTCCTCCCACCACTCGTACCAATTTAATTATCTGACTACACTAGGGCATGTGGTCTTCTGCTGGAAATGTACAGAATTCATATTTTAAATTGATAATTCAAAATTTTGTATTGCGAGATGCATTTTCCCATAGGAAATAATGTAAATGCAGATAATCCGCTCCAGGCACCAAAAGAATTACCAATATTACCAACTTCCAACACTATAATCATATTTTTGCATTTAAACACACAAGCAAACCATTCAGAAAAGACATAAATGAAGTAAAATATGAAAAAAAATAGACATTCAATAAACAAAATTCCAAGTTTGACATCAAAAGTTTCTCAGTACTCCGGATCGCACTGCCTGTTTAAAGCTGGCCTCCCTGGAACTTCTTTAATGGCCCAAATATGTGCAGCCATTACTTGAATAAAAAAGTTTTTCTAATAAGATTTATTTCCATGTATTTTTCTAATTTGTATAAGAGCTTTTGGTGGTTGCGAATTCGCAGCATCCTAACGCGGGACCCGAGCAGCACCTCCACACGCGCAGGACGTGAGCCTCCACACCAGACGTCTATTATTTCATACACTAATGGCCTCCGAAGGACGAGTTGAAGTGCAAAGTAGCTGCAGTGCGTGGCACATCACTGTGTACTGACGCTCATCTGATGCTTTAGCATTACGGGAAACGATGGGAACACTGCGTGCTCTGTACACTGAGCACTTTCATCATCCAACGGTGTGTCACGCTATAATCGCTTCTGTTTTGGCATACCTCGTACATTTATGGAAAAAGCAGAACTATTCCTGTAGCACTGCGTCTTAGTGGTGATTTCTGTTCTTTTCCTTTAGCATTTGACGTTTTAAGCTTCTTTTTTTTTTTTTATGTGTATACAGGAAACTTAAAAAAAAAATTTTTAATGTTGAATCTAAGGCATAATATTTTTCCTGATACTAAGACTTAATCATCTTTTATTAAAATTCTTCATATTTATTTAAAGTTAACAAAAAATTCTCAAGATGTAAAAAAATGATTGACAAAATGAGTGTTTGTTTTGATTTTAGAAAGTTTAAACTTAAAACTTAGAATTTTTGACATTGTAATCCAGCTAGCAAAGATTGATAATATTTACTTGTTTGTTTAATTAGAGTTTTTTTTTGTCTTTAATTAGTAACTTTAAATAAATTATATATATATATATATATATATATATATACACACATTTATTTATTTATTTTTTCTGTTTCTATATGTACATGCAGTTCTATAGCTAGCATTAACGAAATATTAAAATTTCGCACTCCTTAAACTACAGCGGCAAAAGCTCCGGTTGCTGGACCAAAATGTGTTCGAGTGAAACCAGGACTTGTAATGACATTTCTGATTAAGTCATAAAAAAGCGATTGACATTTACAGTACGACTTCAAGCACAGTGCAATGCTGAGCCTCTTAGTTGCAGATAAACATTTGGACGGTGTAAGCATTTTAAAGAAGGCCGTGCATCCGTAAATGACGATCCCGGTCGAAGTGGCTCAGAGGTTCTCGTGAACATTTGATCCTTGAAAATCACCAGATAACTTGTCACCAACTTGCTGAAAAGAGACATCTGTGTGTGGGAACTGTACACACGATCATTCCCCAACACCACTTACACATAACAGGAACTCAGCTGGGATTTACTGCCACATCCCCCGTACAGTCCTGACCTCGCTCCACATGTTTATGGCCATTAAAGGAGTTCCTGGGAGGCCAGCGGTTCAGAAGTAAAGCAGGCAGAGCAATCATGAGAACAACGCCCTGCTGTCTCTGCCTGGCACACGCCACCTGAGCATCGACCCCTGGACCCATGGCATTCAGTCAGACGCTCTGTCCCAGTGTGCTTAATAAAAAGACTGTTTGTCCGACAAATGAAATTAATTGTCCAGGTATGTAGATGAGTGAACGAACTTTAAAGCACATTTTAACCAAAAATGAATGATTTGTAAAGAAGAGTGTTTCTGAAAAATTATTTTAATGTCTTTTGCTTCATGTATAATGTATTTGAAAAATTATATTTAAAGATAAGATGGAGCTGGACATGCAGAAATGATGTTTATTGTTTTTATAATATTATTTTAATGTCATACATTTTATTGAGCTGGAACAGTGCAATGAAATTACATTGCACTCTTTGTACTCATTCAGTCGCGAAACTCATCACCTCACCTACCGCCCACAAGCGCACACACACACACACACACACACAACAGCAGTTAAAACATTACATCCCACTTTTCATTCCCTGTGGCCAAAACTAACACACTCACCTCAATTACTCAGCATCAGTCAGAGACGGTGGCGTCATGGCCTCTGGTGGGAATCAATCAACATTCTCACACATACTCACACACATCAAGCCTAAATTATGGCTAAAGTTGCCAGGAAAGATCCAGTGTTGGGTATATACACGATACTTTATGATGTATAGACTATGAATCAAATTAAAGTCATCCAAAAAGGGCTGGGAAAAAATATTGCATTATTTTAGCATTAAAACAACTGAAAATAGAAAGTTTTACAAGCTGGCGAACAGAAATTATCATTTTGTTCATGCCGATCTCCGAGCCAAACACTGTTTGAAACTTATGCTCCAAATAAAGGTTACAATTACATTGTTTTAAGCAGAGGTGAGTGGAGTAGCCAAAAAAATAACTCAAGTAAAAGTAGCTGTACTTCTAATAATATTACTCAAGTAGAAGTAAAAAGTAGTCGTCCAAAATATTACTCAAGTAAGACTAAAAAAGTATTTGGTGAAAAGATACTCAAGTACTGAGCAACTGAGTAATTAATTATATATATATATATATATATATATATATATATATATATATATATATATATATATATACACACACACATACAGAGTATACTGTACGTACAGTATTTAGTCAGTTTTGCCACTTAAAAGATGAGAGAGGCCGGTAATTTTCATAATAGGTATACCTTAACTATGAGACAAAATGGGAAGAAAATCCAGAAAATCATGTGATTTTTAAAGAATTTATTTGCAAATTATGGTGGAAAATGTCACATGGTCAGATAAGGCCAAAATACAACTTTTGGGTAAAAACTCAACTTGTCGTGTTTGGAGGAGAAAGAATGCTGAGATAAACATCATACCTACTTTGAAGCATGGGGGTGGAAACATCATGTTTTGGGGCTGTTTTTCTGCAAAGGAACCAGGACGACCGATCCATGTAAATGAAAGAATGAGTGGGGCCATGTATCGTGAGATTTTGAAAACCTCCTTCCATCAGCAAGGGCATTAAAGATGAAACGTGGTTGGGTCATTCAGCATGACAATGATCCCAAACACACCACCCGGGCAACTGCTCACTGCTCTAAAGGAGATCTGCATGGAGGAATGGACCAAATTACCAGCAGCAGTGTGTGAAAACCTTGTGAAGACTTACAGAAAACGTTCAACTTGTCATTGCCAACAAAGGGTATATAACTAAGTACCGAGATGAAATTTTGCTATTGACCAAATACTTATTCCCCACCATAATTTGCAAATAAAATAAAAGTTGAGTGTAGCGTTTCCTCTTCACAAATCTATTCAAGTAAAAGTAAAAAGTATGGTGCAGTAAAACTACTTATAGAACTAGATTTTTCACAAAAAGTTACCAAAGTAAATATAACGTAGGAAATGTAACTCGTTACTACCCATCTCTGGTTTTAAGGTTGTATTAGCAACGTTGCGTTTGTGTCGTTCGTTCAGTGTTACTGTATCTCTACGTCATTTTATCAAAGTCATCTTAAACGTCATCCCAACGTTTTTACAACTATATTACACCGCTCGTCCAACTTTAGATCTAGTTTACTTTTATTACTTTTCCCAGTTGGGAAAGTAATACAATTTCGACACATTTTGTTCTGACATATAATACTTTTTTTTTTTTTTCATATAGCATCAACATAAACTTTAGAGTGAGCTGAACCACTTTATTACCGTCCAGCTGATGAAGACCATGGGCAGCATTATCAGATTTGGATTGCAAAGCATTAATCAGATTTGGAATGGCGGCATGGGATAGTACTGTACTATAAACTCTAAACTAAGACTCTCTAGACCAAGCTATGTAAGATTTATCCTTACAGGATATATATATATGAAAGAACCGTAATCAGTTTGGCACACAGAATATTACAGGACCCAGCACATATTTTATATTCCGAGTACAAACTGCTACTATCAGGCAGGAGATAAAGAACTTTAAAACATAAGACTAATCTTAGTATTAAGCTTTCCTCCTCGTTTCTCCCTCAATAAGACTGCAAAATAAATAATGGAAAATCAATCAGGACGTCCTGTAAGGTTATTTTTACTTTTTAATATTGTCCGGTTTTGCTTTTTTTCTATATATAATATAACTATACCATTTTTGCTTGTACCCCAAACAGATTTCCTCTTGGGAACAATCAAATATAAGATTATCCTCAGCCACTTTTTTTCGAGGTTGCAGTTCGCCAACCGCCCTGGTATCGGTATTGTTGATGCAATCATCTGTCTATTACACCAAGAACTATCTGACCTGGGGGATTACTGAGAGCTGTGAAAGTCATGTTTTTTTTATTTACTTTTTTAAACCCCCTACACAGCTGAACATCCAGGATCTGGAAATCAAGATGGTGGACAAATCTCTGCTGAGGAGATGGAGGTCCTTTAGACTGACCAGTATTAGGGAGAATTTTATGACACAGTGATGGCCAGAACTCTGCTATCTCTTCGTTTGAGGTGGTGGTTCAAAGGAGGATGGTGGTTAAACTAACGTCACTTATGGACAATGCTTTTCCCATCTTTTGAATGAGACTCTAGAGGCTCTTAGATCCTCCTTTAGCAGCAGATAGTTACAGCCACTGTGTAGGATGGAGTGCTACTGCGGGTCTTTTACTGCAATGACAAACGTTCAGTAACGTTTCGGAACCATCTCTGGACCATCACGTTCTGTGATCAAGCTGACATCATACAGTATGACATCACATGTTGATATACTGTGCATCGTGACATTGTGACCAGGATCAAGGGTTCGATTCCTGACTCGGGGTCCGAAGACGTAACGATTCGGTTCCCAAATTGGCCGTAGTGTGTAAATAAGTGTGTCCTGTGATGAATTGGCACCCTGTTCAGGGTGTACCTGCCTCAGGCCTAAAGTCTACCAGGATAGGATCCAGGCCTCCCACATCCCTGCACAGGAGAGGCGCTATAGAAAATAAATACATTTATGTGCAGTTACCTGTGTATTATTATATTTTCTAGTACAGTGGGGCAAACAACAATATAGTCTGCCATCAATTGTGCAAGTTCTCCGACTTAAAATGATGAAAAAGGCTGTAATTTTCATCATAGGTATACCTTAACTATGAGAGACAAAAAGAAAAGAAATACAGAAAATCACATTATAGGATTTTAAAGAATTTATTTGCAAATTATGGTGAAAAATAAGTACAGTATATGGTCAATAACAAAATTTCATCTCAGGACTTTGTTATATACCCTTTGTTGGCAATAGCAGAGGTCAAATGTTTTCTGTAAGTCTTTACAAGCTTTTCACACACTGTTGCTGGTATTTTGGCCCATTCCTGTTAATGTTTTGGGGCTGTCGCTGGGCAACACAGACTTTCAACTCCCTCCAAAGATTTTCTATGGGGTTGAGATCTGGAGACTGATCAGGCCACTCCAGGACCTTGAAATGCTTCTTACAAAGTCACTCCTTCGTTGCCCGGGCTGTGCGTTTGGGATCATTGTCATGCTGAAAGACCCAGCCACATTTTATCTTCAATGCCCTTGCTGATGGAAGGAGGTTTTCACTCAAAATATCACAATACATGGCCCCATTCATTCTTACCTTTCCACGGATCAGTTGTCTCGACCCTTTTGCAGAAAAACAACCCCAAAACATGATGTTTCCACCCCTATGTTTCATAGTAGGTACTGTATGGTGTTCTTTGGATGCACCTCAGCATTCTTTCTCCTCCAAACACAAAGTTCTATTTTGGTTTCATATGATCGTATGACATTCTCCCACTCCTCTTTAGCAAACTTTAGACGGGCCTGGACATGTACTGGCTTAAGCAGGGGGACACATTTGGCACTGCAGGATTTGAGTCCCGGGCGGCGCAGTGTGTTACTGATGGTAGCCTTCGTTACTTTGGTCCCAGCTCTCTGCCGGTCATTCACTAGTTCCCTGTGTGTGGTTCTGGGATTTTTGCTTACAGTTCTTGTGATCATTTTGACACCACGAGGTGAGATCTTGCGTGGAGCCCTAGAACGAGGGAGATTATCAGTGGTCTTGTATGTCTTCTATTTTCCAATAATTGCTCCCACAGTTGATTTCTTCACACCAAGCTGCTTACCTCTTGCAGATTCAGTTTTCCCAGCCTGGTGCAGGTCTACAATTTTGTTTCTGGTGTCCTTTGACAGCTCTTTGGTCTTGGCCTTAGTGGAGCTTGGAATGTGACTGTTTGAGGTTGTGGACAGGTGTATTTTATACTCATAATGAATTCCATTAATACAGGTAATGAGTGGAGGACAGAGGAGCCTCTTAAAGAAGAAGTTACAGGTCTGTGAAAGCCAGAAACTTTGCTTGTCTGTAGGTGACCAAAAACTTATTTTCCACCATAATTTGCAAATAAATTCTTTAAAAATCCTACAATGTGATACTCTGGATTTTTTTTTCTTCCTATTTTGTCTCTCATAGTTAAGGTATACCCTTAATGAAAATTAGAGGCCTCCCTCACCTTTTTATGTGGAAGAACTTGCACAATTGGTGGCTGACTAAATGCTTTTTTGCCCCACTATATAGGTGTATTTAGGGACCAAGCACTATACACCCTACGTCGTCATAGTGTGTGAAGGGCCCTCTTTTTTTTCCACCTTCCTGGGATTATTGGGAGTCTTAACTGGTAAACAGTGTGTCACAGAGCCCTCACACAAGATTTTTCTGCATAGTTCATACTACTGTATACACACTTGCATATATGCATGCAAAACCCATTTAAATATTTAGATCTCATTAAGCTGAACAACTTTTCCACAATCTGGTCTTAACATAAAATTCCCCTTATTTTACAATCATGTCAAAATAGTTTTGGTGTTTTCCCTTTAAATGGATATTAAAATGCTCAAAAATTACACCAGTCGTGTTCACCCAGGGGGCGATGGCGCAAGGTGCTTGGGCCCGCTTATTGCTGCTTGCACCTATATTTAATCTTTGCTCTAGTAAGTAGTTTATCTTTTATACCTTATTTCTGACTGCACTTTTTTTTTTTTTGCCTGTGAGCTGCTGTATATACTGGTAAATTTTCCCAGCATGAGACTAATAAAGTTTCTTCTCCTATCCTCTCTTATTTGACGTGTATATGCACAAATCTCAAAAATAAAAGCTAATATTTAAGTTATATACAGTATGCAGGATCAATTGTCTAGCAGACTAGTGTTGAAAATAAATAAATAAATAAATAAATAAATAAATAAATGTGAGATGTGGATGGATGTGTCCCGATTGTGCCGATCACAAGTCACGCCTAAACATTTTAAAGCCAAACCCTTTTAATTCGCCTCCTGCCTTTATATACATCCACGTAATTAAACCATCCTTTACAAGCTCTACGCTCCCATAAAGGGTTTTACAGCCTGATGCCTCCGCTCGGCACTTTTTCTTTTCTTCGCTGCATCTAACACCAAGGTGACCTCGGTTTTTACATCCCATTATCACTGCTTGCACCTTACACGCCTGTAAAGCCTGCAGGTCTCGCCTTACAAATTTAACGCAATAACACACCATAGCACTGTTTGCTTTCAGGTCCCTCCTACAAAGAAATTAGCGTCATTATAGAAAACAATGCCTCGCTAATTTACGGGTGGATCTATAAAAGCAGCGTCCGGCCTCTATACGGGATTAAAGGGGCACCCGGCCAGGAGACGACCATAATGTATTTAAAGTGGCGCATTAACAGGATAAACAGCTGGCTTTATATCTGAAGTCCATTGGCTTTTGCTGAAAATGCAGCAAAATCCCATTAATGAAGCCATTAGCCGACTGATTACATACTGCTGGCTCGGTGTTTCCCCGAACAGCCTGCGAGGCTCAAGTGGAAAAACAAAGGACACGCAGAGTTGATGCTTCCTAGTGTGCACAATAACCGGAGATTTCCTCAAATGCTCTTTATTCACAATGCCAAAGTTGACTGAGAATAGCATGCGCCAACGTTTAATTTGGAATTTAGCTCATAGGGCTTAATAAGACCTAGGAACCTACATAAACATGAACTAACCCTAACCCTAACCCCAACCCCAAGGGTTAGGGTTAACCCTAACCCTATGCCATTTGTGACAGATGACATAACCAACCATTTAGTTAGTGTCTATAGGGCTACACAAGATCTACATAAACCATCAATGATATAAACTTACATTAATATTTAAATGAGGCATGTTCAAGTGAAACCGGGATGTTCGGTGTAAGGAACTCAATGTATAACTTATTTCCAGAACTTATTTCTGGAAGAGATGCATATGTGTGTGGGAACTGTACACACACAAACATTCACCAACACCTCTTCCACTTGGCTGGGAGTTACTGCCACGTCACCCGTACAGTCCTGACCTGGCTTCAAAACATTACCACATGTTTGCTCCATTAAAGGAGTTCCTGGGAGGCGGGCGTTTAAGATGTAACGCAGGCAGGCAGTCCTGTCATGGCTCTGGTGTGCTTTAATGGTGTCCAAGCACTAGTGAAACACTGGGATAAGTGCATTTGTGTAACAGGGGATTATATACAGTAGAGAAATAATTGGAGGTTTTAACTCTCATAACTGCGTTCTGTTATTCTGCACTATTTCAAAAACACCTTTTGCAACTTCAAAACTATCATATTTAATCACACCTTTTACATGACAGCCTAAGAGCTACATAGGACCATCTATAACAACTGACTCAAACCTACCTTTACTTTGGAAACCCTTTACTAGCGCCAACATGCTAGCTTCAGGAACAGCCAGGGTGTAAAAGCGGGGTGTGTGTCTGGCACAGCAGTTTCTAAATCTGACTCAGCAAAACAAGGCAACAATTAGAATCCTGGTTAGATCATTTGTACTAACAAATATGAGACAAATATGCACAACGCCTTCCAAGAAGCCCGGAACAACAGGCATTGAGGAGACACCTCACACACACACACACAGTACTGTTCAAAGTGGCATATGGTGCTCAGAGGGGGCAGAGAGAATCTGTGTGCTTCCTGTATCAGGAAACATGCATATTACAGAGCACCAGCCAACACACACACACACACACCTTGATCTCACACGCGCACAAACACAAGACCATTCTCCCTAGACAATTTCGCCCTGCATCTGGCCTAAAAATGTTAAATCCAGCCCATCAGATCAACAAAATCAAATTTATGAGTGGTAATTGTCACAGTTTTTGTAATCCCCAAAACAAACACACACACACACACACACACACACACACACACACACACACACACACACACACTTACAGTACACACAGCTAAGTCTGGAGGTCAGAATAATAGTGTGTAAGGTAATGGAATATGCCTCGGTAAATAACAGCGACCCAAAGCAAGGACCTTTTACGCGTAATTACATTACAATACGGACTGAGTGAAAGATTATACCCTCTGCAGCACACCGCTCCAGGGAGGAATGTTTACTCTTGATGTAGCTGTGTGAATAAAAGGTCCCCTATTTTACTATTTCTTTAACAAGTGAACACAGGTCACAGAGCGCTGTCAAAGTGTGTGTGTGTGTGTGTGTGTCTGCTCCAGCTGAAATACTCCTCAGGTAATGTGCCTTTTATTTATACCTTAACCTACTTTTGTTTCATTCCTCCTCCAAACAAGGCATTTCAGTGTCTATGTAAATGAGGTAATCCTAAGCCCCCCCCCCAGAGAACAGCAGAGTTGAGCAACAAGCTGGGGGAGGGGATTTTCTTAAATGAGGTCATATTAGGGAAAAAATCTAAGGGGCTCAATATAAAAAATGGAAAAAGGACAAAAAACAGGGATAATAATTATTATTATTCTAATTATTATTATTATTCATTTATTTATTCATTCATCCAAAAATAGAGATAATAATAATAATAATAATAATAATAATAATAATAATAATAATAATAATAATATTATTATTATTCATTTATCCAGCAAATACAGGAATTGTTTTATTTCATTATTATTATTATTATTATGATTCACTCATTCATTCATTCATGTTTTTTTTTTTATTTGAGGCGGTAAAAAACACTTTATAGGTGCCCTTTAATGTCCACAATATATATTAGTTTCTGTTATCTCTTGCATTATAGCAGCTATAAACAATCATCCCCTCACAAGCCGCCTTCTCTCTTTTGAAGTAAATCACAGCTTGCCACGTTACAGTGAAACCACACGTCCAGAAGATGCCTGTAAAGCTTTACCTCTGGTACTGGAGACTCCTTACTGTATATAAAAGTTAAATAAATGTTTTCTTAAGGAAACCATCACCAACAAATTAATTACATACCAGGCAGGTTTTTAATGTTTAATATTAAGAAGCGCCGGTAAATGAGCTACTATAGAAACAACAATGTACAATACTGTGCAAAAGTCTTGACCCCCCCCCATTTTTCTATGTTTTGCTTCCAGACAGCCAGACAGTCTTGCATTTTTAACGAAGCCTTAAGGAATAGTCCTCCAGGCTTCGTGAAGCACTTTTCTGTCTCTTATTTTCAGTCCAGTCCCTGTACCTGAGCAGTTTCAGAGGAATATTTTTGGTTTGTTAAGCCACCAATAAATCATTCAGGAATTAAAAAAACACCATACAACTGAAAGCATGAACCAGTAAGTAACATGCACAGATGAAGACAGATCATCAGGTTGGTGATTAGTGTACTGCTAATGCTGAATGGTTGGAACAGATAAGAAGGGAAATGAGGTTGCTGCTGAAGTTGTTCTACTATGAGTAGATGAGGGGGGGGGCTTTGCAATGTATAAGGACATATGAACCTATACTTTGCATCTGCTGCCATTATATAAAAAAAAAGAATCAAAGTAATTATGCTTCCATCAAAAGTGTAAATATTAAGCATTTTTACTATCTTAATGCTGATCAAAAGCAGATTTTTGATTTTCTCACCATCACTTTCCTTAACTTCAGTTACACTTCTTCAGGTTTTAACACGTCATCCAAAGCATCCCTCCAGTCAAAGCCAAAGCTCTAATCCATCTGACTGATGCTGCACAGAGGCCGCGACATCCAGCAGACTTCACCGTTAAATTAATAACTGTGTAAAACGTTTAACGATCGCTAAAAATGCCAGAATTCACCATTCGGATAAATCACCTCCAATAAAGTGTATTTATGGCCAGAGTAACTGAGGACTAATTTGCTAATAACTATAATGACATACTGGATCCCTGATTCGATATTTATAAGGAGGGGAATCTTAAAGCCCTTGGCAGTAAACACGTCAAAACAGACCTACCTGGAGACATCAAACTGATTAGTCCACATATTTTGTCCATTAGAAAATGATTACAAGCTGGAAAACAGCCATGTTCTCCATAAAGCCTGTAAGATATTAAAGTCAGGAGAAAACTCTGTAGGCTCGTTACATTAGGCCGCTCACCAGGTCGTGAACATTTACTGCTCTGTCTCGTTTCAGACTCACCTCCACCTTAATCACTGATCATTGTTCGCACCTGTGACTCGATTAGTTTTCATTTGCGTAGTCTCATAGTCTCATGCTGGGATTTACAACTAGAGATTGACCAAGCTTTTGGCTTAAAAAGAAAAAAAATGTGCAGAAATAAATTATAGCATAGCTTTACAGTTTTTTAACAAATAATTAAAAGCAAAAAAAAATAAAAGTAATACATTTATTACAATTATTTAATTATATTTGTATTATTTATGTATTGTTATCTGCATGAATTCATTTTGTAAAAATGAAGCCCGAAATGGCAAAAATTATTGCTAATAAACTTTTAATGCTTTTTGATATAAATTAGAACAGTATAAAGTGGTTACACCTTTATGGTACAAAGTTTTTTTTTTTTTTTTAAACATTTAATAGGATTTTACTCCACAAAGCAGAATTTGCTGCAGAAAATTTCTTTTTCTGCAGAATTGGTTTAAAATATTTGACAATGTTAAAGTTTTAAAAATAATGAAACAATAGACTTTTGACTAGGAATAATCCAAGTCGAAAACCTTTTAGCATGTTTAGCCAACACTATCGTACTAGTTACGAACTACACTGTTAGCTTACCAACCGTATTACAAATGTCTTAAAAAGGAATTTCAGGAAGTAGGAAGTTGACACTTATGACATCGCATTCCATATACTGTAGGAATAACAATGCAGCCTCATCATTTTCTATATCAGGGAAAAATATTAATGACTTTTCTATGCTGTTACTTAGTTAATTAATCATTGTTCATGATGTTGGATTGTCCACTAGACGTGTATATAGTGTATACACACATATTAGATGAATTTGTGCAGTATGATTTCAGACGCAGCTGCGGTCTCATTAGTCGTTTCATGTGTCACTGTTTTTTTTCTCATTTAGTTCGGCTCTAGCATTCATGTATTTGCAGGTTTTTGATCCTCTGCTTGCATGCTAATAGCATCGACCTCTGGTTTGACCCCTGAGACAGACCGATTATCATATTTCTGTGCAAATACCCGATAAGACGACTTTGCAGTTTCGCATGTCCAGTTG